>NC_137454.1:284798623-285398623 GCF_964235325.1 Thermobia domestica | reverse complement strand
TTTTATCATCCTCGCCTACTGCGCTTTCTCCTCTGCCACTACTCTAAATGAAGCCAGAAAGAATCTGTTTACTTCCCATAAACGAACTATGACGAATATACCCCCCACCTCAGTTGCATTTTTTCAACATGTACTGAGAACTCATTATCAAGCAGGACACATTTGGGGACAAGCTCTTCAGTCCCACATTCTTTATCCAGATCTAGGAAAGTGGGGATGGAAGTTAGTTGGAACTACTCTGTCGCCCATATGGTCGGAACTTCCAGAAGTGTCCCATGCACTGCGTGAATTTATTACATGTCAGTGCAGAAAAGGTTGCCGTACGGACGCTTGCAGTTGCAAAAAACTTAAATTGTCTTGTTGTTTAATATGTAAGTATTGCAGTGTACAATGTGAAAACAAACAAAGTTAATGAGATTCTTTCAAAAATGTGCAAAGGAGATTTGAAAAAGACGCTATTTTGAAAATGGCGGTCATATTTGTTTCAGTAAATATGGTATTTTGTATTCGTTTTAAAAGCTTGTTACGTCCCCTACCAATATCAAAATGAAAATCTTAGAAATTTCTTCTACAAATTCAGATATTTGCAAAAATGTGCAAAGGAGATTTGAAAAAGACGCCATTTTGAAAATGGCAGCCATATTGGATTACCAGTGAGAAGTTCAGGTGGCTCCATATCAAATTTTGACCGACGTGTAGACACTACTAGTACGCAAAAAGATTTGCTTGTTTCATTAAATGCAGTATTTCGGTCATTCCTTATAAGAGTGCCGCTCTACTAGTTAGGAAATAAGCACTTGTGTGAAATTAAGTTGTCGAGTTCTTGTTATAAAAGTATAGGTCAGCCCGATGTCAGTTGCCCATTACTTGACGACATTATGGATTCAACATTTATTAAAAAAGTTTCATGCGTACATATTCAAAACCAGATACGTCTTAGGCAATCTGTAGAATGGCAAATATGTCATTACTTTTCCTCTGTTTTCCTTGTCGTTATGATACGTGTTTGTTATGTGCAAAAATTGCTTATTTTTATTACTTCATATCCAGGTAAAACAGTAAAATAAATAATTTCCATTTCCATTCTGGATATACAGAGTGTTTAATAAGTAATGGTCATAAATTAAACCGTAGATAGTACACGCCAAAACTAACAAAAAAGTCTTAGTAAACACGTGTCCGCAAACGCTTCGTAACGGAGATAGGGGCTGTCGAAAGTGTGGGAAAATGAAGTTTAGAGGCGAATATCTCAAAAAGTATGAATCGGACAGAGGGCGGTCGAATGAATGATTATCGAAGTCAGACCTGCGCTATGCAGAAATGCATGGTTGATAACTCTGCAATGCGCGCGTAAGGGATTCCCCAAATAAACGAAGGGATTCCCGGAAAATTGTCCAAGGATAGGGATCTCGAGATGAACATCGAGGGCGAGTCTATCCACCAGTAATTCATAAGTCGTGATACCAGATCGAAAGCTTGAAAAGATACAAAATGGCGGACAACGTTTACGTGCCGTGTGTTGTTGCATAACCAGCAGAAAATGAGAGAGGCGATCGAAGAAAGGTGGTGGTGCATGTTGTGAACTACTTCAGAGCACATTCCTAAGACGAGTTATCAACCATGCATTTCTGCATAACGCAGGTCTGACTTCGAAAGTCATTCATTGGACCGCCCCCTGTCCGATTCATACTTTTGAGATATTCATCTCTAAACTTCATTTTCCCACACTTTCGACAGTTCCTATCTCCGTTACGAAGCGTTTGCGGACACATGTTTACTAAGACTTTTTTGTTAGTTTTGGCGTGTACTATCTACGGTTTAATTTATGACCATTACTTATTAAACACCCTATATATACAGGGGAAAAACAAACAAATCTAAAAACACTTCATACAGGAGACGTAAGTTTGGCCCTCCACTGTACAACACGTGTTGCGGTTGCCGATTGCTTTTTTGTTTTCAATGTGTCATGTGGACCTTCCTCTTCCGTCAGCAGTAACCAGTTCATCTGTAAATATCGTGGTGTGAAAGTGGTGCGGTAAAATGGGCGACCTGACGGACTTCCAAAGAGGCATGATCGTTGGTGCCCGTCTGGTTGGAGCTTCAGTGGCAACAGTGGCGAACATTGTGGGGGTATCGAAAGGCACTGTGTCCAATGTCACGAGGGCATACACAATTCATGGGCAAACGACGTCTGTAAAACACAACAGTGGTCGAAAGACAATCCTGTCAGATAGGGACCGAAGGACATTGATTGTAGCAGCTAAAAAGAAGACCACTGCAATGAAAATTACGTCTGAACTCAATTCCGGCCTACAAAACCCGGTTTCATCGAAAATAATGCGACGGGAACTTCATAAAATGAAAATTCATGGCAGGGCCGCTATAGCCAAACCCCTGGTCGCAGCAGTAAATGCGAAGAGGCGTATCCAGTGGTACAAGAACCATAAGGCGTGGACTCATGAGCAGCGGAAACGCATAATATGGTCCAATGAATCGACGTTCACCTTGTTCCCAACAACCGGTTGTGTTGGAGAACACCATCGCAGGCCTATGATACAGACTGTCTGCTCCCAACTGTAAAGCATGGGGTGGTTCTGTTACAGTATGGGCAGTGATATCGTGGTTTTCTGCAGGTCCCATCATAGCCCTGCATGGAATGGTGAATGCTAAGGCGTATGAGGCCATTTTGGAAGACCAGGTTCTACCCATGACCCAAATATTGTTCCCTGATGGTGATGGCATCTACCAAGATAATTTGGAATCCTGTCACGCTGCAAAAATGGTGAAATCATCGTTTGAGGAGCATGACCAGGAGCTATCACACCTCCCCTGGGTCCCACAATCACCAGATCTGAACATCATTGAGCCATTTTGGTCTGAGTTAGAAAGGCGTGTTCGGTCTCATTACCCGCCACCAGCATCCCTTAACGAACTGGAGCATGTTTTGGAGGAACAGTGGTACAAAATTCCACACACCACGATTCAGGAGCTGTATATGTCCATTCCACGTCGGATCCAAGCTGTTTTGGACGCAAAAGGAGGCCCCCACACCATACTAGGTACTAGGTATGATTTTCACACTTTTGCAAACGTTTTAGATTTTTTGTCCTTCCCCGATATATATAAAACTAACTATCTAACTCTCTGGCCTATGGAAGCCGGAGGTTCAATGCCGCGTTCACAAAAGCTCTCCACTGACTTCTATCCTTAGCTAACTGCATCCAGTTTCTACTTTGTATTCCAATCTCTGCGAGATCCATCTTAATATTGTCCTCCTATCTGCGCCTAGGTCTTCCTAATGGTCGTTTTCCGATTGGTTTTCCTGTCAAGACTTTGAAAGCGTTTCTACTTTCTTCCATTCTAGCTACATGACCCGCCCACCTAAGCCTCCTAGACTTCACAACCCTAACAATGTTGGGTAAACCATATAAATTATGTAGTTCCTCGTTATGAAGTTTCCGCCATTCCCCATTCCCGTTCCTCTTGGGTCCGAATATTCGTCTCAGGATCTTGTTCTCAAATACTTTCAGTCTATGTTCTTCCATCAGAGTAAGTGACCATGTTTCGCAGCCATACAGAACAACAGGCATGATTACCGTTTTGTATATTTTAAGCTTCAAATTTCTCGACAGAATTCGCGATGACAAGAGATTTTGAACCGAATAGTAACACGAATTCCCTGCTTTTAGTCGACATTTAATTTCTCCGTGAATATGATTTTCCTCTGTTAATATTGATCCTAGGTATTTGAAACTATCCACTTTATCAAAAGTATTATTTAATATTTTAACGCATCCATAGTTTGCTGTATTCCGGTACCGACGCACTTTCATGTATTTAGTTTTCTCTGCATTTACTTCTAAACCCATGTCCCTGCAAGCGTTTAATAAGATCTCTGCATTTCTTTCTATTGTTCTCCTATCATCACCTATTAAATTTACGTCATCAGCATATGCCATAACCTGGTGAATACCGTTCAATTCTAGGCCCCGGTTGCTATCTTTGATTTTCCTTATAGCGTATTCCAGAACGAAGTTAAATAATAATGGCGACAACGCATCTCCTTGTTTCAGGCCATTTTCGACGTGAAAGCTCGTGGACAAAAATTTTCCTACCCGGACTTTACTTTGGGATTTATTTAAACATATCTTAATTAATCTAATTAGCTTTCTCGGTATTCCAAGTTCTGTAAGGACGTTGTATAATATTTCTCTCCTAACCGAGTCGTACGCCTTTCTAAAATCAATAAATAGTTGATGTACCGGGGTATTGTATTCCCACTTTTTTTCGAGTATTTGGCGAATGGTAAATATTTGGTCGATAGTTGATCGATTCCGTCTAAATCCGCATTGATAATCTCCAATAATTTCATCTGCGTATGGGGTCAGTCTTGCTAATAGAATATTTGAAAGAATTTTATAGGATGTTGACAGAAGAGAGATGCCTCGATAATTATTACAGTCAGTTTTGTCGCCTTTCTTGTGAATTGGAACAATGATTGATTCTTTCCACTCTTGTGGCAATTCTTCCTTGTTCCAGATAAAGAGAATGAGTTTGTGTATCTTGTTCATATATATATATAGATAGATAGATAGATAGATATATAGATATATACAGCGTGTCCGGAATGAGACTGACGGTTTTAAAAGTGTATAGTTTTAATATAGGCAGAGATATTATAAAAAAAAAAACATTCATATTGAAGGAAAACTCAAAAAGTTTTGTTCATCAAATTTTCATATTTGAACAACTTCCGGTGACGGCGCTAGTATCGCCGATAAACAGAAATGGTGTCCGCAGTCGAAAAGGCGCAATGCGTGTGCCTCCACGCTCTCCTGATATTACCCTCCTAGACTTCTTCCTGTGTTGTATGTGAAAGACCGTGTGTATTCTGATGAAAAGGTGCGTAACCTTGATGAACTGAAGAACCGTATTGGGAATGTGATTGTTTCAGGCTAGATGTTACGGAATACGTGGAGAGAGATTGAGCTTAGTCTAGATATTGTAAGAGTTATAATTGGACCTCTGAAGTTACACTGAGTTAGAATGACTTGTAAGTAAAACTAAATAAACTTTGAGTTCTCCTTTAAAATGCATGTTTTTTATGATTTTTTTTTCTTTCTTCTATATCTCTGACCATATTAAGACTATACATTTTTAAAAACCGTCAGTCCCATTCTGGATACCGTCCCATTCCCATATATATATATATATATATATATATATATATATATATATATATATATATATATATACATATACATACAGGGTGAGTCAAAATAAGTGTTACAAGCCAATATCTCCCGAACTATACATCATATAAGAAAAATATTAAGAGACAACGTACAATACAGAGGGGCCTAAGAAATGAGTCAAACATTAGGTTTCCCCCGCCCCCCATGTTGGGGTGAGGGAGGTGAACGTGAAATTTTCAAATGGTAACATAGGTCGAGTGATACCTCGTTCGAAAGAGCTTAAGAAATTGAACAATTTTTGTAGGAAACAATTTTTGATATGGGGCACAGTTTTCAAGATGGGCCCCAAAAATGGTCCTGTATCCGATAAAATTTCCAGTACTTATAAATCGGAAATGTATGAGTAGGAGTAGTAATCGCGTCACTATAGGAAACTTTTTGGCCCCTGGGTCCCTGCCTCAGGACCCATGGTCCCTGGCCGGGGTCAATGACCTAGGGGTACATAGGACCACCCCCTCTAAATTTTGGCAGGGGTACCTTGGCCCACCCCCTAAATTTTGGCAGGGGTACATAGGACCACCCCCCTTAAATTTTGGAAATTGCCAAATCTAAAAATTTGGTATGGTAGCCTAGGACCATAGTATGTACCTCTATTAGTATTGGGTGTCTATGTCGTTCCCTTTCATGAGTAAAAAATTGCCAAAAATTCAAATTTCGGAGGTTTTTGACCTAATTTATCCCCTTTGATGAGGTGTTATTACCCTATATAGTTATATGGGCGTATACAGGGGTCCATTACCTTTCATAAGACATGGGTATATTAATGCACCCCTTGAAAAATTTGGGAGGGGTACCTTGGCCCACCCCTTAAATTTTGGAAATTGACCAATTTAAACATTGGGTATTATAGTACAGGACCCTAATATGTATCATGATAAATTTGGGCGGTCCACCTCGTTTCCTTCCAGGGGCACAAAATTGCCAAAATATAAACGTAAGCAATACGTTACACCACGTGTTTGATTTTTGGTCGATTTTATCCCCTTTGATGAGATGTTATTACCTTATATGGTTATATGGTCATGTATAGGGGTCCATTACCTTTCATAAGATATCGGTATATTTGTACACTCCTTTAAAAATTTGGGAGGGGTACTTTGGCCCACCCCTTAAATTTTGGAATTTGCCCAATTTAAACATTTGGTATTATAGTACCGGACCTTAACATGTATTATTATGATAAATTTGGGTGTTCCACCTCGTTCCCTTTTAGGGGTACAAAATTGTCAAAATATAAACGTAAGCAATACGTTGTACCACGTGTTTGGTCTTTTGGCCCAATTTATCCTCTTGGATGAGGTTCTATTACCTTATATGGTTATATGGTTATGTATAGGGGTCTATTCCCTATCATAAGACAGGTACATTTGTGCACTCCTTTAAAATTTTTGGGAGGGGTACTTTGGCCCACCCCTTAAATTTTGGAAATTGCTCATTTTATATATTTGGTATTATAGTACCGGACCTTAACATGTATTATTATGATAAATTTGGGTGTTCCACCTCGTTCCCTTTTAGGGGTACGAAATTGCCAAATTTTAGTACAACCACGTGTTTGGTCTTTTGGCCCAATTTATCCTCTTGGATGAGGTCCTATTACCTTATATGGTTATATGGTCATGTATAGGGGTCCATTACCTATCATAAGACATAGGTACATTTGTGCACTCTTTAAATTTTTTTGGGAGGGGTACTTTGTCCCACCCCTTAAATTTTGGAAATTGCTCATTTTATATATTTGGTATTATAGTACTGGACCCTAACATGTATTATGATAAATTTGGGTAGTTCACCTTGTTCCCTTTCATGCGTAAAAAAAATTGCCAAATTTTACTACAACCACGTGTTTGGTATTTTGGTTCACCCCTTGGATGAGGTCCTATTACCTTATATGATTATATGGTTATGTATATTGGTCCATTCCCTATTATAAGACATGGGTATATTGATGCACCCTTTAAAAAATTTGGGAGGGGTATCTTGACTCATCCACTCAGTTTTAGAAATTGATTAATATAAGCATTTGGTATCTTCGTACAGGTCTTCAATATGTACCACTATAAATTTGGATGGTCCACATCGTTCCCTTTCATGGGTAAAGAACTACCAAAAATCAAATTTCGGATGTTATTGACCCCTATTTAATACGTTATATGGTTTATTACCTCTATATGTTTATGTTCTCTTTTAAATTTGGGAATTATCAAATAACAAAATTCGGTAAACGTTTTCTAGGACCCATTGGTATTCCTCTTATGGCCAAATATTCAAAATTTAAAGGTTATTGACCGGCTTTATTATTGAATAAGTACAGGATTTATTACTTTTTCATAAGACACAGGTGTATTTGTGTACCAATCTCAAATTTTGGGAGGGGTACATTTCTTATTGTCATATCAATAATTGGTAATTGTTCTTTGGGTAAATCATTGTGAAATATGAGTATGATCACGTGATCAGTTATTGACCTATGATGGGATTAGGAGTCCAGGACATTGGTACATTTAAACTTTGTAGGATAATTTGAGAATGCGTCATTGGTATTGATTATTCCCCGCCAAATATAAACGTAAGCAATACGATGTACCACGTGATTGACCTTGATGAGGTAGTGTACAGGGATACATAGCTATCCTTATTGAATCTTATGGCTCATAGTCTTAAGGGAATACATGCTACAACACTGGCAAAGTTATTGTTAATGCAATTTCATTGGTTGATCACTATCTTTCGTGCAATCTGATTGGTTGATCACTATCTTTCGTGCAATCTGATTGGTTGCTGATTTTCAAATCTTTGCTGTATTCAGTTTTAAGTTTTGTTGTTTGAAATTTTTTTGTTTCGAAATTTTTTGTTTGAAACTTTGGTTTGAAATTTTTAGTTTGAAAATTTTGTTTATAGTTTTGTTTAAAAAAAATTTTGTTTGAAATTTTTGTTTCAATTTTTTTTTTGTTTAAAAATTTTTTGTTTTGAAATTTTTTGTTTCAAAATTTTGTTTGAATTTTTTTTTCGTTTCAAAACTAAAAAAATATTTGTTTGAAATTTTAGTTTAAAAAATGTTCGAATTTTTTTCTGTTTAAAATTTTTTGTTTGAACATTTTTGTTTCGAAATTTTTGTTTCAAATTTTTAAGTTTATGCACTCATTAGTGAAGAACCGGAACTGCTTAGAAGAAAATTTGGTTTGAATTTTTTTCTTTGAAAATTTGTTTCGAAATTTTTCGTTTCCAAATTTTTTTGTTTAAATTTTTTTTGTTTCGAAAGTTTTGTTTGAAATTTTTTGTTTGAAACTTTGGTTTGACATTTTTAAAAGTTTGTGCACTCATTAGTAAAGAACCGGAACTGTTAGAACTAAAACCTGTGGCAACATTGTGGTGCAATAGTACACGTCAGAACATAGGGTTGTACTTGAAATGAAAAAACACAATTCATTGAAATGGATCATTTTATTACACTCCACATACATCCATACCAGATAGGGGTTCTGGATATTGTCGATACAATGTATTTTGAACTTCTTGCACTAGTTTGTCTTTAGCATATAATTTTAATTCCAATTGAAGTCTTTTAAGGTCTATTGCGATATCAATTGGTGGAAACTCAATGTCCATTTGATCACAAATAAACTGTTTATCAATACAGGTATGCACCCACGAACGATGTTGACAACCATCACAATATCTAGATACATGTTGTACAATATGCATAACACATTTTTCAAAATAGTACTTTTTCAGGAATATACTTGTTTTGTTACACACTTCCACTGCATGTTTCACACACTGAAATACGCTGATGAATTTGTTCCATTCTGTTTGCGTTAGATACACCATGTTGCGATGGACATGGAATGTACTCTTTTTACGTAACAGCACCATCTTCTCTTCGAGGACTGTACGCATCACCACTTCATGATTTGAGCCTAATGATTTGACTATGGTCTCATTTAGCTCATCATGAAAATAATCGTTCATTTGGTCGATTCGTGAACATAATATTTGCCATTCTTCACAGGTCAGTTGTACACCAAATTGTTCTGCTTTGCCCAATCGAATCACTGGTTCAAATGTTCTAGCACTGATACCAATCATCACATGTTTTGTTTGAAATATATTTATTGGATAATAGCTTGCGAAGATGAACTCTTTATCGTTAGAAGTACACATCTTTCCTCCTGAAAAGCACTTGCTCAAATGATTTCGTGGGATGACAGTGTATTGGTTAATTTATAGAACTACGGCTGACGTCATAGGAAGGAATGTGCTGACGTTTGAATTCATGGTTTCATCACAGTTGCTGACGTCATGCTGACCAACCAAATTCATACAACTATGTCTCACGTCAAAGGAATGTGCTGACGTTTGAATTCATGATTTTATCACAATTGCTGACGAATCCGGCTATGTACTAAATTCAAATTGATGACTTCGACCCAAGAATCCTTTGTAACATAAAGATACAGATCCAGTATTTAAGAAACGCAGCAGTTCTTCTTGTTTTGATGCCTCCATGGGCAAATATCTTGCTGGTAAAATTATATTCTTATCATTTTCAAGCTTCACTACGATTCTTAATCCAAACTTTGTAGGTATCATTTGGCTAGCTAAGATTCTATGAGGTACATTCTGTTGTAAATCAGTAATCTTGGTAAATGATTTCATCACATCACGTGTGTTTAGAAACTGCAGACAAGTAGCCATGATGACGTTATTATGAATACTAACTCCAACTATACTTATATATGATGCAAAACTGATGACGTTGCATTATCGTGTTCTGACGTGTACTATTGCACCATGTTCTGACGTGTACTATTGCACCACAATGTTGCCAGAGGTTTTAGTTCTAACAGTTCCGGTTCTTTACTAACGAGTGCACAAACTTTTAAAAAATGTCAAACCAAAGTTTCAAACAAAAAATTTCAAACAAAACTTTCGAAACAAAAAGAATTTAAACAAAAAAATTTGGAAACGAAAAATTTCAAAACAAAAAATTTCGAACAAAAAATTTTTAAACAAAATTTTGCAACAAAAAATTTCAAACAAAAAAATTTTCAAACAAAAAATTTTGAAACATAAATTTCAAACAAAATTCTGAAACAAAAAATTCAAACACAAATTTGAAAGAAGAGTTTTCAAACAAAAACTTTCAAACAAAAAATTTTCAAACTAAAAAATTTTACGTTTCACGGTTAACCGTCAAACTTTATCCGGTTTTTAACTATTCGATTAACAAATAAACGGTTTTGATCATATTTATCAGTGAGTGCAAAATGTTGAACGAAACCAAGATTTTTAAATGTTAAACAAAACTTAAAACTGAATACAGCAAAGATTTGAAAATCAGCAACCAATCAGATTGCACGAAAGATAGTGATCAACCAATCAGATTGCACGAAAGATAGTGATCAACCAATGAAATTGCATTAACAATAACTTTGCCAGTGTTGTAGCATGTATTCCCTTAAGACTATGAGTCATAAGATTCAATAAGGATAGCTATGTATCCCTGTACACTACCTCATCAAGGTCAATCACGTGATACATCGTATTGCTTACGTTTATATTTGGCGGGGAATAATCAATACCAATGACGCATTCTCAAATTATCCTACAAAGTTTAAATGTACCAATGTCCTGGACTCCTAATCCCATCATAGGTCAATAACTGATCACGTGATCATACTCATGTTTCACAATGATTTACCCAAAGAACAATTACCAATTATTGATATGACAATAAGAAATGTACCCCTCCCAAAATTTAAGATTGGTACACAAATACACCTGTGTCTTATGAAAAAGTAATAAATCCTGTACTTATTCAATAATAAAGCCGGTCAATAACCTTTAAATTTTGAATATTTGGCCATAAGAGGAATACCAATGGGTCCTAGAAAACGTTTACCGAATTTTGTTATTTGATAATTCCCAAATTTAAAAGAGAACATAAACATATAGAGGTAATAAACCATATAACGTATTAAATAGGGGTCAATAACATCCGAAATTTGATTTTTGGTAGTTCTTTACCCATAAAAGGGAACGATGTGGACCATCCAAATTTATAGTGGTACATATTGAAGACCTGTACGAAGATACCAAATGCTTATATTAATCAATTTCTAAAACTGAGTGGATGAGTCAAGATACCCCTCCCAAATTTTTTAAAGGGTGCATCAATATACCCATGTCTTATAATAGGGAATGGACCAATATACATAACCATATAATCATATAAGGTAATAGGACCTCATCCAAGGGGTGAACCAAAATACCAAACACGTGGTTGTAGTAAAATTTGGCAATTTTTTTTACGCATGAAAGGGAACAAGGTGAACTACCCAAATTTATCATAATACATGTTAGGGTCCAGTACTATAATACCAAATATATAAAATGAGCAATTTCCAAAATTTAAGGGGTGGGCCAAAGTACCCCTCCCAAAAAAATTTAAAGAGTGCACAAATGTACCTATGTCTTATGATAGGTAATGGACCCCTATACATGACCATATAACAATATAAGGTAATAGGACCTCATCCAAGAGGATAAATTGGGCCAAAAGACCAAAAACGTGGTTGTACTAAAATTTGGCAATTTCGTACCCCTAAAAGGGAACGAGGTGGAACACCCAAATTTATCATAATAATACATGTTAAGGTCCGGTACTATAATACCAAATATATAAAATGAGCAATTTCCAAAATTTAAGGGGTGGGCCAAAGTACCCCTCCCAAAAATTTTAAAGGAGTGCACAAATGTACCTATGTCTTATGATAGGGAATAGACCCCTATACATAACCATATAACCATATAAGGTAATAGAACCTCATCCAAGAGGATAAATTGGGCCAAAAGACCAAACACGTGGTACAACGTATTGCTTACGTTTATATTTTGACAATTTTGTACCCCTAAAAGGGAACGAGGTGGAACACCCAAATTTATCATAATAATACATGTTAAGGTCCGGTACTATAATACCAAATGTTTAAATTGGGCAATTTCCAAAATTTAAGGGGTGGGCCAAAGTACCCCTCCCAAATTTTTAAAGGAGTGCACAAATGTACCTATGTCTTATGATAGGGAATAGACCCCTATACATAACCATATAACCATATAAGGTAATAGAACCTCATCCAAGAGGATAAATTGGGCCAAAAGACCAAACACGTGGTACAACGTATTGCTTACGTTTATATTTTGACAATTTTGTACCCCTAAAAGGGAACGAGGTGGAACACACAAATTTATCATAATACATGTTAAGGTCCGGTACTATAATACCAAATGTTTAAATTGGGCAATTTCCAAAATTTAAGGGGTGGGCCAAAGTACCCCTCCCAAATTTTTAAAGGAGTGTACAAATATACCGATATCTTATGAAAGGTAATGGACCCCTATACATGACCATATAACCATATAAGGTAATAACATCTCATCAAAGGGGATAAAATCGACCAAAAATCAAACACGTGGTATAACGTATTGCTTACGTTTATATTTTGGCAATTTTGTGCCCCTGGAAGGGAACGAGGTGGACCGCCCAAATTTATCATGATACATATTAGGGTCCTGTACTATAATACCCAATGTTTAAATTGGTCAATTTCCAAAATTTAAGGGGTGGGCCAAGGTACCCCTCCCAAATTTTTCAAGGGGTGCATTAATATACCCATATGTTATGAAAAGTAATGGACCCCTGTATACGTCCATATAACTATATAGGGTAATAATACCTCATCAAAGGGGATAAATTAGGTCAAAAACCCCGAAATTTAAATTTTTGGCAATTTTTTACCCATGAAAGGGAACGACATAGACACCCAATACTGATAGAGGTACATACTATGGTCCTAGGCTACCACACCAAATTTTTAGATTTGGCAATTTCCAAAATTTAAGGGGGGTGGTCCTATGTACCCCTAAAAGGGAATGAGGTGGACCACCCAAATTTATCATAGTACATATTAGGGTCCTATACTATAATACCCAATGTTGAAATTGGGCAATTTCCAAAATTGAAGGGGTGGGCCAAGGTACCCCTCCCAAAAATTTAAAGGGGTGCATTAATATACCCATGTCTTATGAAAGGTAATGGACCCCTGTATACGCCCATATAACTATATAGGGTAATAACACCTCATCAAAGGGGATAAATTAGGTCAAAAACCTCCGAAATTTGAATTTTTGGCAATTTTTTACTCATGAAAGGGAACGACATAGACACCCAATACTAATAGAGGTACATACTATGGTCCTAGGCTACCATACCAAATTTTTAGATTTGGCAATTTCCAAAATTTAAGGGGGGTGGTCCTATGTACCCCTGCCAAAATTTAGGGGGTGGGCCCAGGTACCCCTGCCAAAATTTAGAGGGGGTGGTCCTATGTACCCCTAGGTCATTGACCCCGGCCAGGGACCATGGGTCCTGAGGCAGGGACCCAGGGGCCAAAAAGTTTCCTATAGTGACGCGATTACTACTGTAGGAAACGATTAAACAAAAAATGAAAAACAAAAACATCATAGGCAATGTGGAATGATGTTGTCGTGGTGTCCCTAAGGCCCTAATCATGAGGCCCCGTGACCAATTTCAAAATTTCAAATGGGAATATACGTTGAGTGATACCTTGTTTGATAGATCATGGAAAGCCAAACAGCTTCGTACAACATTTGTTTTCATTTAGGGCAAGCCTGTTTCAAAATGGCCGCCAAAAGTGGTTCCACATTCAGATAGAAAGTGCAGTGTTCAAATTGAGTATTACACGCCAATATCAAGCGAACTACGTATCAAATAAGAAAAGTGTTAAGAGTCAATGTACAATACAGAAAGCCTGAAATTTGTGTTAAAGAAGTTCCCTCGTTCCGCTTTTGTATGGAGGGGTGTACATGGAATTTTCAAATCACAACATAGGGCGAGTGATACCTCTTTGATAGATCGTGAAATACCAAACAGCTTACTACAAAAGTTGTTTTGATTTCAGGCAAACCTGTCACAACAGCATTACCACAACCTAATATCCTGTAAAGTAGTAGAATAACGTTTAGTAATTCTACGGGTATCTGCGATGTTAAAAATTGTAATTTCTATCACTGTAAAGCAAATAATTTCAACACTTACCATGTTACAAATGATGCTCGATATGTCCTCCATCCTGCTCCACACACCTCCGTAAGCGGCGGCATAGGGATGTTCGTACATCATGTAGCATCTCTGGAGTGATAGATGCACACACACCTTGGATACGCTCCTTCATATCATCAGTAGTTGTTGGTTCGTTGGACATTACCCGATCCTTAACATAACCCCAGAGGAAAAAATCAAGTGGGGTTAGGTCAGGAGATCGTGGAGGTCAGTGAATAGGACCTCGACGCCCAATCCATTTATTCGCCATACGGTGGTCCAATAAGGCTCTGACCTGGCGTGCGTTGTGTGCTGGGGCACCATCATGTTGATACCACATTCTTATACGTTCAGCGAAAGGAATATTCTCTAATAACTCCGGGTATAGTACATCACTGATAAATGCGGCATAGGTATCACCAGTAAGACGTCCATCAAAAAAATATGGCCCAATGATATGGTTACCAAGGATTCCACACCATACATTAAGAGACCACCGATGCTGATGAGCAACTTGTCTCTGCCATAGTGGATTTTCCCTAGCCCAATAATGCATATTATGTCGGTTTATGTGTCCTGTGTTTGTAAATGTAGCTTCATCGCTAAACAAGATGGTGGATATGAAGTTGCGCTGTCTGTTTTCCATACCTTCCAACCATAGACAAAATTGCAATCTGGCATGAAAATCATTGCCAGATAGTTCCTGATGTAAGATGATATGATACGGATGAAACATGTACTCGTGCAAAATACGCACTACAGATCTTTGGCTAACTCCACTGGCCTGAGCGAGGTGTCTCGTAGTAACATGTGGGTCTACATGCACTGCTGCCAATATTCCTGTTGCACGTTCTTCATTGGTTGCAGAGCGGTAACGACCCATACCTCGTCCCCGGACAAGACTACCATGTTGCCGCAAACGCCTCTCCAATCGCAGAAATGCCATGTGAGATGTTTGTTGGCGTTGGGGATATCGCATTGCATACATTCGTGCCGCGTTACGATAGTTTCTTCTACATTCGCCCAACACCAGCAACATATCTACACAATGATCAAACACCGCCATTGCTCTATTCAAACGCTACCCAAACTAATAATATTAATGCGATAGTGTTCGTTTCCTTGTACGGAAAACTTATCACCAAAGTTGATACCCCGTTCTTTCTACGCTTTTGAACCGTTCAACACACAACTACAGCCCCTACCTACAATATCCACACTGCCAGTTCCATTTAAGTCACTAACACTCTCACTAACAGCTAGGCAATGTAACATCAATGATGATTTTACGTTGAACACTACTACTCAACAAGAAAAAAATAATACCATACTATTCACACTGCATGAACAAACAACACACAGGTACAGTCAAATGTTCTCAGTAGAACAATGAAAATCACATTCCCGTCCCCTGTGTGATCGGCTCTATTGACACTTGTGTATACCAGCCATTATTAAGAAGGTAGAGTACTAGCTATTGCTACGTTTCTAATGTCTATTTTCGGGTTTCCGTCTCTTTGCGCATACGTATTAGTATTATTCATTGTCTTATTATTTTCATTCATATTATTATTATTATTACTAGTTTTATTATTATTTTTCGTAGTATTCTTCTTCTTCTTCTTCTTCTTATTACTATTATTACGTTAACCCTTATAGGTCGATTTTGCCCCCGAACATTTTACTTGTTATTCACTTACAGTATGATGATGGAACCTCGTGTTCGACATATTTTTAGGCCTGTCTGTATTGTACATTGACTCTTAACACTTTTTATTTGATGAAATAATTCGCGGGATATTGGCTTGTAACACTCAGTTTGAACACTGCACTTTCTATCTGAATGTGGAATCATTTTCGGCGGCCATTTTGAAACAGGCTTGCCCGAAATCAAAACTTCTTTTACCAAGCTGTTTAGTTTTCCATAATCTATCAAACAAGGTATCACTCGACCTATATTCAGATTTGAAATTTTAAAATTGGCCCCGGGGCCCCATGACAACACCATTCCACGTTGCTTATGGCGCTTACCTTTTTCATTTTTTGTTTCATGTTTTTCTACTTAGCCGTTTCCGATTTTTAAGTACTGGAAATTTTATCGGATACAGGACCATTTTTGGGGCCCATCTTGAAAACGGTGCCCCATATCAAAAATTGTTTCCTACAAAAATTGTTCAATTTTTCAAGCTCTTTCGAATGAGGTATCACTCGACCTGTGTTCCCATTTGAAAATTTCACGTTCACCCCTCCCCCCAAAATGGGGGGCGGGGGAAACCTAATGTTTGACTCATATCTTAGGCCCCTCTGTATTGTACATTGTCTCTTAATATTTTTCTTATATGATGTATAGTTCGCGAGATATTGGCTTGTAACACTATAAGTACTGGAAATTTTATCGGATACAGGACCATTTTTGGGACCCATCTTGAAAACGGTGCCTCATATCAAAAATTGTTTCCTACAAAAATTGTTCAATTTTTCAAGCTCTTTCGAACGAGGTATCACTCGACCTATGTTACCATTTGAAAATTTCACGTTCACCCCCCTCCTCCCAAAATGGGGGGCGGGGGAAACCTAATGTTTGACTCATTTCTTAGGCCCCTCTGTATTGTACATTGTCTCTTAATATTTTTCTTATATGATGTATAGTTCGTGAGATATTGGCTTGTAACACTTACTGGAAATTTTATCGGATACAGGACCATTTTTGGGGCCCATCTTGAAAACGGTGCCCCATGTCAAAAATTGTTTCCTACAAAAATTGTTCAATTTTTCAAGCTCTTTCGAACGAGGTATCACTCGACCTATGTTACCATTTGAAAATTTTACGTTCACTCCCCTCCTCCCAAAATGGGGGGCGGGGGAAACCTAATGTTTGACTCATTTCTTAGGCCCCTCTGTATTGTACATTGTCTCTAAATATTTTTCTTATATGATGTATAGTTCGGGAGATATTGGCTTGTAACACTTATTTTGACTCACCCTGTATATATATTAGGTATATGACGTTTTTCAAATTGAAAAGCCTGGGATGGCAAACAATAAACATTTGGCTCCAAACCTCAAAAATGTCTTTGATCTTGTTTAATTGTAAAAAAAAAAAAAAAAAAAAAAAAAAAAAAAAAAAAAAAAAAAGCTCCCGCATCTACATTGCTGTTGTTTTAGCGTTAAAAGAAAATTCGTCTACTTACAGTCTGCATTTGGCACCGAATAATGTATACAGTACGTTAGCAAATGGATTTTAAATTGGTGAATTATTGTTAATGAACTTGCTGTTGAGATATTTGTCACTTTTGCTAGTGTTGTGAAGCTCTTTCATCACTTTCACAGGTCGTTCGGCCACCATATTTGAGCGAGGCACATCTAGCACAGAACGTTGTTTTACCCAGTGAGCGGAAAAACACTTTAAAGCTTTAGGTCACTTTAGGTCGGAGATAGAAGCATGCAGTTCATGCCCTCTGTACAGTGCTGATTTGAAAACCATACCTTTGCCCATGAAGTTGCGATGAAGTCGGAAATACGTTGGAGTTGATCTGTGCATTTTGGAAGGAGAAAAAAGGCAACCAGTTCCTAAATTGAACGTGAATTCCACCTAGCACTGTTGAGTGAAAGTAGCTTCTGTCAGTTCAACCGAGGCCACTTGTTCTCCTTCCTGTAGAAATTATATCCTTTACGAAGTCCAAATAGAAACCGGAAATCGTTTCTCCATTCTGGATTTTCACGTGGCGGTACCTTTCCTGTGCCAGAATAGTTTTTCCCAGTCATAACATCTTCAATGAATTGATAGTTGAAGCTGGGTGACCATGATTTTATTGGGAACACTGAATTCATCCAGTGTCGCAAAACCATGTCAAGAATATGGTGCTGACATCCTATAAACTGTGGCTCATCGAGACCCATTTGTTAAAAATGTCTTTGGAGTCTTAACAACACCACCACTTTTGTGCCCTATATTCACTGCTGCGGTGTCAGAAATGATCATTTTAATACTCATCCATGTATGACACTCATCCAACAAGGCTTGCAGTAAAATATAGGTCCTCGGCAAATCTGCTTTCACAAACCAAAACTCCAAGGCTAAGACTTCTTGCACAATTCTGCAGACAGACTACGTGATAATCTTTACTTCCTATTCTCTTTCCATCAAAATGCAAGCAGAATTCCTCTTCACCGAAAATTTCTTTCAACCGGTTCTTCATTTTTTCAGCTTCCTTGATCACTCGACGCCAAATCCCCGATTGTGAAGGTGTGGTACATTTATCTCTTCCTGAAAAAAAATCGTGAAAAAATAGTTTTTTTATTTAAAAAACTTTGACATAAAAAAGAAACGCATTTTACAACTCCACTCATACTTGGAATTCATGTATATTTCGTTCATATACTTCATTCTTTTTAATATACAGAAACTTATCATTGTAGACAGAGATAAAAGTTAAAAAATGTATAATAAATATTTGGAAACAGAAACCTTTTAAAACAGAACAATTTAATAAAATTCATAAAACATAGGATGGCATAACAAATTTAGGTAAGAATGTAGTTACGTTTCTAATTTTTCTTGATAGAATATTGACAACACTTAATGATTTAATATTATACACTGTCTAAAATGTAAAATTGTTACACGTAAAGCATTCTCTGAATTATTATGAACAAATCAGCTAAATTTTATCAAGATTGATTTCGCTGTTGCAGTTGCTAATAGATTCAAATGAATAAAATATTATCATAATAGAATGTACATTGAAAATGCTCTAGCTTTTTTTTTAAAAAAAAATCTTCTTTAACATATTCTGTAAAAAATCAGTGAATCTTTAGACAAAATCAGTTCAAGCATTTCTGAAGCAATCGCAGATATCGTCATAACTTTAGATACGTACTCATGTAGAACATAAAACCTTTCAGTTTCCCTTAATAGGTGAATAGACTCGTCAGTCGAAACCGACACTTTTAATATAACGGTGTTTTAAGGAAATTATAGACCTTCACTTACGAAGATTCATGGTGAGTTATTTTAAAATAAATCAGGTTTTTTAATGACATCATTCTCACGTGTCAAATCCATAAAATCATAAGGATTTCGGGAAAAGTTGCCAATAATTTTTTTTTTTCTCCAAATTAGGGTACACACTCTGGGATATCAGGTTCACGTATATACACGAAATTTATTTTGGAAAAAATACTACGTGTCCTAGGCTATTGCCAAGTTTCATTATGTAGTAAAAAAGAGGATTCAAGACTCTTCTCGCACCCTAATTAACTTTTAGTTTCGTTGTTTAATCTTTCAAATAAATCAGGATTTTGAATGATAACTTATACATATTTCAAGTGTCTGTACATATGGAAAAAATGTGCCCAATTTTTTCCATTAGAGAAACAATCCAAACCAGTCAAAATAAAATGTTATTAACATCCTTTGATCCGTACCGCCTCTAGAACAATCGCAAAATTTTTATTGTTAGCAATGTTAATAACATTATCAGTATGTTACAAAAAAAAGTAACAATGTTGATTTCAAATGTTATCAACATTTGTTAATAACAAAACTGTCACTAACATTTTTTGAAGAAGTGTAACAATGCTGATACAAATGTTATTAATATCATAAAATATAAATTTGAAATTCTGTTAGAAACGTTATTAATAACACGTGTTATTAACAATTTTATCCTCGGTGTAAATTCACCTTTAGCGGAATATAGCATGTGAGCATAGAATCAAGAAAAAAATTAGAAGAAATATTATCATTCCTCGTTTTGTGTTACTTATTTCTAAAGTTGCCCAGTCTTTCTAGTGAGTTGTGTTCTTTCTATTAATGTTCGGTATTATAATTACGTTCTCCAAACTTTATAAGATTATTTAGCTTAAATGAAATAATTGTCAAATATTAAGTTACTATTGTACTAATCATTTGATTTTCTTCTCCATACTTAACTTTTAATATTGGTGTAGTGTGTATTAAGAGCGAATCTATCCTCAACAGAAATAAATTGCGGTACGATGGAATTCATTGTAAAAATAATTTTTATAGTCACGATATAAGCATCTAATTTATCTTCATATTTTGGCTCTTAGCTCATTTATTGAACGCAAACTTAACGCTCTTCACTTGGTTTTATAGTGTTTAATGTTGTCCTTCTTTACAGGTCTCACCTAGAGTCAAAGCTTAAGGTCTTCAATCAGTACTATGATGGAAAAAGTGGCGAAATCAGAAGTAGAGAGGTGAGTTAAATACATGTATATCCCTAATGCAGGGTATTTCTAAGTAATTTAGGTATTAATTTTTACTAGGGACCGCGGTGGCTCGGTGGTGCAGCGTTCACCTCTGGTGCATAGGGTCCTTGGTTCGATCCTACCTCGCGCCAAGTGAACTTTGTGGTGGACAAACACCGTGTGCGTGGGTTTTCTCGGGGTTCTCCCACTTTCTTCATTTTACTCATTTCTCATTATCACTGTCTCCTTTAGCCTAACCGGCATAATCATGGGACGTAAAACCCAAAGATTTTCTTTTTAATACTTCTTGGTGTATTCAGCACATAGTGAAAATAAGCTAAAAGAAATAGAATTTATAATTGGTAATATGAATCACATTAGATAAGTTATCGCCAACTCAATTTGAGTGGGTTCGATTCCCGGCGGGAGCTCATGTGGTTCGGATTCCACGTTAATCAGTAGGTCCACGTCTCATATAGCCTCGCTGCTAAACGGGACGTTAAACTCAAAATCAACTCAACTCAATTTGAGTGGGAAGTTGCCTTTCAGTATAAGTTCTAGTTGACTTTCTTCTACACCTCCTCTCTTTGTTTAACTTTTAACTGTTTTCAAACTAAATTGGTTTTCAGTCGTATCTCGATCTGTTAATCTAGATTCTATGAATAAATTTCTGTAAAATGAGCTCCTATAAATAAATTTGTATAAGCAGTCGCAACATCTTGCAAAACACAAAATATATGACAAAGATTTAAAGAAAGACGAATCTATATTTTATGATAAGAGAACTGTAGAAATGTCTAATATAAATGAGTCGGTCGTTGTTAAAAGGGGAATATGTTTCATTATATTTAAATGGCACGTATGCCCTTTTAACAATGACCGATTCAAATGTAAAGTTGTTGCCATTCTGGTTGTGCCTTTTGATTTCATGTACGGTCGTGTGAACTTTTATCTATTTTGTTAAATTTTATTTTTTTCTTAACATGTTAAATTTAATACATTATACGTAACGCCAGTGTTTTTTGTGAATGTGAGTAATAATAATAAATATATGATCTCTCTGTTTTCGTATCTTGTTGTAGTGGAATCATGGTAACTTTCCTCAACGTATCTTTTAATATACCAGCTGAGAAAACGCAATCTTAAAATAATGACGGAATTATTCTTAGCTCGGATGTTCTCAGTGTTTTTAATTCTTGCCAACATATTTATTGCAGGTAAATTGAATAACAGATCGTAACATGCATATGAGTAATTTGTTCCCTGATTATAAAGAGTTGAACTAGATGTATGAAACTTTACTTACGTTATTGTGAGGCGTATATATCAGGGTGTCTACTGATACTGGAAATACTTGAAATACTGGAATTTAATTTTGACACTGGAAATACTGAAAATATACTGGAATTTTTATCCACATACTGGAAAAATTATGAAATATACAAATATTATAATTCTTTATAATCTATCCTGTATTTTTGAACTCCAAAAGTCCAGGGTAATAATAATCTTGCATTATGACTAGAATAGAATATTACCAATAATTTATACAAGTTATAATACAAATAATGCTCGTGGCTCACTGTATTAGGCTTCCGAGCAGGGTGTCAAAGGAAAGTAGTGAAATTGAGCTTCAGATCATGAAAAAAGTAATTCTATAGAACAAGAATACTTATGTAATACAGTACAGTTACTGACATAATAAATTGCGATTTTCCCTAATGATCCGGCGTTAAGAGGTGACGCCATCTCTCTTGGGGTTGCAAATAGTCACTAACTTCCCTCTTTCTTCAGTTTTCGCTTTGCTTTTTTCTTCTTCTCAATACCTTACATATAACAACAATGGATGCATTTGATATTATATGCAATGCTTCAGGTACAGTATACAGGCTGCAAACTGTTCAGAAAAGTATTCCCAATGATGGAAAACTGAGGGTCAGTTTTAATGCTTGGTATGGATGTAGCATATTGCTTGTGTAAAGATTTCAGCGCTTTTATGAGCTGCTACATATACCTAATCATTTGTATTTCAAAGAAATCAAGGCTAACTAAATTTATTAAAAATAAAATATTAATTTGATGGTAAAACAGTTTCAAAGTCTCGGTAAGGATAAGTCTCGGTCAAATGGTGGATGAACTTGGTTTTAGCTTGAACGGCCGAAATTGGGGGTTTAAACTTCGTTGATCCAAGTCAGTTTGTTTACATTCAATAATGCCTTTGTATTTTTCTACTAATGAAATTACAATTTTCGTGGTCGGAGAAATTTTCTGCTCGTGGTTTATTATTTTTTCCTAGATACAATGTATATCAATAAAATGAAGTAAATGTTCTGAAGTTTTAGGAATACATTTCTTTTTTAATTTTCAGGTAGTCTTTTAATTAGCAAAAAGAAATAAGGACGATATGTAGCTAGAAAACCTGCGAGGCTGTAGCTTTACAATAGAGAACCAACTAGAAATAAACTATGTGCGTTTTTTTTTTTTTTTTTTTTTTTTTTTTTTTTTTTTTTTTTTTTTTTTTTTTTTTTTTACAAAATCATCTCAGCATTTTTGACAATGTATTATCTAAACAATTTTCCAGTAAAGGTTAACGTTAGAAGGGCATACAAGTTCTGTCAATAGATACAGTATTTTCTTGTCAAAATTCCATGCAAACAGCGTAAAACTTATCCAGTTATTCCTCGTAAAACTCATTATCCAGTTATTCCTAGAGTGTTATCAACCAATTGCGTACAATTGTATAAGACACATAGAAACTTAGCTACTATAGTGAAAGCCACACGTCTCAAAACCACGCACCAAACTTCGCAAGCTACTCATTAAAGCTATTTTTGAACCTATTACGGTTTACGCCAAGGTGAAGCTGCTGGGCTATATTCGAGGTGCGTACGTAGTGAACAAGCAAATTAAGGATTCACTCCAGCAGACAGTTCTGCCAAATAGAAAATTTATAGGTAAAAAACGATGTGAAATATTTTCCATGAAGGAATGAAAGTGTGAATATAAGTAATTACCATCTATCACAGCATGTTGAAGTTAATTATTAGTGATAAAGAAATTATTGTATGTGTAAGTGTGCTCTTTCACTCTTTCACTATCCTCGTTTATGTGTATACCCCGTCGCTGACGCACCTGCCCCCTATGGACGCAACCGCTCGGGCCTTCCTACTGCGCTCCTACTCTAACTCGGTTAGATAGCATTCGTGCTTTTTGGTGGCCACCTAGCATAACTTGGTTTGTGTTTTATACACAGTAGTTTTTATGCTATATGTCCACACTTTATTTATACGTTACTGAGCCATCCTAGTCAATTCCCAAGTAGTAATGGATCTCTTCATTTAGTGCATGCTCTGCTAAAAGAAAGCTCTAATCTAATCTGAAAATGTAAAAAAGCGTCAAAATTTGGTAGAACCGTCTGCTCGAGTGATGAACAAATTAGTTCAAAAAATACATACCAATCTGTAGTAGGTGATCACTACAAGCTAGTTTTGCATTATAATTGCATAATTATGAACACTACATTTTAACGCTGTTTCTATAATCGCAGATTACTTACATGTGTAACGAATGTATTTTGGGAAATTGCACCGGAAAACAGGAGGTTGGTAGTTTCCACACTTTTCTTTCTTTATGCATACACCACCATCGCTAATGTGCCTGCTTTCGCGGGTAAAATCACGAGCAATCCCTCAAATTGTGCCCTGCTCCGAATCGGAATAGATACAAACTTAGGTTGTTTTGGCCATTTAGCACAGAGTCGTACGTGGTTTTTGCACTTATTGTATTTATAACATATAAGTTTGCAAGCATATTATAAATGTGTGCGTAACTGGTGGACAGGTGAGAAACTAAAAATGCAGAAGTCGTTAGATCATAAATAGAAAGAATAAATGGTAGCGCTCCTCAACTTTACCTACCCTCATGAAAATTTTTGAGAAAACATTCAATGTACAGTGCCTGTTTTCGCATGTTTTGCTCATGTGCTACAGGTGTTAGGTGTAAAGTAAATGGTTTGGAACAGAAACAGGCACTTATCCGGGAAATAACACCTGTTTTTGAATGTAATAATTCTTGTCCTGACATGAAATCACATGTGTGCACTGCACATTGACTGATCAGTACCTGTGCGACGCGCATGTACATGCAATGTTCAGAAGAAAATGTTGCGGGCTGCAGACATGTGCAGATCAGCGAATGTAAGTTCATGTGTAGCACGTGGTATTTAGTGAAAACGTGTCTGCGTATGTAACGGTACCAACACATACACTGTACTTCACCGATATTGTAAACATGTACATTTGCGTTCCAGGCCGGCCGGTATTTTAAATGTTGAACGAAAATTTTCTGCACATTACATATAATGTGTTCCGTTTTTTAACGTGATTTTCAGCTATGCTGAATTTCAAAAGAAATCTGCTGTGAACATGAGCTGTTTTTTCCCTGTATTGCCGAATGTTCATGCAGGTTCCAGAGAATTGTTCATCTAGCAGGAGTTTGTCGTTTACGTGTCTAGTACATGGTATGTTTTTAATACGGAAAATAGGATTTCCAGGTGGTTTGTTT
This sequence comes from Thermobia domestica, assembly GCF_964235325.1. Classification (NCBI taxonomy): domain Eukaryota; kingdom Metazoa; phylum Arthropoda; class Insecta; order Zygentoma; family Lepismatidae; genus Thermobia; species Thermobia domestica. Next base: position 285,373,465 of record NC_137454.1, on the reverse strand, counting down.
TAGCAGAAAAGGGTTGTATACGCTAATTAGGAATTGTAGGCAAACGCCAACAGGGAAAAGGATGTAAAAGGCATTAGAATAACGTTTTCACGATGAAATACGAATAACTGTTGAATCAATTTTCCCCATCAGTGGATTCCAGAAGTTTTTTTTTTTTTTTCATTTTTTATTTTCTAGTGGTGGCGAATTTTAATATACTGGGGATGAAATGTACTAGGAATCCACATTGAGAATGATAGGATATATGGTCACGAGGGAGTTTGATAGTACTCGCGGAGAAGTTCCCCCCGGTCAATTCATGAAATCACCACTGATCCATATAGATCCGCATTATATTTGTTCTTTGTTATAAGTTTAGTGTAATCTTTATGGTGAAGTTTTACTATAGGGGCTACGGATCCACAGATTGTAAAATATATGAAAAAAAAAAAAAAATGCAGACGTCTTTAATTTGTCAATTTTATGTCGAGAACAACGTGCAGTTTTACTATACGTATCCATAGTATAAGTAGCAGTAGGAACGAGTCAGGAACTCCGCAGGGGTTAGTTGGGTTCTGTTCTCGACATAAAATTGGAAAATTAAAGACTTGCCCATATTTCTCTATACATTTTGCAATCTGTGTATCTGTATAGTAAAACTGCACCGAGAACAGAACCCAACAAACCCCTGCGGGACCTCTAACCCTTTCCTACTACTACTAGTACTACTACTTATACTATGGATTCGTATATTAAAACTGTACGCTACAATCTAATCTAAAATCTACTACCAATATTGCAACACCAAGTAGTATATTACTCGCTTATTTTATTACAGGTATAATTTATTAGTCCATTCTTTGATGATGTATTCAGTCGAGATGCACACAATCTCGAGAGTCAAGAACCCCGGCACGCGGTATGCTTTCTTCATTTGTTACTTCGTTAAACGAAGGTTAGAGACAAAAGATGACAACCAATCAGAGTCGATTTTACAAATTGACCGAAGTTTACTTAAACGAGGTTTACTGAACTTCGATTTTCAATGGTGCAACGAAAGTCCGGGAACCCGTTTAAACTTCAAAGTATAATGTTGAACGCGTTTAAGTGAACGCTCGTTTAAACTTCGTTGGTGCACACGGCTGTAAGAGTGTGATTAATCCTAGAGAACTTTAAAAAAAAAATCATTGTATTAGGTACTGGAATTTTGCTGATATAGTTACCTAGGTATATTGAACATACTGCAATTTGGAAAGTGAAACTCAGTAGACACTTGTATATGTAGCAAGAATTCAATCATAACATTGTTTCTAAACCTGGAGAAGACAATTCAAATGTGAAGGCTCAAACATTGAGCGCAAACTAATGGAAAGGGGGCCCTTCTCAAACATTGATCTTGGCTGAGTGATGAGTCGACAATGTTTGAACAAAAGAACAGCTATCCATGCTGCGGTAGCTTGAAATCGGCACAAGGTTTGCTTCAGCGTCTATCGTGTTTCATGAATATCTCGTGCAAGAAGTTGTAGAGAACGTGGTCGAATATTGAGTTTATCGATACAACTCTCAGAGTGAAAACCTTGAGAAAAAACCAAAATCACTCCATTACTTCCCCGAAAGAAGTGAAAGGTGCAAGCATCGGCAAAGATGAGGTCTTTAGTTTTTGGAATTTCGAAAGGTTACCTCAAATCAGGATTCGATTACTGAACTGGCAAGTATTACAGATCAGGGTGCGAAATCATAACAGTTAAATTGGGTGGGAATAGAGGAAAGACATAAGACTGGAGTTATAATAAAAAAAAAAAAAAAAAAAATCCCTCTAAGCCGTGGAATTTTAAGACATAGAAAATTCACATTTTAATATCCATAATTATTAAGCTATGTAAGATTAGGGAGACCGCTAACCCTAGTTTAACCTAGTGTCTGAGGAAGGATGTATTGGATATCCGAAACCGTTACATTATAATTTAAAATATACAGTGTGTGTGTGTTGAAGCTTTGGTCAGTGTTACTTTTGTTACAATATGAAATACAGGATGGCATTTAGTAGCTCCCCCAACTCGTTTTATGACTCCAGAACCGAGTATCTTGTTTTTGTCTAAATTGTGATAAAGGTAGAAAACAACGAGCATCTTTAGAAAACAGAATTTTTCATTAAAAGAGTGTTAAAGATTCTTACTTTAACCCTATCGAGTACAAGTAGGACGGGTGGGACGGCATCTAACCACCAGCTGGACTCCTACATCATCATCTCCCGCAGGATACCACATTACCAAAGTGACTTTTTTATCCTCTCTACGAGCGGCTGTATGTCCAAACATTTTGATTGTATTGTCTCTTCTGGTGGTTACACGTACTATTGAGGTAACTACTAGATGTTTGAACATTCTGTATAACATGTTCGGAATGTCTCATAGACGATGATGAGATTTTTACTACCGATTATTTATCTTCTTGTTCACCAGCTTTGGGCTAAATCCGTTAAATCCTATAGTATTCTTAAATGCGTTTGCACCGATACATGAGTATGCATATAAATAGTTTGTTATATTGTTATTATTTATTTATGTGTTACAGGTGAACGGTCGGTTAGTTCTTGAAGGAGCTTTAAGAATTCACTGGGGAGTGCATAGCATGATTCATTTGAAAGAAGATGACGACCAAAGAACTGTAGTAACTATAAGAAAACGTAATTCTTATCGAAGTGCCATTTCTAACGGGTTGGAAGTAAGTATTTTACAATGAATTAAACTGTAAAGTATTTATTACATGCTTGGGATGCTCTAAACATACAGTGCATTTTGTACGTAGCATATAGGGTTATTTCATTAAACAGTATAATACACCTGTACAACATTGACTGGATGTTTCAGCCATCGAAATCATATATAAATTACAAGTGTGTTATAAAGTAACACAACATTATATTAAGATAAGAAAATAGATTGATTTCACGTATCTTTGTAATTTTTTACTACGAATCCTTATAATTTCAATGCCTGTGTGTTCTTACTAAGAATCCCTATAATCTCGACGAATCTGGTATTTTCTATGGAATACGTAACCTTTGAATGTTAAATAGAGTAGGTATTCACCTGTTGCTTACAGAAAATGATTTTATTACTATCAACAGTTTTCTAGATATTTTACATGTGAGTATTTGAAAACTAATGAAATTATATGAGTATTTCTAGAAAATTAGGTTCTAGTAACTATAAGAAAACATAATTCTTACCGAAGTGCCATTTGTCTTATGGAAGTATTAATAGCTAGTGCACTAGTTTTTAAACATTTGCGAACATAAAATCTAATTAATGTGTTTAAGCTAGCGTATCTACTGGCACAGGTAGACAAAACTACAAGAATAAACATACTGTTTCTTATACCACACGAACAATGTGAAGACTTTACATAAATAAGATTTGTGTCTGAGAAAAAAGCCCGAACAGTGCAGTTAAAACATTATTCAGGTTAATAGATGATTAATATTACAATGTGATTCATACTCTCTATTAATAATTATCGATTAGATATTTATCATTCGTGAAATATTCGAAAATGGGAATACAACACCTTGGTACATTACTTATCGATTTCAGAAAGGCGTATGAGGAGGGTACATTGTACAGCATTCTTACCAAGTTTAGTATATCAAAGAAGCTAATAAGTATGTTAACTAAGATTAATTAAGATATGTTTAATTGAAACCCAAAGAAATGTCAGAGTAGGGAAGTATAGCCCAGGAATATTCACTTTGAGAATGGCATTAAAGAAGGAGATGCCTTGTCGCTATTATTTTTCAGGTTTGTTATGGAACATGTTATAAGGAAAATTAAAGATAGCAAAACGGCCTACAGCTGAATGGGATTCACCAAGTTGGCTTATGCTGATATCATTTGATAGGAGAGCATGAGGAGAATTGAAAGAAATACACAGGTTTTATTAAATGCTGCAGGGACGTGGGATTGGAAGTTAAATGTAAAGAAAAGTAAATACATGGAAATTTGCCGTGACAGTAATACTGCAACATATATGTATATTAAAATATCAAATAATACTTTCGACAAAGTAGACAGTTTCAAATATATAGGATCAACTAAACGGACCGAAACTATATCCGCGAAGAAATTATATGTTGACTGGAAGCAGAGAATTTGTGTTATTATCAAACTCGAAACTCTGTTGTCTTCGCGAATTCTGTTGAAGAACTTTGAGCTTGAAAAATATAAAACTACAATTATGTCTGTTGTGTAGTATGGTTGCAAAACATGACCGTTTACAAGTCAGTCTATTTGAAACCACCCAATTTCAAATTAAAATGTTGCTGACAGAATTTTTTATTTTTCAATTTTTGTACACAAAGTTATGCTATATTTAGAAAGTTGAAAACAAGCTTTTATTCACTTTCAGATGTTTAGTTTTTCTTTAAGTAGCCATTTTGTGTAGGCGCGTGAGCGTACTTTATACTTCATAAAGGTTTGCGCTAAATATTGTACCATCGTCATTTTTGAAGATACTGATTTCAAATTAAAACCCTTTGAAAGAGAATTAAGTTCACAATTCATGTCTAGTGCTTGTTTAAACCTAGTACTCCAGAAATACCTTTTAAAAAAATGTTGAATGTTAAAATTTGAGAAATGCAAATTGTCATTTGTGAAATTAAAAATTTTAATGAAAAAAAAAAAAAGACTCATTGTTAATTTTCTTCTGGATTTACGTCTCGTTGTATATTACTGCCTGAAAGAGTTTCTTTTTGTTTGTTTGTTATGAATCTTCAAATGTTGCGATTTTTCAAAAATCTGTGTTCAATCTGAAATATTTGAGAAGAGAGACAGGTCAAAAATCTCAAATTTTTACAAAACAGTCTATTTTCGCAGTAACAGGTGATTAAAACTTGATCACTTACTGTAAACCCGACTAATTTTTGAGTTGCGGTTTATATACATATACATATATATATATATATATATATATATATATATATATATATATATATATATATATATATATATACATGGCGAAATACGATTTATTGGCATCTTAAATAAAAATAAACTCAGGTTCATTCTACAACAAAACTGTGTATATTGGGCATTAAAACACATAGTTCAGTTCAATTGTGCATATTGTTTCATGGAAATAATATTTTACTGGGACAAACTAATTGTTAATCATGTTATGAAGGAAATAATTATTAAAAATTAAACGCTCTGGGTCTTACGTAGTTTTCGAGCTTACGCAATTCATAAAGTAGTCGAGATTACTTTGTTTGTAGAGTATCCTATTTGGCTTATTACTTTACATATTGACCGCAACTATGATTGACTCAGACTCTCTTAAACTCTGAGGGGAAAGATCTAGCTACCCTATCCTTGCTTTACGAGTCCTTTGGGCTATACCTAGTTCTGCTACTCAAAGAGCTAGAATACCTGCACATTCTCATATATCTATCTAGAAATAACCGGTAAAATATTCAAATGTTTTTTAAAAAAAAAGCTTCAAATGATAACAACAACACGTCACCATGCACGTATCGTTTATGGGTTGTTGAAAGAGATATGGGCAACGAAAGATGTCTTAGCTTTAATACAAAGGCAGCTGGCTGAGAACCGTTTGGCTGCACTGGCTTTAAAAATGATTTGTGTGTTTGTGTTCTTTGTATTCTGCTTAAGCCGTAAGTTAAATAGGACCTCCTATTAATAAAATATCTGGACTTCTTTATGAATTGTACAAGCTCAGAAACTTCATAAGGCAAAAACAACGTTAATTTTGTTTAATAATTATTTCCTTCAAAACATGATTAATAAATTAGTTTATCCCAGTAAAATATTGTTACACGTACACACAAACCTGAATTATGTGTTTTAGTACCTAACATTTATAATTTAGTTATAGATTGGACCGCCAGTTCAATACCTACTTCAGTTGGTAATAAACCGATTTTGTTCCCCCCCCCCCAAAAAAAAAAGAAAAAATAGGTAGATTTTTCAAGTCTGTGCCTAAAATACGATGAATCTTATTTCTTCTTTCAAAATTTTAGTTTTAAAAATGATAATTGCTTTTTTCAAACTTCCGACAGTTTTTTAACGCTATTTGTAATTCTTGAATATACACTGATATAAAATGTGCATCTAATTCTCTTTGAAAAAGTTTTGTTTGAAATCAGTGTCTTCAAAAAGAACTGAGTTATATACAGCGTTTACTCCAAACCTTTGTCAAGTGTAAAATAAGCTTATGCGTGTATATAAAATGACCACTCAAACATAAACTGAACATCTAAAAAAAGATAATGAAACCTTGTTTTTTCTCTCTATAACTATAGCACTACTTCGTGTACAAAATTAAAAGAGTAATGACAACGACGGATTATATACGGATAAGGATTGATACGGATTTATATAATAATAAATGTTCAGTGAAGTCGTTAAAATTCGCTTTATCAGAGGCAAAGATAGACGCTAAAATTACATTGTGAGCAACCTCGTAATGTAATTTTATGTAGTACATAATTTTTAGTTACATAAATATTGGTCAGAGATTCATATATATGTAAAAGAGTGTGAGTCTTTCATTTTTGGTAGTGAGATACTGGATATTTTCGGTTAGAACTCATGTAGTTGGGTTCACATGGGTCTGTGCCCATATGCCTCTGTGCTGAGAATAATAATAATGACGTCCAAGTTCTTCCTAACATTTTGAAATCTTAAATTTGTGAGTGATCACTGTGGATGATCAAAGGTGATAACGTCATAAAGTTAAAGACGCAACTGATAAAATTATCCTCCCTGAACACGGGACTATGTTATGTAATATATTTTGTAACATAATTTAGTGCATGAGATGAGATTTTGTGTTTAACCCTTTCACAGAGGAAGTCGACTTTTGTCGACAGAACCAAATTTCCTTAACATGCGAATGTCGACTATAGTCGACGTGTTAAAATTTGTTTGTCCGTATCTTGGCTTTGTCGAGAGTAGTCGCCAAAGTTGTACCGTTCATTTTTGTTTGTGTTCTATTGTTTTCGATAAACAATAGAAATCACACAGAAAACCTTTGGCGACTACAATCGACAAAACCAAGATACAGACAAATTTTAACACGTCGACTATAATCGACATTCGCAGGTTAGGGAAATTTTTTTCCGTCGCCTTCCAGTGAAAGGGTTAATCAGTGTTTTGTTTGATTTTAAATCCATTGTGCGTATGTTTCAAAAATGTGTATTCGTTGTTATTGCAGGTGTTAAGTAGTATAGGTATAGAATAAAATCGATGAAACACCCAAAGCCATCTCAGTTATTACTTGATTATCTTGGTTCTCTCTCATATCTTTATGACATGTCCGTATTTAACTCATTTCATTGTCAGTTAGGTGTATATGGAAGTCAAAGATAATTGTTCTGTTACTAATCAGGAGAGTTCGGTAATCCGAATGGCTGTAGATGAATGATTGGCATTTTTGTTCGTATTCCCACATTTTCGCTCGCAAGTTTGAATCCTACAACAATCTACCGTTATGTTTTTAATAATTTTTAGTTTTAGTTCTACTTGGAAAATTATCAATAGTACCTTAGTTTTAGGCTGTGACCGACTGCTTTGTTAATACGAGGGTCATTTAACTCGAACTGGCAACACTGCTACGGTTGGAGTGTCGTGTGGGCAGAACACAAACGACGAACGTAGTGTATTCCGTGGATGTGTACGAGTCAGTTCAACGCTGCTGCGGTACCATATTACGGTGGTGTGGCGAGTAGACATTGCTAAAGTGATTGTTGTGTGAAATACCGCCCTAATGCAATGTTCACGCGTGCAGAACAGCGTGTGTTTATCAAATTCCAGATGGCACGAGGGCGAAATGCTAGGACGGTTCACAGAGAATTAGTAGAGGCCTGTGGTGAAGCTGATCTACCGTATCGGACAGTGGCAAGATGGGTTTCAGCATTTCTGGCGGGACGACAGTCAACAGACAAAATGCTCGGTGGAGTGCATATGCGAACGGATACGGACGAAATTCATCTTGCAAGACTACGGACACTGCTTGACGGTGATCGGTGTTGGACTTGCAGTGAATTGGCGCAGGAGCTGAACATTTCTTCCGGATCAGTGTTCCGCATCTAACACAAGATCTTGGCATGCGGAGAATTGCAGCCAGATGGGTACCCCATGTTCTGACCGAGGTTCAAAAGTGGCATAGATGGGAACGCGCGCGCCTACACCTTCAACGTTACAATGAGGAAGGTGATGACTTCTTGCACCGAATTATTGCAAGTGACGAAACGTGGGGAAGATCTTACAAGCCTGAATTGAAACGTTAGTCGAGTGAATGACGCCACCCAGAATCTCCACGACCGGAAAAGCTTAAGCAAGAGCCAGCAAACGTAAAGGTGATGGTGATAATGTCAAACGACCACGAAGGCATTATTCTGTCACATAAAGTTCCACCGGGCGTTACCGTCAATGCTACATACTATGCTTCATACCTTAGTGACCATTTACGACCAGCATTGCGGCGCAAACGTCCACACCTCCTGGAGTCTGGACCAATTCTACACGACAATGCCAGATGCCATACAGACCATCCAGTATAGACTCGGTTACGACGGGGGGGCGCGGTGGCTCAGTGGTAGAGCGTTCACCTCTGGTGCTTGGGATCCAGGGTTCGATCCCCGCCCCCGCCAAGTGAACTTTGTGGTGGACAAACACCGTGCTCGTGGGTTTTCTCGGGGTTCTCCCGTTTCCTCCCACTTTCTTCATTCCACCATTTCACTCATCTCTCATAATCACCGTCTCCTTTAGCCTAACCGTGGGACGTAAAACTCAAAGATTTCATTTTTTCGGTTACGACGATGGGGTTGGGAGGTACTGGAGCACCCACGATACTCCCGGACATGAGCCCCTGCGATTTTCATCTTTTCCCAAAACTGAAAGAACTTCTCAGGGGCAAACATTTCAGAGACATTCCTAGCATTGTTCGTGCCTTAGGGCGCACTGTCAACACCCTCTCACAAAGTGGGGCTTTGACAGGTATTCAACGGTTACCAGACATCTGGTGAAGGGTTCAACAGGCTGGCGGAGACTACATCGAAGGACTGTAAGCTTCTTGAGGTGAATGATTCACTACATTCCATTTCACAACTATGTTACCACTTCGAGTTAAATGACCGTCGTATTTTCTTTTCGTAGTGAGAAAGATTTAATACCAATTGTAGCTGGAACTTGGTTAATTAATTAATACATTATATTTCAGGATGAATTGTTTCAACATAGTGGTGGAGGTGAAAATACGGACGATAATCCTGATGATGATGATGAATCTGATTCTGGAGATGGTGATGCAAGTAGTGAGACTTCTCCTTCAGGAAGGACTCTTTCTGACATTTCCCAAAAATGTTTAACATTGCCATCAAAATTGGACTTAAAGCAAGTGGAATGGGATGAATTAGATGAGTTACTACAAGTTGAACGAAATGTAAATGAAAGCGATAAAATTTATCAGACTCTTCCAGTGAGCTTGCCAAGCGGTTCTTCACATTCAGATATTGAAATAAACACGTTTTCTTCTGATACGGATAAGGAAAACAAATCAATTGCTAACGAATCTAATAACTGCGAGAAAGGGTTACGTATGAGCGAAGAAGACAGTGGTGTAGAGATCAAAAGTGTCGGAGATGATTGCATTGATGACAGAAGCATTGTAGAAGTTGTAAGAAGACCTCCGAAAACAGGAAGCACAGCAATTAGGAGGCGGCCAGGGAAACGACGATCACGTGCCAAGTTAAAACGTCGATGCTCAATAAATGGTCATTTTTATAACAGGGAGACAAGTTTCTTTACTCCTCCATTTGGAAGTCAAATGAGTGTGTGGGTGACATCGTTAGTTAATACTCAAGAAGTCATTAACCTGATATTAGAAAAGTATAAAGTGGAAAGCAAGCCATCAAATTTTGCCCTCTTCGTTGTTCGCGATAACGGAGGTAAGTATTTTAGTAGAATTATTATTATTTCCATTTTGGCTATCGTATCCTGACTTCATTGTTTAGATTAGTATAACTTCAAAGATATGAGAGTTTGAATTAAAATATGCGTTCGGTTGGTGCCAATTTGCAAGTATGATTTCAGTAATGCAGTTTTATATATGAATTACTTCGATAGTGCAATGTATCTTGAATATAAGTTATTGGTAAAGAAGTTTTTGAACAGTGGTTGATATCAGTAGGTCTATCTCGCCAAATGGGCTTTGTTGTAGACAAACACAGCATACGAGGACTTTCTCGGAATACTGTTGTTACCTACCATTTTCTTCATTTCACAATTTCGTTCAATATTGTGATCACAATCTCCTTTAACTTGGAATTATAATCGTAGAATGTGAAGTATATATTCACACCTACTATATATATATATACATAGTTATATCATAAATACTGTCACAGGTTTGAATGTGAATAACACAGAGAGTATTAACACCACAGCAATTTATTTTGGTTATGTTTTACATTGATATGTTGTACACCTGACACACCAATCTTTTTTCGAAATATCCCCCCTTGGGCTTGATGCAGGCACGAAATCTGTCCGGCCACTGGTCAATGGCATTACGCGTCACGTCCATGGGAAAATTGTTCACTGCTCTGGTCAAGGATTGTTTCAGACTGTCAACAGATGTATGCCGTTTATGGCAGACTTTTGCCTGAAGGACTGCCCAAAGTCTGTAGTCCAACGGGTTAAGGTCCGGGCTGCTAGAAGGCCAATCAGCAGTAGAAATGAAGTCGGGGACGTTCCGTGCCAGCCTGTCCTGGGTTGTTTTCGCTTTGTGGCCTGGAGCCGAATCTTGCTGGAAGGTCCACCTTTCTCCAGGGAACATGGTAGCAGACAGTGTTTTCACTATAGGTGTTAGCATTGTGTCCTGGTACACCTTGGCAGATGTTTTAATACTTTATTCGCAAAAATGCAGCTGGGTTGTGCCTGAGTAGCTCACTCCCCACCAATCCATCACTGAGGCAGGATGATGTGCCCTCTGAACCCTTGGAGCTGCCTCAGCAGCTGCAGTAGATGATGTGGCATACACACGGTCATTTTGGGCGTTGTAGGCCTGCTCAATTGTGAACACCTTTTGGTCAGAGTGAACAGAATCTTTCTCTGCAGATTGTTGGCGTAACGCCGCAACAGTCTCTTTGAATTAAGGACCCTCTGCGACATTAATGTTTGGATCGGAAAGTGACCAGTCCGCCTCTTACACGCCCGTAGATGTAGGTCACTCCTGATCACAAGAGACCTGGAATTTCTGCTGATGTTCATCTCAGCAGCCATCACACTTTGTGTTCGAACAGGATTTCTTCGAATGCTTGCTGCGACTGCTTTCTGGACCTGCGGGGTTCGTACCGTTCGTGATCTGCCACTCTTTTCGTGGTCAGCTGCCGTTCCGGTCTCGGTGTATCGCTGTATAGCGCAATACACGAATCTCTTGCTGATTTGTAGGGTTTTCAGGAGATTGAAAATCTCACCTGCTCTCTTCCCAACCTTGTGTAGTGCAATTACTGCTACACGATTTTCGTAATCGCCCCACTCCATCAGAACTCAGTACCATATCAACGTATGTCATGAACAGTCAAACACACACTACATGCATCTTCCACTTTATACACGGATGGCAGCACTGCCACTCCGGATGCCTACAGCGCCACTCCAAACTTTGTGACAGTATTTATGATATAACTAGGTATATATAAAGTAGGTCCAATATTCGTGTCAGCAAGCGCTGAATGGGCACTGATAATCAGTCCGTTTACGCTTAGCATCGTGAACTTACTGAAGCACTACAGATCAGCAAACTAATCTACGAGGAAACTCTTCAGTATATGGTGTGTTCACAACAAAAAATACCATTAAATCAAAGAATATACACATTGACTGATTACTGAATTACGACTATGTACCTGAAATCGTATTGATCCTTCCTTCAGTAATAGTCTTCAACGCTGTGATGCAGGAGTCGGAATCTAGAGAGAATGCGTGTTCCATGACATCCCGCAGATACCCAATGGAGTTTATACAGGGTTCCCACATTCTGGAAAATCAGGGAATGTCAGGGAAATGAAAACATGTCAGGGAAAGTATCCATTTTGTATAAAACGTCATGGAGAGTCAGAGAATACTGACTTATACAGTCTCATGACTTCAGAAAATACGAAGAGAAAATGGACAGCATCAGGTTAGATGACTTCTTTGCAAAGGTAATGTCTAAGAAACAAGAATGTTCTGATTTGTGGAATATTGTGAAAATGTTTAATTTCATTTCATTGCAATGTCTCAGTGGAGAGCGGGTTTTTAGTCAATAAGACAGATATTGTAGAAAACCAAATTGAGGATTCTCTGGTAGCACAGAGGTGGGTGAATGATGCAATTATGTACTATGAAGGTATAGAATCTGTTAGAATCTGTTCCTGTTAATCAAAGAATGCTTCTCTCAGTTCGTTCAGCTCGGAGACAATGATGAAACCTTAAACAGAAACGAATCAAAATTGTACTGGAAAGTAAAATCAAAGATGAAAAGAGAAAACTAAATGCTGAAGTTAAGAAATTGAAAGCAAAGAAGAAAGAAATGGAATAATGTTACAAACAAAATTCTCTCACTCTCTTACGCTATCTTAGAACAAATTCAAGAACAGAAAGCAAACCAAATTCTGTTTAAAAGATGAAAATGTGAGAATTAACGTCTCAGAGTTGGCAGTATTATGACTATTAATGGGCCAAGGTGGCTTAGTAATAGAGCGTTCACCTCTGGTGCATGGAGTCCTTGGTTCGATCCCAGCTCGCGCTAGGTTAATTTTGTGATGGGCGTGGATTTTCTCCTGGTTCTCCCGTTTCCTTCGACTTTTCTTCATTTCATTCATTTCCCATCATCACCATCTCCTTTAGCGTAGACCCGACGGCATAGCCGTAGAATGTAAAACTTAAAGATTTCATTCATTTCATTTTAGGATTGATAGTAATAGGTCACATAGAGTTGGCAATATATTCTTGACTGCATGTTATATTGCTTTTTATTTATTTATTTTTTTTTTCAAGCAAAAAAATCCAAGGTGTGTGGTATTGTATCATACATATATTATTATATACCTACTTTATAAATTTTGTGTAAATAACAATGACTTATACTGAACATAACAAATATGTAAATGACAAGTAAAGGAGTGTGTTGGACAGATATGGGGATAAGGAGGCCGTTATGTATGATAGAACTTGCCCCATATATTCCCATTTATATTCAAGAATTTATGTCAAGGAAAACAAAAATTTGTGTCAAGGAAAGTCAGGGAAATCGAGCTTCACTTTTTTGTGGGAACCCTGTTATATTTGGAAAGTTTGAGAGTATTTAAGATGCTTGAAATCGGTACTGTGTTTCGCAAGCCATTCTTGGATGAGATGACCGTGATGTCTGTGTGTTATCACTTTATAAGATACCATTGTCATGAAGAAACATGGTCAGATGTACCGAGTGTGCCAGGAGTTCTTACTGGATTCCAGCCAGTAACGGGGAACTACCGTATAGGACGCACTTTTTTCTCCGAAAATTGTTCCTAAAAGAGGGGATGCGTATTGTTTGTCGGTGTCTTATGTGGCGGTGTGTTTTATGTCAGTAAATAGAGCAACTACCGGGAATATGGGTAAATACGGTATAGAAACAATACTTCTGAATTCATTCATTGTCTGTCATATGCTTGGTAACCACCTGTTGTATTTCAATGGTGCCGATAATATTGTTTCTCCGCAAGAAATTTACCTGCGAAGATTGCCTTTATAGTTCTTTTAAACGTTTATTTAACAGCAGTTTTTTTCTTTTTGTTTTGTTTTGTTTCGTATTCTTCATGCAAGCAGTGACAACAATGAATCACACCAGTGTAGTTTTTAAGGTAAAGGTATAATTCGTGAGCCAAAGAATGACGAAAAATATCAGTTTCGGCTGACAGTATGTTTAAAGAAGGCTTCTGCTCTCTCAAACCGTTTTCTCGAGGGAAGAAAAACACATGTTCACTCATTTTATGCGTACTATTTGTGTGTGAAGTTTTCATGTCAGTTGTTCATGTCTTCCTGTGTATTTCAGCACTGGTTAGAAACAATTTCAGAGGGAGCTTAAACCGTTTTTCCTCTGAAAAGAAAAGGCCCGTATTTTGTCAAGAGAGGTTTGGGTACAATACCTCGTGGCCAGAACCTCGAGGTGAAAACTATGCGGACCCAAACTTCGCCTGTCCAGAATCTCGCCGCCCAAAACTTCGCGGGACTAAATCTCACCACCGAAAACTTCGCGTCCCAAAGTCTCACCTTGGCAAAACCTCGCGGCCCAAAGTCTCGCCTGGCCAAAACTTCAGTCCTAAATCTGCCGACACAGAATCTCACCTGGCCTAAATTAAGCCTTTTAGACCAAAACCAAAGATAAATTGTTCTTATATTAAGGTCCTGAACACGTATGTGAAGTTTAACGGCTGTTTTATACAATGTAGGCACCCTATGACCATAAAAGCACCCAGTGTCTTTGACAAAAATGACTTTACAGTACAGAATGGAAAATAAATGTTCAGTGCCTGATTGACCCTCCTTTCTTCTGAATAAGTTGGAATATACGCTTCGGCATTGTGTTTATGAGATTTGTTAGTTGTTACCGTGGAATCGCTGACCACTCCTCTCATATCTCGTTTTTCATCTCAACAATCGTCCCAAATTGCCGTCCATTGCGATAAACATTGCGCGCAAAAATGCCCCATACATTTTCTCTCGGTTCAAGATCTGGATTTCTCGCTGGCCACTCCATAACCTTGATGCCTTTATCTTGAAACCAGTGTCGGGTTGCTGCTGCACTGTGAATAGCAGCGTTGTCCTACTGGAAAATCAGGTTCTGATTGTCCAGCTCCTCATACATCCGCGGCAATTCTATTTCTAGTATCTGTGTACATAGATGAATTCATTTTGGTGTTGAGCCATGCAATGTTGGATGTACCTTTAACACAAAATGCTGCCCAAATCATAACACGTCTTCCACCAAACTTTCTGCTGATTTCCATTTGTCCCTCTTCCCTAAGGTCATGCAAATAGTATTGAAACCCATCTGGACCATCTAAATTGAACTACTTCTCATCACTAAACACAACGTGATTCCATTGGGATGTCCACGACATATGTGTTTATGCAAACTGCAGTCTCGCTTGCTTGTGTGTCGCATAAGGAGTAATTTACACTCCCGTTTCTTGAAGTTAAGATGTGGATTTTAGCCAAAATTTGACGCATTCTTCTAATGTAACAGGTAACTTGCAAACATCAACAATTTGGGAAGAGGACATATTTGCCTTGCGCACAATGGACATTTCCTTTTTGACCAACAACGTGAGTTTAATGCTTTATATATGTAGAACTAGCTTTGAATAATGTATATGCTAAATATCTCAACGAATTATTTTCTACTTACGGAGTAAAACACTTTAAACAGCACTCATAATTGCTACTAACGACACAGCAATGGAAACGTTTTCTGATTGGGATTGGTTTACATCATCAGTTCGTAAACATTTCCTTTGCATGTCTGCTACTGTATGTTGATGGGCTGATACAAAACAAATATTAATGAAGATGCATAGAAAAGGAAAATGATTAATTTAGGATTTACTAAAGCCAACTCCAACAACCTTCCGTCTGTTGATTCATTTTTGATTGCTTCATTTTTTGCTAATAATGAAGACTACAGTGCAGCTGAAATAAGAGGCGTGAAAACAACGCGGTAAGTTAAAACTTATTTTTAGTGTTAATTTTCTATAATGATAACATTTTAAACCATATGTTGTTATATTTATAAATATAGTAGTTTAGTGTTTAAATGATATCTACATAGCAAATGTAACACAATACTAACGTTAAAAAGCAAGAAGCTATTTGGAAGACTTTTTTTTAAAGATAGAAGCGTATTGGAATGGACATAAACAACCTTGTTAAAGTTACAAATGTAAAGTAAAATCGTGTATAATTTGGCGCTTTTTAAAGAGCCGAATTTAGAAAAATAATGATATAACCTTATAAAAAGAAGTTCAAGTTGCACAAAGTTGCTTATAGTAATAACAACACGACATTTATTTGCATGTTATCCAAGTTTACGAATCCGTACATGAATTCATGTAAATGACTCCTTTCATTAGTAAATGCAGTTTTTCTATGTTGTGAATTTTTTCTTGTGGTTGAGTTGCATTTCGGGTCAGATTTACATTGGGAGAACTCCATTGTTACGGATATAGATACAGCATCCGATATATACCATTAAAAATATAGTGCGAAAAATACGGCTGATACTTAGTTTCTTCCCCAATTTTGCACATATAAGATCACCAGTTTTACTTATTTCACAAAATATAGCTGAGTGAGCGAAGGAGTTAGAAGCCCCGCAGGGCTCGTAGATTTCTACCTTTATCACAATCTAGACAGAAGGAAGGTACTCGGTTTGCTAGCCATGAAACTAGTCTGGGAGATACTAAATGCCGTCCAAAAATACTAATCAATCTATTCTAGGTGGCCAGTAAAAGCAAGAACTGTTTAACCGAGTGAAAGTAGGGCAAAGCTGATGTGCAGCTGTGTTAACGACAGTCAATGTCCGCGTAGGAAAGTATATTTGGAACACACTGTATTCCTTATGTTAGTCATTCGGTTCGTGACTTAACATTCATGGAAACAAATTCGGTCCATCATGTCTTGCTTATAGCCTATTACGTGCTTAGAAGCGTACACTTTGGACTACGTTTCTCAACATTATAAGTGATAATAGGGGTAAAATTGCAATACTTTTTGGGTATTATTTTGTTTCTCCCCCAAATCACTTGGTAGTGATTCTGGCTGAAGTACCGGCTCAGTATATTTGTACCGGTTGATGGAGGTGTGGACTGGCATTCGTGCTGTGTAGATTCATTTTAGAAGGACTTCAGTGTATGTACGCGATAAGTGCTATTGTGCAAAAGATATTACCCAACTTGTGCTAGGAGGCCACTAAAAAGCACGAATGCCACCTTAACTGGCTTAGGTGAGGAGCGCAGCAGGGGGGCACGCGGTAGCGAGAAATGCATCTGTAGTGAGCAGGCGCGTCAGCGATAGTGGGTTTGCACTAACGAGGATACCACAAAACCGTATATGGCATAAAACACCTTATGTGTAGATTTGGGGGAAGATACTAAATGCCATCCTACTTTTTGATTAATTATGTATTCCTTTTTGATTAATTATGTATTCTTCTGGAAGTATTACCAATATATGGATCCGTAAACGGGGTCAGTTACAATACCAACTTACCTTGTCGGGTGTTTCTTTAATACGGAAGGAAGATTAGGTCCGATGTTGTTTTAAGGCACTGTAGATTTGTAAAATTTAATAGGGACATATAATTAATCAAACTATATGAGGATCTTACCTCTGACATCCCCTCTATTTTTAAGTAATCGGAATGCTTTTAAGCACGTAGTTCTCTGTAAGGAAAATGTGGTGAACTAAATTCGTATGTCAATGCAGTGTGTTTCCGCTATTTTCGCTTACTTGTGTATATCCACCGTCACTGACGTACCTGCTTCCTACGGACGCATTCGTGGCAATCCACTAGCTTCGCCCTACCCTTACACGGGTTAGATATTATTCGTGCTTTTAAGCGGCCACTTAGCACAAGTTGTTTTATATTTATTTCACTGTCTTTTTATGATGCATGTCCACATGTATTTATATCCATAATGGTTAAGGTCTTCTACAGCGAATTTGTATTCATGAATGCAACGTTTCTTGTCAGAAACAATTTATGCATTACTACTAGTGTATTTTGTGAAGAAATAAGTAACCCATAAATTCATGTATGGTTGCGTGATTAGAGATGCACTTAAAATTCTTGCATAACGAATGATATTAGTATGTGCATACGAGCTTATTCCATTCCTTTTGTTAAGAAAATAATACATTACTAGCTGAACCTGCGCTCTCTACACAGCACATCATTCTCATATGAGCATGAATCTCCTTATCAGTCCTCAAAATATCTGTACATGTCCCTTTACAGTCACAAGTGAAAGACGTGTTGATAAAAATTGGCAATGGGTATCATAAAGAGGAGATAATTCTCGATATCTTTTTTCAATATTTCACATCGTTTGCAAGATGTAATCCTACTTCCGGTTGGAGTTAGAATTGTCGCAGGTGTGTTAAATTTGGTATATGTATGTATCGTAATGAAAATCGACGAAAGGGTATCATAAAGGGGAGACTTTATAGATTATTTTTTGAATATCTCGCGCCGTTTGCGAGATATGATTCTTAATAAATTGTTTTCTTATCCGATCAGCGAGAACCTCATATAGAGATGAAGCTGTAGGATACGTCCAGCTTAAGAGAAAAGAATGATCACTGCATATTAAAGGCCGCGTAACGCCAGAACACAAGGTTAAAAATTAAAAAATATACCGTTTGTGTAACTATAAATGAAAAAGAAGAAAAGGTAGAAGTGGCCAAATGTGAAGATTGTGCAGCTGCAGTAAGTTAGTTAAAGTTTATGACTTTAAAGAATATATTTACGCTGTAGGAATGTAATAGTCGCGGATGCACTTTGAATTTGGTTAGTTGGTTTAATTGACCAGAGTTTATCAATTAAACCAACCTTTCAGCACCAAAGCTATATGAGACGTGGACCAGCTTAACATGGAAACCGAACCACATGAGTTTCCATCAACTCGGGTCTCCCGCTCTAAGGTTGGGTATGTTAACCAGAAGGGAGCCCTGTATATGGAATTTGTATTTGTGAAATGAATATAAAACACTTATGAATTGCAATGAAAACCAATCGCTTTATGTTTATGATAATACAATAAGTTCAGATTTTCACGTGAGTTGCTTTGGTTGCTCGGCAAACGTCAAGGAAGTATTGAATTTTTAAAGTATTACAGACTCGCAGGCAACAGTATTTCTTGGAATAAGTCATCTAATCCTAACACTGGTGTGTGGTATAACACGTACGCTTAATAAATAAATAAATAAAGTTAGCCTCTGGGGTTATACAATAGGGCCTCCTCTTACAAGTGAAATTCTTTAGGGAATGGTTATCCAGGAAATCTGATATTACGGGTGTAATACAGCAGGGATCTGTGTAGTTAGTATATATATCAATGGGGTACATCATCATGGGATTTGAAGTTGTGTACTCATATGCCTGACTGGTTCGCATGAGTTTTGCTGAAACGCTTTCCGAACTGCCTTAACTATCTCTTCACCCATCAGTTTCTTGTCACTGCCTTTCTTCCTTAACACTGCCAGTTTCCAGCAATTCTTTTAGGTCACCGAACAATGTAACGATGGTCTTGTGGTTCTGTTGCCTAAATTTCCCTGTACGAACACAAGCAACTTGAGTTCAGCAAACCGCAAATAACACTCAATTTTTTGACACGCAATAAACTACGCAATTTCCAACACTTTTAAATCATCATCAAAAGCATGCGCTCCACTAATGTTGTTTGCAATCTTCCGTGTGCTGAAGATAAAACTTGTCCAGAAAAATGAAACCGCGCAACTCTTTCACTGTTAATTGCCGGATACTGACATTTCTTATTGGTCCGATCCCAGCCCCGGCCAAGTGAACTTTGTAGTGGACAAACACCGTATGCGTGGGTTTCCTCTCACTTTCTTCATTCCACCATTTCATTCATTACTCATCATCACCGTCTCCTTTAGCCTAACCGGCATAGGCGTGGGACGTAAAACTCAAAGATTTCATTTCATTTTTTACATTTCTTATTGGTGTATTTTCAGCTGATACACTGCACTTAAATTTACTTAATCGTAATGACAGTATTGCATTACCGTGTTTGTAGCTGCTAATGCTGAAAGATAAAATTGTTTAAAGTAGGATAAATGAGACTCAGTCGTGTTATTAGGTAAAATACAGATAATGTTATATCAGTGTCGTAAATATATGTTAATATGCAATATAATATTTTATACTTATTTCTTTTTAAAGAAAAAGTCTTATTATTTACTTATTTATTTTTTGCAGGCGGCTGGAAACACGCTGTAGCATTTTTAATGTGGATACATAGAAGGAGTGAAGAACCAGCAACCACGTCCACTACATGCTACTGGAAAAAGTCTGTTCTGTCATGTGTTGGCGGGGCAAGAAAATTTGTTTGTAGTAGTGCATTGGTTTCTTCAGACGTTAATGTACCATTCGTTCCCCCTAGAACAGGCTTTTTGTCAGTAGTGATTAAAGAAGGTAAATGAAAACGGCGGCAGAACTTGTTAATTAGTTATTCTACTCCAGTTACACCAATAGATGAACTATCACTGCATAATTTATGTTGCTGATTTTCTTTCACTGGAAAGAATACTCTTGATGAATTCCGAGAGTTCTGCAGCAGTATGATAAAGGATTTCGCCTGTATTGAAGCTTCAGAACTGACGTCGCCTCAAAGTGAGTCCGAGCTATGGCATAAACTTCGCTTTGGAAGGATTACTGCTTCAAGAATTTATGAAGCTCGTCGCTGTCAGACTACTGACGGTAGTCTTGTAGAAACCATATTGGGCTCTCGCAGTGTAGAAACTCAAGCTATGATACGCGGACGCAAACTTGACTCTTCAGTTCGTCACAGGGTCGAAGAACTGACTGGTAGGAAATTTTGCAAGTGCGGATTAGTTTTGAAGCTAGATTTGCCTTTCTTTGGTGCATCGCCTGATGCTGTAGACGATAATTGTGCTGTGGAAATAAGTGTTCCCAGAACTAAATCTGTAAAAAGATATACACTCAATACAGGCTGTCCGGCTTCAAAATATCTAGCACAGATTCAATTTCAGATGCATATTGCAGGTAAGAGAGAAGGATTGTTGTGCATTGTAGATCCACAATCCGAAAAACCAAAGAATGTTGACATTCATCTTCTTAAATACAATGAGGCTTGCAGAAGTTATTCTCCAACCAAAAAAAAAAAAAAAAAAAAAAAATTCTGGGAGGTTGCTATATTTCCGAAACTATTATAACGTTAATAAGCTTTTTTAAAATACAGTGTGACCCAAAAGTAGGTATTCAGAGATAAAAATAAAACCAAGAATATTAAGGATGTTATAGGTTACATATTGAAAAGTGAAGACACTCTTTGGATCTGATTACATGTAGCTTTCATTTATGTTCCAACACACGCTGGTATCTTTCTCAGTACCCATGCATCGTTGAGTGCATGCAACAAGGTGTGCATATTGAGGAAGACGCCAGCGTGTATTGAAATATATATGAAAGTACATTTAATTGGGTACGAACGCTTATTTACGTGAAACCAAAAAATCAAGCACGATAACAATTATATTCAGGATCAACTTTGTTTCAGTTCGTTGGAAATGTATTTTATTTTCTCTTTTTACTTTACAAAATTGATTTTGGTGAAGATACTATGTAGTATTGTATTCTGCAATGGCGAATATTGTATAAAATGTAACTTTCTTTATTCACTACTAATAGAATAATTTGCCATAAAACATTCCTTTTAACTAAACATTAAAAATTCTAGGCTTAAGTTATGAGTTTAGTTGTCTATTATCTGTATAAATTTTGGTATAAATACACGGGGAGATTCTTTCGGTACTAGGCCCAAAAATGCAAATATTTCAGCAAGTCGGAAGCGTATAATTATGAAGTATGCATAAAAGAAGTATAGGTCCTTGGGAAAGAAGGGGAAAAAGTCTTTATGTCGTCGAGACAACTGGCGCCGTATTACGCATTGCCGTATCTACAATATGAACACTGCCCTGATGTGTTGGTGCTGGCAAAGGGCAATTATGTACACAACAGAGGTGCGTGATTTTATAGTTCGTAACTACCGCGATAGGTTCCTTTAAGCAGTAGCATGTCGAATGTTTGAATAAATATGACGGTAGGAACGTTCCATTAAAGCTAACCATTGCAGATGTGGCGAAAAGACTAGAAAAGACAAACCCCAAACATGAAGTGTTGCATTGGAACACTTTCATTGCTAGGATAGTAGTGACAAACATTACCAGCATCTTCTCTAGTAATGACATGCTTGCAAGGCGTGTGTTACGTATGCATATTTAGAATGTACTGAATAGTCTTGGAGATAATGACAATTACTTGAATCTAGTAGCGAAATAATCACTCTGTATGTCTTTGTAATAAAATTTGTTCTATTACTGGTTAACATGTGATTTGAGTCATATTTCATGTTGCCTACTCATGTCTTAGGTGTGACATTGGATCCTGTTTATAATAACAGTAATGTAAATAATGTCTAGAATATTCAGTTCTAAATATAAAATGTATGTTTTTCAGATTTGTTTCCTTTTCCTCAAATTACTAATTATATAAAGTAGTTCATGGTTATTATACTCAATGAAGAATTTATTCATAACTAGCATATACACGCGTATCATCGCAGCGAGCAATAATCTGTGGTTAGTATTGAATTTATGGCAACAGTCTTTTCCAAGATCAGGCTCATTTTTCATATAGATTCTCACAAAACCAATGTGAAACACTGACTGGTTGGTGTGCACAAGGACTGAACATCCAAGTAGCTACTCACTGCCACGGTAAACCGGAAACCAGAGTTCAATTCTGACCCAGAAAAATATTCTGAGTGTAAAATGAGGCGAAATTGATTATCCTTTTTATTTTTTTAGTAGTGTGTTGGGTGGTCTAAAACTTGTGCCCGTGCTCAGTGGAGAGAGGGGATGATGATAGATATAAAATGAAGATGAAAACGTAATATGATTTTATTTCGGCGGTAGAGCGCGGTAAAGATATGATGGGACAAGACCGCATGGCATGTTTATAAGGCAAGTGTGTATCAAAGAAAAAAATACCAGAGTAGCATGGAGTAAGGGTTACGTGTATGGTAGGCAACCAGGTGGTTCATTGTTTCCATTCACTTTCGTTTGCAATATTTTGCTCTGAAAAAAAAAAAAAAAAAGAAAAAGAAAAAAGGTCGAACCCGTTGTGGTATTTGGACATGGATCGCTAGTTGCAAGTCATACATGTTACCCATAATCCATGTCAAATATTGGTAAGTTTTACGTCAGACACTTTAGTGCAAGCGGCCTCGGGTTCGATTTCCGGTAGGGGCATTGAGCGAAAAGATACAACAACTTTTTCGGCCAGTCATCCTTAATGAAGTTTTTCCTAGTTTTACTCATTCGTAGTATAGTACCTAACATACACGTTCCAGGTCACTTCCTCCCCCTTTCCCGGATAGTGTGCTCGCCGAGAAACGTCATTCCTCAGACATGACGGGTTTATGGTTATGGAGTCAGTAATGTGCAGAAGTATGTGAAAAGAAATAAGTAAATAATACATTTAGGGATGTTTGAATTTCCCTAGCTTTTTTTTTTAAAAAAAAAAAAATTATCACACGAAAACCCTACCTGAAAAAATATGCTTCACATCTTGGATCGAAATAATAAGCACAACGTGATAATAATTACCTTTTTCAATCGTGTTTCTCAGTATACTCCTAGTTTCAGAGTTGGATCAAAATATGTATTCAAGAGAGAATCACTTGAGCAGAAAATGATTGAAAAAATATAGGTTTGTGAATCATACATAACTAATTTTGTTTGCGCTTGATCAAATTCGCTTTAGGTGTTAAACTGAAATTTATTGTATAAAAATGAAAAGGATTTTGTGATTGCATCACGAGAAAACGGCTAAGCCGTTTCAAGTGAATTTTTGAATGTAGTTACCACGTACCTCAAACTGGGTTTGTATTATGTTCCTCTTACTGAAATGCGTATTCTAACGGGGAAATGGAGGTTCAAAATCTATGCAAAAAATTTAGTACCTCATCATGCTGTCTCGTTAAGAAAATGAATCTTGGTGTATAAACTCATTGAAAATAAGTGAACCTGTGTCTCAACATTTTTGAGTTTTCCCGTTTTAAAGGGGGCATTTTCTATAATTTCCTTACATTAAAAACTATGTTGCCTGTTATTTGTGATTGTATCACGGAGAAACTGTTCAGCGGTTTGAAATTATTTCTTGGAGATAGTTAGTACCTACCTCAAGCTGAGATTTTTTCGTGTAATTTTACTTAGAGGCAGAAAGGAGTTCAAAAATTACGCTAAAAATAAATATCTTATGGAGTGTATAGTTTTACACTATCTCAGTATTTGTCTGGTATGTTTTGAGAAAAACTAAGTGAATCTTCAGTCAGGATGGCTGCTTCAGGGATTTGAATCCTGAATACATTAAGGATTTTATTCATATTCTATAGTATCTACTTTCTTCTTTCTAGAATTCGAAATGTGTCAATGGTGCAAAATGTGTCCCACGAAACGCGGATGGGAATTTACAGATTCCCTTGTGCGATTTTTTTTTTTTTAGTCTAGTCCGAAGTCTCATAATTATGCACTGAAGCTAAGCGAGATGATGATGAGATGAATGATAATGGTGACGTGACGAGAGTGGAAAGAAACGGGAGAACCTCGAGAAAACCCATGCACACGGTGTTTGTCCACCACAAAGTCCACGTAGCGGGAGCTGAGTTGAAACTAGAAACCCGCGCTAGAAGTGAGTCACCACGGTCTACAAGGGAGTTCTATAGTTTCATATGTACAATAGAACATGAATGCTTAAATGATATTTTAAATAGGAAAATGGCTTTAAATATATGTGCAAATTTAAAAGCTCAATTTTCCTGTACAAAATCCATTAGACTAGTTAAAAAAATGGGTTTTTCATAGCCTCTATACCATCATCCTTTGCTGAAGATCCATTATATACTGATTAGGATATAATGTTTTAAAAATTCTACAATATGCAATAGCAATCTAAAGTGACTGGATAGAGCTCCATCGTGATTAAATGGTTAGCGTTCCCACCTTAGGCGTGGGAGATGTAATCTCGATTTCCAGTGGTAGCTTATATGGTTATCACCTATCTCTGAGATGCAGGGTGCAGTCCTCCGGCATCATGGTATGTTCAGCCATGTTGCAGACTTTTTTTTTCTTTTACTTCTGTCTCTACACCCTTTGGTCTAAAGGAGACAGCTGATTAATGAAAAAAAAAAAAAAGAATGATTGTTAGAAAAATTTACTTTCTCGGCGGATACACGGGACTACGTGCACACAAAAGGCATACGCGCTAGCTAGTAACAACGGTGAGGGCTCGCAAAATAGTTATAGACGTCATTTCAAGCATAACTATTCTGTGACATGGGTGCACAGACACAATAGCCGAGGAAAGCATGGTGTGTCTTAGAGAGGTATAGCATCATTGTCGACAAAAACCTGCACAAGTGACGTGCAGCAAATCAAGCAAGCCTCTTCCTTCAATACAATAACATCCATCCCATGTTTCATAATTAATCCAAATTGCTCTGAAGAACATCTGTCGGGTTGTCAGTTTTCAGAATGAACTCGTTAATTGCCTCAACAAATGGATCATACATTGAATATCGTATCTCAACAATACACGTAACTCAATACATTTAAAATAGAATCTAAAATCGTATAAAAGCACATGTTGGTTAATTATAATACTGTTTAAGTCAGGACCCTCTATACCTAAACTGAAATGGTATATTATACTAATAGAAATCATTTCTGCAGTTTCATTACCATCTTCTTTCAAAATTGGAACGTTATTAGAAAAGAAAGTATACTTACCCTTAGTGAGAGAACCCTGATTAGACGCTACGCCATGTGAGGTTTGTATAAGGAAAGACCAGAAAGTTCTTACATTTAGTGATAAGGTAAGGATCCGCAATTTGGTCCACGGACGCGCCCTTCTCTACTTATTCACCTCGTATTACTTACATTTTACATCTATCAATAAATCTGTAATACCTCCTGCGGAGTTGAGGACACCTGTCATTGTACAGATTTTTACATTCATAGCACATCTTGAACATGATGAGGGTAAGAACTTCTGGCCTACGCTGGTGGTGGGCATCATTTCCCCCCCCCCCCACCTTTTTCGCATACTATCAATATCATTCACTGAATTATTCGTTTCTCTGCTTCATGGCTTAATGTTCTCATGAAACCACATAAAGATAAGATATATAGCATTTTTTTAAAATATTTTTTTCTATAAATTGATAAGCATTGCAGCTGTAAATTTAAAATAATATTTTTACTTCAATTCATATTACTTTAGGTTCTAGTTTTACTTCCATTTATTCTGTTGACAAAAATAATTTTAAAATAGTCTGTTTATCGCTTACACTCTTTAGACAAGGAATAGTTATGCTAAATGCCAATAAATGTTCATTTAAAAATTTGTGAAATTAATACTTTAGCACAAACCATCATGAATTTACATTTTCTCTTATTGACAGAAAATGAGAAACAAACATTAAGAAAGAAAGAAAAGAATAACTTACAACAATTTTTTAGAGTAGTTCCAAGTTAAAGTTTAATATTTAAATTTTTTCATACTTTATTTTTTTTTCCCCCCCTTTCTGTGTAATTAGTGAAGAATCAGAACAAACGTTTACACACAGTTATTGTATTCAAGAAAACATATTTTGATAACTAAACATAACATTAACACTGGTCAAAATCGGTATTTTTATTACAGATAAATTTGACGTTTTACTTTTTCTTCTTCGTAACACTTCTTGTACACTATTAAAGTTATTGTAAACATTTACGAAGTTTTAATGAAAATAAGTGAACAACGCAGATTCTGAAAGCAAGTTTGTGTAGGTTTGGTATTTAAAAAAAAAAAAAAAAAAAAAAAAAAAAAAAACTGCCTGTTTTAAAACAAAACTTTATTTTCAAATCAATATATCACTATTCTGAAACACGTTTTTATATTTATATGCAAATCTGTGAAAAGTATAACTAATTCAACACTTAAAGTAGATTTGTTCCTTTTAGCAAAATACATCGGTTTCAACCTTTAAAAGAATCTGAATAAAAGTAGGAGAAAAACAGTAAAAGTCACATAATCGATTTGCAACAAATGCAAACTTACAAATGCTTAAGAAATAAATTTAATAAAATATTTCTGAGTATTGCAAGTTGGAACACCTGGACAAAAGAACACACAATAACACTGTTCAACAAATTTTGATCGAAAGTATGTAAATTCTTTGAAATTGCGATTTTTACATTCATGTAAGCATAGTATGAAAGGAAATGATAATAGAAGAATTTTCTTAGCTCAGGTTGTGAAGAAAAAAAAAACGCCCTTGTACAACAGTAGCTGTATATATACAAATGTATTAATATTTATAGAACATTTAAGCAAAATCCTTGTAAAAACCTACATTTCACTTTTTTTTTTATCTATTTCACTGTGATGTGATAAGCTGGGGAGTTAAGAAGTACCCTAACCTATAGCTTTCTATATCCTTGTACTTCCTTTTTCAAAATTGCACAAATACCAGTTTCACAGCGATACAGAAAATAAAATAACCGGGGTCAAGTTAAACATTAACAATTCCGTAATAAAAATCAGTATTAACATCAAAACATGAAAAATATGTACAAATACCTTTTTGTGCAAGAACTACACTGCAATGTAGACAAAAGTTTCAAGTGATCCCTTGTACAGGATTATGTTTATTTTATTTTGAGCGTCTTCGCTTGGCTTGCCTTTTGTAGGTTACATCTGGAGCATCCCTTGCAATAGTCCAACAGTAGTCGGCCAATATGTTAGAACTCCACTTTCCCTCATATCTCTTCTCCATGGCTGCAATATCTTGATGGAAACGCTCACCATGTTCGTCACTTACTGCTCTACAATCTTCGGGAAAGAAGTCTAGATGTGAATGAAGAAAGTGGAGTTTCAGAGACATATTGCAACCAAGATTTTCGTAGCACAATAACAACATTTGCTACCAGTTGTTTGCAATTTGTTGCTCGGTGTCTTCCCAAGAACTGTGAACAAATACTCTTCAAGCTTTCCCACGCAGCTTTCTCCTCACCTTGGAGAATTTCGTCGAACTTGTGATCTTTGAATAGTTGCCTAATCTGTGGCCCTATGAAAACACCCTCTTTAACTTTGGCATCACCTAATCGATTGAATTGTCCTCTTAGGTACTTATAGGCCTCATCCTCTTGGTCCATGCTCTTATCAAAACTTTTCATAAGACCTAATTTAATATGTAGAGGGGGAAGCAAAATTCGGTTATGATCTACCAGTGGTTCATGCTGCACATTTTTCACTCCCGGCTGAAGAGTTTCTCTGGTATTCCAATCACTTTTGCGGTAATGATGTCCCATTCACATATAAAGCAACAGTACTTTGTATACCCTAACTGCATACCTAGCAACAGTGCTATTACTTTAAGGTCACCACAAATGAGCCACTGAAAATCGTAATATTTAATGGCTTGAAGTAAACGTTTCAAGTTTTCATAAGATTCCTTCATATGAACTGCGTAACCTACAGGAATTGAAGGAAGTTCATTTCCAATATGTAAAAGCACTGCCTTTAAACTCACCTTGGACGAATCTATAAAGAGCCTCCACTCCGTAGGTTCGTAATTAACTTCTTCTCCCTATTCCGATACACTGAAATATTTACTTTTTCCTGCAATAAATTCCATTGCTTTAAGCGTGACGCTAAAATTTCGGCTTTGCTTTTCAAGAGGTCCAAGTCTCTGATTAGATCATTTAGTTCCTCTTGAGTAAGTCTATGTGGTTCACATGGAGGTTCTTCTACAACAAACGTAGGGTCCTTCGAAGTACTTGATTCAGGAGCTTCAACTTCTTGATCATCATCAGAAAAAAGATCGTATTCTTTAGGTGGGTCAGGAACAGGTAGTCCTTCTCCATGTGGAACAGGGCGCATTGCAGAAGGAATGTTAGGATAGATCAAGGCCCGCTTCTTCTTCGTGGAAATTCCCTTCTTGACGGAAGGAACCATACAAAAATAACAGTCTCTGATGTGGTCGCTTGGCTCCCTCCAAATCATGGGCACTGCAAAAGGCATTGAGCGCCCCTTCCCATTAGTCCAATTTCTTAGATTGCTGGCACAAGTATTACACGATGTGGGGTGCCCAAGATTTATCTTGGTCTCCAAAGTAATATTGATAGGCTTTTCTTATTAGTGGTGTTATAGTCTGCTTTTGTGAGGAAAATGTCACTTCCCCACACACGTAGCAGAAGCTATCCGCACTGTTTACACAATTTCGCGGCATTTTTGTTTATTGAAATCTTCAAAATGTCACTTGAAATAGTTCCGACAACTATTTAAAAATATACATTCGAAATACCAGTATTTTTGCGTACTTGTAGTTGTATTTTTATGTCCTGCACTACACAAACGTCACACCCAAAACGCTGATAACTACACTAAACCTGTCTTTTCTAACAATAGCAGAACACTACTGAGATAAGAAACACAATGAAACCAAGCGTTCATATAGTTTCTCCAGTGTTGCCGGATCAGTGTAACATTTTACCCCAAACGAAGCGAATATATTTATTTTTAAAGCGTTATTATTAGACATGCCTGTAAAACGAAAAGTAGAGCTAATATTCGAAAATAACTTTCAAATTCGTGATCAGCACCACAAAATCAATAAGAATTAGCTGATTTTGTTCAATTTACATTTTCGTTGTTGAACAGTGTAATCGCCCAATCATAACAGTTAAATTTAATCATCCTGATCATATACTTAGATTATGGTAGTTTCTAAATTCACACGTTTATTAAAAAAAAAAAAAAAAAAAAAAAAAAAAAAAAAAAAAAAAAAAAAACATTTATGTACTTTTTCGAACAGGTATATATATATAAGCAAAAAAGCTAAACTAATTAGACATTTTATACATACACTTGTGATTTTTTGATTATATACATACACACCAGAAAATGTATCTATCTCAGTCAAATTTGTAGACACATACAAGATCTGACTGAAAGTAATGAAATTGACTACATAAAATTTATTTTGAGATATGCTTACTTTCAGTAAAATTCCTCGAAATTACATCCTTGAACATAACTATATACTTGCCACCGGTTCTGCCATATGTCCTGCTTTGCTTGGGAACCTTGAACAAGGATCTTTAAAGCCTTCGTCACAGCTAAGTTCGAGCAAGGGAAACAAGTAGTAGTATGATTAAGCACCCAGGTGTTGGCGATCTACGGGCGGAAATCACGTCTATGTTTTACTCTCACTTAAACACTTCTACGTAATACAACACTGATCGTTTGCCCAGTAAAAAACAGAAAAGATAATTCATTGTCGACGCTCTTCCCTCATTCTCCGAATATTTTGTGCCACAACTCGTGTGATTTCGGTATAGTATCCTTCCTGTAAGAATTCTGGGTTTGCATCTCGCTGTCGGATTTTTAAAGTTTAACCCAAAATTTTCCACGTCTCGACAGTCCTGTATTTTGACCGTTACGCGACGCTCAAACAGTTATCCACTTCGCAAGCTATTTATGTTTAGTTAAACTTCACAGACAACTGACGAGAAATCGATCGTTTATCTAACATTTTACACCAAGTATCACGCCTTGAGACTTACAGTTAGTCATCCGGCCCTTGTGAGTAGCCCAAGAAAATCAATATGATTACTTTCTGGGCAGACCTTGTATATGTAAATAAATTATAATTTTTGTAACATTTAGCCAATCCTTATTAATTATGTTATATATCATACAGTAGTTACATGAGTTTCTGTGGGTTTTTGAAATTTCGGGAAAGTCAGCAGAGGTGTGTGAGGCTTGCGAATAAAAATTATAACTAATCTCGTTTGGAACATCACTGTAGCTATTCGATATATTTCGATTAGTTTTGTTGGGATTTTTACTTTGCCCAGGAACATCAAAAACACAGATAAATCTAAAACAGTTCATTTAAAGTGGGGACGGCAGATACATGAGTGTATTACATATGCAGTGCCCCCTGCATATTGCATAACCCAGCAGCTACATACACGCAATTATCAATATTCCCCAACGAGCGTATTTGTAAGCATGAATGGAGAGTTAGTAACTTAGTCTCTTAGACGACGAATAACTCGTTCTATGTTTATTCTTAAACTTGCAATTCTTTTAGTTTCCTTACAATTTTCTTTAGTGAAAACGTTGTTAGCTAGAAGACTTGGAGGCCATACAAGCTTGCAATTTTTTTGAGCTAGTAAAGTTTCAACATGCTTGAAGCCTCTATCAGCCATTACGGTTGTCCCATCTCTCACATGGTTTAAGTACCCACTTTCTTCTAGAAGAATGATATCTGATATTCTTCCACCATAACCTTTAGATACAATATTGATTAACCCATCCGGAGTTGCTGATATTAAATACTTTAAAGTATTACACTTCTTATATTCAGACCAAGTCAACGCTTGATGTACTGAATCTGATGGTTTTTCTATCTCGATTTGGAAGCAATCTATTATACTTTCCACATTTATGTATCGAGCGAGAAAAGAATGTAGAAGTTGTCTTTTTATCATTTCTGATGGTGGCCATATGATTAATTGTTTCAAATTATGTGCAGCAACTGGCAAGTATTTTCTTAATAGAAAGTTGTTTGCATATAAACGCGACACTCCAAAATCATCAGCCAGTACTGCGAACGCATCATTTAATCGTATTTTTATAAGAACAAGAAAGACAATATATTTAGGAGATAATCTATGGCTAAATCTCTAAATACTGCATTGGGTTTCTCGCGAAAACGATGCAAGCTCTATTCAGACTGATTTCTTTCATATTTTTGTCTTGTTCTTCTTCACTGTTTTCGTAGTCCATTGATAAGTTATCATCCTTTTCCCATTCAGAACACACAACACTCTCATGTAATTCACTAGATCTGGAAGTGTAAACATCCTCTACGTCTAAAACTGCGAACTTGACTGGAGACGAATTAGCATCTCGTAGCGGCTGCTTTATCGGTGAACATTTTACACTGCTTACTGTACCCAATGTTGCAGGTGTACACATGGTGCTTTTACTCAAATAACGAACAGGCTTTGCTTGCACAGCGATGTAACGAATATTCAGTTGATTTATGGAAGCATCCTCTTCCAGTGTTTCTCGCGTTTCGAGAACATCCGCAAAATAGAAACAGAAAATTATTAGTAGGTCAATAATATTAGTAAATAAATAGCTACTGAGGAAATGTGGAAACTAAGGATAAAGGACCCTGTTTAAGTTCTCGCCAAAAATAAAAGTTCTATCTGCCTCGCTTTTTTTGCTGTATTCCTATAGATATAAAGGCAACTCCTCAGGAAAAAAAAAAAAATACTTCGACGACACTGATAACGATTTCAAGAAAGTAGGGCCAAAATACCGCAAATGTTTATAATGGAGTATATGGGAAACTACATGTTATATTCGGACTTTTGTAGGCACCATCCACAACTCTGAGATCAATGATATTATGTGCATCAGAGTACGGGACAAATAATAGGTAGAAACGAAAGTGGTGTTATGTTTCCTTTGGCTGATACAGGGTGTTAAAATTGGGCACCATCTGGTAGTTTAATAGACTGTATGGAAGAGTATTTGGTGGCTGGGAATTGTATTACGTACCATCAGCGCCTCCGAAATGCAGATCAAGATGATGTGGTGTTCCTCTCAAAGGCAAGGTTGTGACTCGAAGGTTCCTGGGCAAGGTGAACCCACGATGGTTTGCCATTGCCTGCCTTGAGATGACGACGTCCGAAGGATGGAACTGACAGTTGAATAAGGGATCCGGACTTCCTCTGTCCCCACCGGGAATCGAACGTGGGATCCCTTGATTACAAGGCGAAGAGCTTATCCATTCATCCACCGGGGACGCAATCTTACAAATAAGACCATTGTCATATTATATTTAATATTACGAAATAGGCAGAAAAGAAAGTGTTTGGGTCTGTTTCACACACGCACAGACACACACTATTACTCAGACACACAAATAAGGCATCGGAAACATAAAGAACACAAAGTGTTAAATTCTATGGGAATGGACAATATTGTCCGTAGATGTGAATGATAACACCACGATTAGTGGTCAAAATGTGCAGCAGATCTCCTTATAACCAAAGTTAAGTCATACCTGGATCTTCATTACCGTGTATGTCCTTAGTGTCGAGAAAAATACCACTTAGATGCGAAGCTGGAAAATGAACGGTTTCATAACGAGCAACACCAAGATACCAAAGAACGGAAGCCACGTGCGAGCAACATTCGAGAACACGAGCTCCACTGGGGCATTTGCAGTACCATCGGAGAATAGAGTCGGCTCCTGATTTTTCTGGATCATATTCAATGAAAAGTGTGTATTGCAAACTCTGTACATGTCGAGATTGAATTTTAAACCTCAAGATGTGTGAAGTGATATGCAAATGGAACAGTGAAAAACTGCCATCAGGTTTCATGTGTTCTGCTGCATATAAGTGAGCATTTTGGATTTGATAAATTCCAAGCGTGATTTTGAATAAGTCGTCTTCTGTCAATCGAGGGAAGTCAGCAATTGACGATCCGTCACACGGTTCCCAAATCTTTGCTGAGCGTTTGTCAATATCACCGGATGTCTGTAGTTTCTCTTGTAGTTCGTTTGTTAAACGAGAACGTGATATTTCAATACTTTCGTCAGACTTTTCTGGTGCATCGTTGGTCAATGGAAGCGCAAACTGATTCTCTAATGCACCTGCAATGAGTAAATACTCGCGTAAGTAGGGAAGAGCCGCAATTGGAACCCTATCCCTAAACATCTTGTACTTCATTTTGATATGGCCATTTTTCGCTTCTACACACCACCTGCCCTTTGTGACAATACGGAATTGGTTTGCAGCCAGGCAGTCATGCTGCTTCTTTCCCTTTTCTAAAAGACATGGCATTTTCGAAATTATCTCCGCCTCCTCCAACACCGTCATGGAATCTCGGAATCCCCTATCAACCAAAACACAGTCCCCTGGTTGTAAGAGCTGGTTTAAACCATTTGCAGTATCGGCGAACATAGAGTTTGTAATACTAGCATCATTATTTACACCAACAATGTCGACAATGTACCCGCTGGGTGTAACGATCATCATGGGTTTCACTAACGGACGTCCTTTTTGCACACTATACAGACACCTTTGCAGAGTGTAGTTCGTCGATTTTTCGGTGTAAATGTATGTTCCGTCAAAGACTAAAACCAGCTTGTCATCCCCTACCCCATAAAGTTTGCGGGCCTAAGCTGGAACCTTGCTCAGAAGAAACGAACAAGATAAATGCTTTGAACCCAATACGGACGGTACAAACTGCCTCATCAAAGCCTGTCTGATTGATTTCAATGCATTTGACACACTTCCGTGGCATGGATATACAAATATTGCTCCCAGAAAGTCATTACAAAGATCATGCCTGAGTTTCATTAACAACATGCTCAGTCTGGTTTCAACGCTTGTAACACTACTCTTATGTAAGGTGTCACAGAAGCTGCACAGCACAGTCAGCTGTTCATTGTTCAATCCCGTGAACACTACTAACTGTTCTTCAGGAATTTCTGCGAGGTTTACCTTCATGTTCACAGCCAAAGTTGACGTATCTTCAACGTTGAGATCCGATCCCTGACTACCCATTTCTGGTTGTTTCTTCACACTTCTCACATAAGAACTTGCCTTTATATAGCATGTTATACATAGTACTGTTGACGGACCGAAGCACTGGAATGACTTACCTTTGCTCCCACGCATGTAACTAACCGCTTGTAAGAACTCACTTCCACACACCGGGTGCTTTCTTTGTCCTCTAAACCATAGTTCGCACACGGAACATTGCCGATGTTTGTCCGTGCTTCCACCAGAACCCATTTGTCACACACGTCACCAAATTGTTTTGAAATGAATAATATGGCTTTTGCATTACACGTTTCCACACTGGCGAAATCTACCAGAAAATAACATCAAATAGTGCCCAACAACAAAGTTCGCATAAATGTCGCGAGAAACAGAACAACAACAAAAGTCACTGGAAAAAAGCATGCAGGAATTGCAACTTCTTGCAGTCACTAAAGACGAGTAAGCTACTACAGAAATCAACACCTTCACAATGACGCTTCTACTGTACTTCCCTCGATAGAGGCAGCCTCGCAACAGATAGATAGCGAATATGAAGCGAATGTTTGCAAATACACAACCTCAAACTTCCGGATCGGTCAAACAGAACATAATGCCACTGACGTATTCAACTATTATGTGCCCCTTACCCTGCTGTACATCATAATATGATAATGGTCTTATTTGTCAGAATATGTCCCCAGTGGATAAGCTCTCCGCCTTGTACTCAAGGGATCTCAGGTTCGATTCCCGGTGGGGACAGAGGAAGTCCGGATCCCTTATTCAACGGTCGGTTCCATCCTTCGGACGTCATCATTTCATGGCAGGCAATGGCAAACCATCGTGGGTTCACCTTGCCCAGGTACAGTCCGCGGCATAAAATTTGTTACAAAAATTCTAAGTCCAAATGAATAACAAACTCTTGCCCAGTTTTCTTATGCATTCCCGCAATACATGTATCAATCGATTAGTTGCTTCTAGTATTTATTCCAACTTCTCCCCGTCCTCCACCTCTCCTTGTCTAAAGCAGTGTGTGTGACGTAGTACACTCTTTCCATTCACCTGAAAAAGAAACAGGAATCAAGTTTACAATGTTATAGCTTTAAAACAGTCTTTTCCATTCGTTTGTTCTGCAATATTTTTAAGAGCCTAAATTAAAGGAAAGTCACACAATCTTCCCAGAGCTTCATAAACATCTTTAGTTTCATTCTTTTCTTTCTTTAAAGAGTGCAAGCTAGTAAGATGCTCCCTAAGAAATCTATGAAAATTGCCAAGAGCTCTAAAATATCTACGGACAGAAACGAGTTTTATTCAATGATTCATTGAATTTCTTTTCAGTAAGTGCAAGCAAATGTTTCAGGGGCGTTATTTGGGCAGGACAGGGGGGTATAATTCCCCCTCTCTTGAGCTTCATAAATACGTATTTTTTGATCAAATGTGTAGTAATACACTAATAAAAAGTGAAAATCTTATGTCGCCGGAGAATCTCTTCCTTCCCTCCCCCCCGAATAAAGTCTAAAAGACACTGGTTTTAACAACAAACCTATAGAGCTACGATAGCACATTGCTAAAGAGCTTACATTTGGTTTCAAGAGTCGAAGGTTTGATCTCAAGCCATATGACTTCCTGGGTGACATTGAGAGAGAGAGAGAGAGAGAGAGAGAGAGAGAGAGAGAGATGGAGACAGAGAGGGATGATTTGTATACACAGATTTAGAATTGGGGAAAAAATGATCGGACAGCATTCGTATTATGACGAAAATTCTGATTTTGTGAAAGATAAGAAGGGAAGCTTTCGAACTGCGAGGATCACATTAGGCAGTTGTCGAATTAATGTGGAGAACTCTTTTTAGAGCACCAGATGATTACGAAAGGAGAGAAAGATCTTCAGAACTGAGGAATTAAGATTTTAAAAAATCTGATTTCGGCGACGGGTTTTGAACCACGAACCTTGTGGTTATCGAACCATGACTTTATCCATTCTGCTACGGAGAATTCTATTACTCGTTCACATACGTTTCCCTTAGCTGCGTTGAAAGCTACCTTAAGGGGATATTCCAAAAGTTGACTCGGTGGATGCGCCGTTCAGATAGGACGTAAACCTCTTGTAACTTAGTTACAATGTGCAAAATGAACTTCCTCTTCTTCAGGACACTTTTTAAAGCTTTAAAATTTGTTACTATTGTTTTAATTAAGTTACATTTGATAGAACCATCTGATAAAGTAGTGCCAAGCCCTGTGCGTCATTGTCTGTTAGGTGAATGGTTAATGTAAGTTACTCCTACGTGGATAGTCCGAGCTTCCAATCAAGACCATTCTTATTGATTATTTTATTTGAGCTACGCTCATACTGTATATTCCACAAGTTCAATTTTCAACTAATGTAGTCACAGCTAGTTTAATTCGAAATAATTTTCCAATATTATATTTGTTACTAAATTTACATGGCACTCCTCACTGTTTCTAGCCCTGCATAAATGCAAAATTGTTTTAAAAGTATATTTTACTTTCAAGTTTTAATGTATTTTTTAATTGTCCTTCAACTTTATTTTATGATTATTTTCTATTTCTTAATTATAACATATTTTCTATTTATATTGTATTCTATGTTACACGTTTATTATTTATATTTTATGTCTTACCTTTGAGGCGGAGCTTTTGACAATTCAGAGCAGCAGGGACATACACAGGATGCAGGCCTTTGCAATCAAGAGCTTTTGCTCCCACGAAATCACTACTCTTTTTTTGTAAATTATATCTAATTTTAGAGATGATGATAGCAGGGGCGGATTCAGGGGAGTGCGTTCGGGCGATCACATCCCCCAGAATAGGGAACTTTTTATACTTTTTATTTTAAAAATAAAAAAAATCCTAAGTATTTTTTATTTTTGTATTATAAACTTAAATTAAAACCTAAAGTAGATAGGCCTTACTTTCTTAAGAAAGTTAATTCTGCAGAAGAGGTACTTCTTCTTTCCTAATTTTTTTTTTTTTTTCAATCCGCTCTTACCTTGATTTGACTTCGAACGACCGCCCCTCCCAAACAATCATCCTGGATTTCGAACGACCGCCCCTCCTAAACAATCATCCTGGATCCGCCCCTGGATGATAGACATTTTAGTAAAATATGCCCTCAATCGCTGAAATAAATTCCTGTCAAGCTTTCGATCGCTGAAATAAATTTCTGTCTACGGCCCTGCAAAACAGTGACGATTTTAGGGAGTGATCAGTTAGTAATGCCTCCCTGGAGCAACGACACTTCCCCAGAAGTCATATCTCCGATAATTCAGAATGTGATTTGTGCATTATCACTTTGCACTCTCAGTGTCTTGAAACGCACCAAAAAGGAACTGTTCTGACGTATTTACTGGTTCTCCCTATGACCCCATTTCAATATGGCCAATCTTGGACATATACACATCTGAAATATCACCTTTTATGTCAGTGATCCCGAAAACTATCCATTCGACACAAATATAGGATATTTTCGATTCTTTGTTCCTGTCACCCTCCCATTGTCAACTCGAAGCCAACCAAGGCTTATTTTGGACTTACGCAGCATCCACAGTGTCACTTTTCATCTTTGCATATGAATTCGACACTAATTTCGTTTGTATTTGACTACTTTTACATGTCACCTTCACCTCTTGGTAGGGATTTTTTCAGTATCTCGCCCCCACAACTATGGAGAAATTTCAACCAACTAAGTATAATTATAAATTATCATCTGAAACACAACAATACGGGTGATCTTTTTCGCAGAGGAATTCGTTAACTACTGTTTCAATATCAATGTATTGGCTTTTTTTGCTCTGCATGCTGGAGATTGCCAAAGAGCTAAACTTCATTCTGTACTATTGTACTATGAATATAGTGGTTTAATTCACTGAATATTTCGCTTAGATGATGCTCTCGCCACAGGAAAAGTGAGATACAGTTATAAAAGAAAAACGAAACGAAATATTTAAGTTTTACGTCCCACGTTATGCCGACTACGCTAATGGAGACAGTGATGGTGAGAAACGAATGAAATCGTTTAATGAAGAAAGTGGGAGGAAACTGGAGAAACCCGAGAAAACTCATGCACACGGTGTTTGTGCATAATAAAGTTCATTCAGCGCGAGCTGGGATCTAACCAACAACTCCATGCACCACAGGTAAAGTTATAAAAGAATAGGCGTCTAAACAAATACGGAACACTACTATCAATGAGAGTTGTATAAGATTAGATTTTTATTTATTTCATTCTAAGTTGAAATTTCAATCAATCTTGTTCTTCATTACTGTTCGAAAACTTAAAGTTGTTGCTGCAAGGACGTGATAAATCTTTTCAGTTAACTTCGCAGTCCCCTCCACAGCTTCTTTTTCATGTAAGGCTAAAGTAGTCTCATTTTAGACATCGAGGAAAAATAGTGGAATTACGAATTTTCAATGGGCCCCGTTTTACTCTGGGTTCCCTCAACGCACTGCCGTTAGTTACGTCACTGTTCCGGATGCATGATGCAGCTTCTGCTTTTAGGAATACTTTCTAAGGCAGTACGAGTTTTTTTTTAACTGCTTTGTGAATTAAGTTGTATTTGCTAGAAGTGTCGGTTAAAGGAAACAAAAGATCCTATACTCAAACACAAATAATCTGTTTCGAAACTCTAATGGAAAACGAAACGAATCGTCCTAAACATGTTACGCTTTTGAAGAGAAAAAGAGCAAAGCAGTAGTTGCACATACGCTTAATGGTGTTTCTTGGATACAAATTTATAACTTACAAAAGTCATGTTCACGTCATGGTTTGATAGATGAAAGGTTAGTAAAAGGAATTCTTACGCTGGTGGTCGTGGGTTCGAATTTCTGCTCTTCTTGTTACTTTTTTCTCTTAGCTACACTTAGTTTGTGCATTCCAAACCTCGAAGTTTGATTTGGATTATTTATGAAAGCAGGTAGAGAATTAATTGTAGTCGAAATTAGTTTCAAATATGAGATTATAATTACATATTTTGTCTTTAACTTATTACGTATCAATTTTTATATCAAATTTTCCAGTCTTTATTTAATTCATCTTCCGGTGTAATACAATGAACATTTACAGAGCGACGTCAGTCGGACGAAAGTACTATATTCCATTGTTACTCTAATATACCTAGGTATTTGTTCATATATTTATAAATTGTTTACTAAGTAAAGACTTATGGCGGTCCACATTATGTGTCATATAATAGACCGTACGAAGGCGGACATAGCAAAAGGCGTATTGCAAATATCCCTGGTGATAAAAAGTAGGGGTCTTCTTCACTAGATTCGAACCACTGTTACAGGCGGGTTTGGTTTACATAGCAAGCATAATACCACTCGGCCACCAAGTCTCGCACGTTAGCCTCTTTATTAATGCAGAACATACTGAGACACTTACATTCACTGGTGTCGCGTAATGTATTTCATAAAGTTTTGTTAATAAGTGGGTCAAATTAGGTAGTCCTTGAGAGGGCTGATGGTGTTGTGGGCGAGCATTTATTAATAGTGTGTATAGTCCCCTTGGGACTCGATTACAGCTGCCATACGCCGTGGCATTGAATCCACCAGGCGAGAGATATAGCGTTGGGTGCAACAGATCGACCACGCATCTTCAACACGCTCCCAAAGATCATTAGATGTTCGTGGAGGATTGTTTGACCAGGTTTCCCGCAATGTTCTTGCAACAGAGGCCCACATATTTTC
Organism: Thermobia domestica; assembly: GCF_964235325.1. Lineage (NCBI taxonomy): Eukaryota > Metazoa > Arthropoda > Insecta > Zygentoma > Lepismatidae > Thermobia > Thermobia domestica. The sequence goes on along the minus strand of NC_137454.1, from coordinate 285,333,291 downwards.
AATAGGGTTCAGATCTGCTCCATGAGGAACCCAGTCAACTATTTCGACATCAGGTTGCCTCTGCAACCATGTCTGAACCACAGTTGAATTATGTATCGAGCTATTGTCCTGTTGCAAATATAATATGCCGTCACCTACATGAGCTTTTATTTCCGGAAGCGTTTCATCCAGATGTTCCACATACTTGTGGGCGTTTAGGCAACCAGGAATCCTGTAGATTCCTCCGAAATTTGCAGCCTTGCATATCCATGCCCAACAGTGGACAGTTACATGTCCCATTCGACCAGAACGGGAAACGTATTCAGAGGCATACCTTTTTCCAGGGGGCGGTAAACACGCTTCGGCCCGAAGTTTGCACTGGAAAATATTTTTTCGTCTGTGAAAACGACCTCGTCCCACACACGTGCAATATTTAACTGTGCAAACGCCAGACGGTCAACCATATGGTCTTCTGTTAGTCGCTCCTTAACAGCTGCCCTGTATGATCTCAAACCAACGGATTTGAGTCTACGACGGACAGTCGTAACATCGCCTGGGAAATTGGTTTCCTCTCGTAACTGTCGGGCAGACATGAAAGGGTGCTCACGGCATTGGGCAATTACACTCTGGTCTTCTTCGGCAGAAGAAACTCTTTGTCGCCCACTTCCTCTTTTACGTCTTACATCTCCTGTTTCCTCATATCTCCTCCACCACCTCCGTGCTGTAGCACGGTTAACGCCATATCTCGCGCCTGCCTCGCTATAGTTCATGCCCGCATGCTCAATTAAAGCAATCACGCTGCTTTTAACAGAAGCTTCGTAGTGAGCCATTTTCACACCAGAAGCAAAATGATAGCTTTGCTTAGGTGTTTGAACGGAACGTGCTTCATGTGACGTCACGTAACAAGGCGGAGTTTCCTCTCATTGTTGTAGACGATATCGTACGCCCTCTGCTGGGTGTTTCGTGACGGAAAAAGTGCTTTTAAGCAGTTCGTGGCGACCGCTTTGAAATCAAATGTAAAGTAAGAGAATTAAATTTGTCATATCTGTAGTTTGGTGTAGAGACAAAACAAAATTGAAAACCAAAGGTTTAAGAACAACTCAGATTATTAATATAAAACAAGTCAAAGATTATTAACTTGTATTATCATACAAGAAATGCAAGAATTTTGAAACAAAGAAAAATAACTTAGAAATTTGCAACTGAAGACAAAAAAAAAAAAAAAAAAACTAACTTAAACACACTAAAGGGTATGAATAAGGGGATTAATGGGGACGTCAGCAATGAGGCTATATGTCCCCGTCTCGATTAACGCGAGGGATGGATTTTACCATTTCACTTTAACGGAATAATGTAGAGGATGGAGAGGAGGGGGAAGATACATAACAGCTATAAATATAAAAATAAAAGTGACAATGTTCGGTGGTGAATAACTCTTGAACTACCCGATCGTTCTCAATCACATTTTGAACATTGATGAAATTCGAACCTGGGAAGCTTTTTGTTATTTCATTTTGATATTAGAACTTGCGGAAGAGGAGGGCAGGGTAAATATATGAAAATGAATAAAACTTAATAACTCTTGAACAATCCAACTGATCCCAGTCAATCAAACATTCAATATAGATAATGTTCGAACCTGGGTTGTTTTCATTTTTTGCCTTGACGGCACAATGTAGGGGAGGGGAAGGGGGGACTATGTAAATAATTAAAAATAAAAATGCTGTCTTGGTGACTTCATCACGCTTAAACCACCGAACTGATCTTAATCAAATTATCAACATAGATGAGGTTCGGACCTGGGGTGGTTTTATCATATCCCTTTGATGGTAGAACGTAGGGTAGGCGGAGGGGAGGGGAGATATCTATAAAAATGAATAAAACTTAACAACTCTTGAACCACCTGACCGATCTCGATCTAATTTTCAACATAGACGACGTTCGGGCCTAGACACTTTTGTTTTAATATTTTCACTTTGACGGTAGAACATAGGAGAGGATAAGAGAAGGGGAGATTAATATATAAAAATAAATACAACAACTCTTGAACCATCCAACAGATTTCGATCAAATTTTCAACGTACATGACATTCGGGCCTAGGATAATTTTTGTCATACCGTGCCCCCAACATGGAGAGGGGAGAGGGATACATAAAATCATCGAAAATGACCAATATCAAAGAGTGCTTTAGTAATAGTAAAACCATAACATATTACTATTTTTCTTTAATTTAGCCCAGCGAAATCGGGGTGCGACTTAGATTCGAGGACGTCTTAAGTTCGAGTAGTTATCGAGAAATAATTAAAGATATTAACGTGTTATTGAATTACTTTGATAATAATAATTATTATTATTATTATTATTAATAATAATAATTTTATTATTATTATTATTATTATTATTATTATTATTATTATTATTATTATTATTATTATTATTATTATTATTGAAGATTTGATCATTCAAATATTGAAAGATCAAAATATTCAAATACCTTAAGACAAACGTGTGTCATCGCCGACTAATGATCACCAAAAATTCTAAATTTAAACAAAATATTCACACATTGTTCCGACTTGAGAATCTCCAGATTATTAGCTAGCGCCTTGAGCACAGATCCACGCTCTATATGCGCTAAATGGTATGTTTTAGTATGTTTAAATTAGATTTCCTTGCCTCCAGTTACAAAATTCTAAGTTAGTATTATTCGTTCTTTCAAAATTTCTTTCGATTTTTTTTAATCATATAAGTCAATAATCTTTGGCATAGTTTATATTAATAACGTGGTTGTTCTTAAACCTTTCGTTCGCTATTTGGTTTCTTCTCCACACCAAACTACAGATATGATACGTTTAATTCTCATACTTGTCATTTGGTTTCAAAGCAGTCACCATTATCTGGTAAAGCAATTTTGTTCGCCACGATTCATGAGTTTTGTAACAAAACACGTCAAGAAATGAGTTAAATGAAGGCTGCAAGAGTTTATATCAAAGTTGAGTATTGTGAGCTAGTGACAAGCATGTAATAACGTCTCGTATTTGAAAATAATGTTAGCTACTTTTAATTCACTAACTGGTATTAGATTTAATTCAAGCTTAAAGAATTGTAATGAACAAACTCAGTGTAGCTTAAAGAAACAAAACGTAAGAAGAACGGACGAGATTCGAACCCTGGACCACCAGTACAAAAATCCTGTTCACTAACCCCTCACCTAACAAGCCATCAACTTCTATAAGTTTTAAATTTGCAAGCAAATGATACCATTATACGTTTGTGCAATCAATGTTTTGCTGTTTTCCTCTTCAAGAACGTAACATGTTTACGACGATTCGTTTCGTTTTCCATTAGAGCTTCTAGAGAGATGATTTGTGTTTGAGTATAGGATCTTTTGTTTCCTTTAACCGACAGTTCTAGCAAATACAACTCAATTGAAATAGCTGAAAAAAAAAAAACTGGTACTGTCTTAGAAAGTATTCCTAAAAGGGAGAAACTCCATCGTGCACCCTGAACAGTGACGGGAGTGCGTTGAGCGAGGTCAACAGCAAAATGGGGTCCATTGAAGATTCGTAACTCCACTTTGAAGGGTTTTAATTAATTTCACACTTTTTCCTCAATGTCTAAAATGTAACTACTTAGCCTTAGATGAAAAGGAAGTTGTGAAGGAGCTATAGACTGTGAAGTCTACCGAAAAGATTTATCACGTCCTTGCAGCAACTAATTCCAGCAAAAGGGAATAAGTACATCAGACCTAAGTTTTCAGAAACGCTAAAAAACCTTCCCGAGGCGTATTTGTATTTGTTTCAACACGTGTATAACTGATTAATTGTTGCAAAAGAACTGACAAACTCTAAGACAAGAAGAAGAATCTTGTATTGTAGCACTGCAATTGGTGAGAAACGCTTAAAAGTGAAAAAAATATTTTTATGTACTTATTCCCTTTTTCCAATCAGTGGTTCAATTATGAACCTATATTTTTGAGGTTTAAAAATAATAATAAGAAGAAAACTTATTAACTGGTAGGTTACGCTGGACTCTTAATTGTGTATATGGAATAATGGAACGTGGGGTTATACAGAGAATTTTGGATCTCTGTTGGCGATCAATTAATCTTTACCCTAGTAGGGAATACTGGTTGGTTCGGATTTCGAACAGTAATGAAGATCAAGATTGATTGAAATTTCAACTTAGAATGAAATAAATAAAAATCTAATCTTATACAACTCTCATTGATAGTAGTGTTCCGTATTTGTTTAGACGCCTATTCTTTTATAACTTTACCTATGGTGCATGGAGTTGTTGGTTAGATCCCAGCTCGCGCTGAATGAACTTTATTATGCACAAACACCGTGTGCATGAGTTTTCTCGAGTTTCTCCAGTTTCCTCCCACTTTCTTCATTAAACGATTTCATTCGTTTCTCACCATCACTGTCTCCATTAGCGTAGTCGGCATAACGTGGGACGTAAAACTTAAATATTTCGTTTCGTTTTTCTTTTATAACTGTATCTCACTTTTCCTGTGACGAGAGCATCATCTAAGCGAAATATTCAGTGAATTAAACCACTATATTCATAGTACAATAGTACAGAATGAAGTTTAGCTCTTTGGCAATCTCCAGCATGCAGAGCAAAAAAAGCCAATACATTGATATTGAAACAGTAGTTAACGAATTCCTCTGCGAAAAAGATCACCCGTATTGTTGTGTTTCAGATGATAATTTATAATTATACTTAGTTGGTTGAAATTTCTCCATAGTTGTGGGGGCGAGATACTGAAAAAATCCCTACCAAGAGGTGAAGGTGACATGTAAAAGTAGTCAAATACAAACGAAATTAGTGTCGAATTCATATGCAAAGATGAAAAGTGACACTGTGGATGCTGCGTAAGTCCAAAATAAGCCTTGGTTGGCTTCGAGTTGACAATGGGAGGGTGACAGGAATAAAGAATCGAAAATATCCTATATTTGTGTCGAATGGATAGTTTTCGGGACCACTGACATAAAAGGTGATATTTCAGATGTGTATATGTCCAAGATTGGCCATATTGAAATGGGGTCATAGGGAGAACCAGTAAATACGTCAGAACAGTTCCTTTTTGGTGCGTTTCAAGACACTGAGAGTGCAAAGTGATAATGCACAAATCACATTCTGAATTATCGGAGATATGACTTCTGGGGAAGTGTCGTTGCTCCAGGGAGGCATTACTAACTGATCACTCCCTAAAATCGTCACTGTTTTGCAGGGCCGTAGACAGAAATTTATTTCAGCGATCGAAAGCTTGACAGGAATTTATTTCAGCGATTGAGGGCATATTTTACTAAAATGTCTATCATCCAGGGGCGGATCCAGGATGATTGTTTAGGAGGGGCGGTCGTTCGAAATCCAGGATGATTGTTTGGGAGGGGCGGTCGTTCGAAGTCAAATCAAGGTAAGAGCGGATTGAAAAAAAAAAAAAAAAATAGGAAAGAAGAAGTACCTCTTCTGCAGAATTAACTTTCTTAAGAAAGTAAGGCCTATCTACTTTAGGTTTTAATTTAAGTTTATAATACAAAAATAAAAAATACTTCTGGGGGATGTGATCGCCCGAACGCACTCCCCTGAATCCGCCCCTGCTATCATCATCTCTAAAATTAGATATAATTTACAAAAAAAGAGTAGTGATTTCGTGGGGGCAAAAGCTCTTGATTGCAAAGGCCTGCATCCTGTGTATGTCCCTGCTGCTCTGAATTGTCAAAAGCTCCGCCTCAAAGGTAAGACATAAAATATAAATAATAAACGTGTAACATAGAATACAATATAAATAGAAAATATGCTATAATTAAGAAATAGAAAATAATTATAAAATAAAGTTGAAGGACAATTAAAAAATACATTAAAACTTGAAAGTAAAATATACTTTTAAAACAATTTTGCATTTATGCAGGGCTAGAAACAGTGAGGAGTGCCATGTAAATTTAGTAACAAATATAATATTGGAAAATTATTTCGAATTAAACTAGCTGTGACTACATTAGTTGAAAATTGAACTTGTGGAATATACAGTATGAGCGTAGCTCAAATAAAATAATCAATAAGAATGGTCTTGATTGGAAGCTCGGACCATCCACGTAGGAGTAACTTACATTAACCATTCACCTAACAGACAATCACGCACAGGGCTTGGCACTACTTTATCAGATGGTTCTATCAAATGTAACTTAATTAAAACAATAGTAACAAATTTTAAAGCTTTAAAAAGTGTCCTGAAGAAGAGGAAGTTCATTTTGCACATTGTAACTAAGTTACAAGAGGTTTACGTCCTATCTGAACGGCGCATCCACCGAGTCAACTTTTGGAATATCCCCTTAAGGTAGCTTTCAACGCAGCTAAGGGAAACGTATGTGAACGAGTAATAGAATTCTCCGTAGCAGAATGGATAAAGTCATGGTTCGATAACCACAAGGTTCGTGGTTCGAAACCCGTCGCCGAAATCAGATTTTTTAAAATCTTAATTCCTCAGTTCTGAAGATCTTTCTCTCCTTTCGTAATCATCTGATGCTCTAAAAAGAGTTCTCCACATTAATTCGACAACTGCCTAATGTGATCCTCGCAGTTCGAAAACTTCCCTTCTTATCTTTCACAAAATCAGAATTTTCGTCATAATACGAATGCTGTCCGATCATTTTTTCCCCAATTCTAAATCTGTGTATACAAATCATCCCTCTCTGTCTCCATCTCTCTCTCTCTCTCTCTCTCTCTCTCTCTCTCTCTCAATGTCACCCAGGAAGTCATATGGCTTGAGATCAAACCTTCGACTCTTGAAACCAAATGTAAGCTCTTTAGCAATGTGCTATCGTAGCTCTATAGGTTTGTTGTTAAAACCAGTGTCTTTTAGACTTTATTCGGGGGGGAGGGAAGGAAGAGATTCTCCGGCGACATAAGATTTTCACTTTTTATTAGTGTATTACTACACATTTGATCAAAAAATACGTATTTATGAAGCTCAAGAGAGGGGGAATTATACCCTTCTGTCCTGCCCAAATAACGCCCCTGAAACATTTGCTTGCACTTACTGAAAAGAAATTCAATGAATCATTGAATAAAACTCGTTTCTGTCCGTAGATATTTTAGAGCTCTTGTCAATTTAAATAGATTTCTTAGGGAGCATTTTACTAGCTTGCACTCTTTAAAGAAAGAAAAGAATGAAACTAAAGATATTTATGAAGCTCTGGGAAGATTGTGTGACTTTCCTTTAATTTAGGCTCTTAAAAATATTTCAGAACAAACGAATGGAAAAGACTGTTTTAAAGCTATAACGTTGTAAACTTGATTCCTGTTTCTTTTTCAGCTGAATGGAAAGAGTGTACTACGTCACACACACTGCTTTAGACAAGGAGAGGTGGAGGACGGGGAGGAGTTGGAATAAATACTAGAAGCAACTAATCGATTGATACATGTATTGCGGGAATGCATAGGAAAACTGGGCAAGAGTTTGTTATTCATTTGGACTTAGAATTTTGTAACAAATTTTATGCCGCGGACTGTACCTTCGTGTCACAGCCCTGCCTTCGGGAGGAACACCACATCATCTTGATCTGCATTTCGGAGGCGCTGATGGTACGTAATACAATTCCCAGCCACCAAATACTCTTCCATACAGTCTATTAAACTACCAGATGGTGCCCAATTTCAACACCCTGTATCAGCCAAAGAAACATAACACCACTTTCGTTTCTACCTATTATTTGTCCCGTACTCTGATGCACATAATATGTTCAAATCATTGATCTCAGAATTGTAGATGGTACCTACAAAAGTCCGAATATAACATGTAGTTTCCCATATACTCCATTATAAACATTTGCGGTATTTTGGCCCTACTTTCTTGAAATCGTTATTAGTGTCGTCGAAGTATTTTTCTTTTTTCCTGAGGAGTTGCCTTTATATCTATAGGAATACAGCAAAAAAGCGAGGCAAATAGAACTTTTATTTTTGGCGAGAACTTACACAGGGTCCTTTGGAAACTCAGAAATGAATACTAAGTAAGAACGCTATTAAGTAAAGTAGGTTTGAATAAGCACCAAGCCTTTTTCTTTTTCAAAGTGAACTTATAATACATCTCTATCTTGCTTAAGAATGAGCTGTTCAACAACACACTGTCTTGAAGTGGGTACCTCAGCCTGTTCCTGAACAAGTACGAAGTCTGAGACGTCGTACACCTTGCGTCATCCATTGGTTACATTACAGAGGAAAGCTGAAGTTGCCCACCAGACATAAAGTCGGACATTTCAATGCAGCAATGATTTTTGAATCAACGGATTATTTTATTTATTTATTTATTTGTCTGTTTTGCATACAAATGAGAGTATTCTTGATTACGCATACAGTTGTCAAAATAATTACATATATGCTATAAAAAAAACTTACAAATAGAGTAATAGATACATAACTATGACTTTATAAGCTTACACATTCATAATATAATTAACAAAGAAAAAAATTATACATTGCCTTCAAAAAACTCATTTACCGAGTAGTAACATTTATGTACTAAGAACTTATGAAGATCAGATTTAAACATAGAATATGTTTTGTTTCGCTTAAGAAAGTCAGGTAACTTATTGACAATTTTTGTACAGTTAATATATACGCTTTTTTTTTTTTTTTAACAGGAAATTTTTGGGGGTTAACATGCAAATTATTAACGAACCGAATATTGTATTTATGGACGTTAATGTTTTCAATAAACATGTGTTGAATTGAATTCATTACCGTGTATGTGAATATGGTAAATAAATACATCAAAGTTTTAAATAAATACGCCAAATTAATTATTATTCATAGCTTCTTACCTTGATCGTTATCATTGGTGGGTAATTCTACTTCACTAGATAAAGCTTCTCCAACAAGCCTAATTCTTTGCCTCTTTAATGACGCTCCTCTAGGTTTTAGAGAAGAGAGTGGTGTCCTGGGCTGGCAATCGAATATATGTGGCACATCATCACTTCTTATTTTAATAATTACACGTTTCATTAACTTATATCGTACGTAATTTTCCATATCTTCCACCAACTGAACCGAAAAATCGAAAACTTTCAATGTAAAATTTTATTGAAAAATGTGTAAATATAAGTTTTATACCAATATCCCACTTTCTATCCCGATCGGGAACAGCGAACTGAAAACCCATATGGCAAGCAGACGACCTATGAAATATGGTCAGTATTAGTTTCAGATTTTCAAGAAACGTAAGTTGGCAGAATGAACTATAAAATCAGTTCTTAGTATCTTTTATTCTGTCATTAACGTACATTAAAAGATTTGTGAAAATTAAATTTGATCTCTACGCATTATTACATTAATACTCTACAAAATCGTTACGATTAATCGAAGAGGTTGAGGCTGATTTAAATGTATCATTACACTAATTTAAAATGATGTTTTACATACTACTCAAAATGACAAATTTCAGGTTTAATATTATTTGAAACCTGGACCGATAATCCACAGAATATTATGGTATTTTCTTTATATATATATAACGTCTGAATCTTTGTTAAGAATATAGAAAAGTTATTTTCCATTGACAAAACATAAAAAGCAAATTCTTTATTACATAGATAGGTAGTTCTAATTGTACCTCACTAAATATTTATTCATCTGCAATATAAATATTTTGGGTTTGTTACTTTTTAACTATTTAGCTACACTAAACTCATACCAAATCTTAACCAGATTAACTATATGATTATGAATATTACACTTATTTTCTTTGGAGGGAGAGACTTGGTTCGATTTCCCGGTGCAAGCTCTTGTATTTTGGATCCTACGTTAAGCCGTGAAGCCACGTCTCATTCAGCCTCACTCCTGAAAGGAACGCTAACTTACATCAAACCAAACCAAAATAAATATACATTTCCAATTTGAAAGCGTGTAGCTTCTAACTTCCTTACTTAGAAATGTCATCGATGCATCAACTTTGTGGTGTGCAGTTTAAAGTGAAGTTGTATAAATCCTTAACAAATGTGAAAAATTTGCTTTATTGTGTTACATACTATACTATGTATAGTCCTAATAATGATTAAAGAAAAGCGAGGTAAATTTTCTTAACTTAATATTACTAACTACCCTGAAACTAATGTACAAGATTTTCTCCTTGAAATTGCAAAAGTTTATAAGCCTCAGTTTTGAAAGTAAGTGACTTCTAATTCAACGGCGATATATTTCTGCACAGTGTATAGAAGCTATATTTTATGTTTACAAGTGAAGCGTTACAAGTATGAAACCATGATAAGTGCTATTGAAATTAGTAAATTGCCAAAATCTACATGTTTTCACTACCCTCTCTTATGCGTATACCCACCGTCGCCGACGCGCCTTCTCCCTTTGGGCGCGCAAAGGCGCGGTCCCACCAGCTTCGCCCAGCCCTAATTCGGTTAGATGGCGTTCGTGCTTTTTAGTGGTCACCTAGTACAGGTTGCTTTGTGTTTTTACACTAGTCTTTATGTGCCCCTAACCCAGCGTTTCCCAACCTTTTTCAACTTGCGGCACACTACGGGTCTAACTTGAATTCTCGCGGCACACTCATAGGTATTATTATTATTATTTGTAAATAGAAAATACCGTCGTATTTGTTTTCTTTCATTATTGACCACCTTCTCACAAAGAATAAAGCTCGATCACTGGTTTTCTCCATCGTCAATCATTATACTTACTTTTCATTCAAATTAAAAAAATAGAAAACAATTCCAATGAAATATAGAACTCAGTCTTTTAAAAAATACACTTTCTTTTTCGAAGAATGTATCCAACCTTTCACAAGGAAGATCACTAAATTACGAACGAACAAACAAATCTCTTGTACTTTTAAAACAGAATTGCGGTAATTTGTATGAGTGTTTGCTTTGTCGAAAGGATAGAATGAGATTTTGAAATTTCAAGTTACGAAATAATCTGTAACAATAAAGAAACAATAATGGTCATAACAATGATAATTAATACTTTTTTCAACATTAAAAATGAACAGATAAGTAACACAGTGTGAAACTTATAATTTATTAACATGGTTAATATACGTCACAATTTTAACGTTAAATATTAATAAAATTCTGTTTTCGAAATACAAACTATGTAGTAGTAATGTATGTACAATAATATATTACAATTACAGTATTTTTTCATTGTAGAGGTTCATAGTAATGTGAAATTTAAATTCACATATTTCCTGTCTTGCAATTAGGTTCCTATATAATTAATAATTTTGTTTCCATTTCCTCGCGGCACACCGGTTGGGAAACGCTGCCCTAACCTAATGTAACGTAATCTAACGTAACTTAATCTAATTCAACCAAATGTAATCAAATGCAATACATTTTGGTACTACTTTCCAATTTTCAAATTGGTCCGGCGATATAGCACTAGTGCCTGTAACCCGTAAAAGGGAGTCCTCGTAGAAAAAAACTGCACCCATGAATGCAGCTCGTAGTCTAGAAAGAAATCTAAGGCACTGTGAGTAAATTGCATGGTGAAATAATTGCACTTAAAATAGCAGGTATAGTTTCCACAGCACATCATTTGCAGTCATATTATTAATTTGTTCAATTATTTGGTCATGCTAGGATAATAACGTCCAGAAAGCTATAGGAAATAATTTGAAAAGCAAGACACAGACCAGAACGCTGTAGGGAATCGTTTAAAGCAAGAACATTTATTTATTTATTTTTAATTTGACAGGCTATCCTTAATCCTAAGTTATCACACATTATTTAAGTTTATTTGTGCCGCCTGTACATTGATCCTTATAAACACGTTGTAAGTCGCCATGTACTCAATTTCATTGTAAATGTTCGAAATTGTGATGCATTTGAAATTAATCTACTACTACGAAATTATTTTTTAATAATTAAATAACTTCTATAACTATACTTATATTGAAATGATCTTCACAAACGAAACACACAGTTTTTTTCGATGCTGTTTACATCCCGTCGAACAGCTTTTATCCATGCTTGCCTTCGCTTTTCATCCTTTGGAACGGTAATGAAGTTTTTCCGGTGTTCTTATAGAGGTATTCGTACACAATGGTACTATACACCACTTATAGAATGTTTTTGATGTTTCTATATTCTCTTCTCGTTTTCACAACGATGGCATAGACATTTAAATCCAATCAGCAATAAATACAATAACCAAACAAACCACTCAGTATAAACTATATAACCTTCTTCTGCTACTACCGACTACAAACGTCATCAACATGGAGGTCGTTGTTTTGAGCGCACGAGTTAGAACCCAAACTTTAATCACTATTTTGGGTTACTTAGCATGCACGCAGAGACGTAAGGAGGTCCTTTCCGTGATCAACAATTGTAATAGTATTTTTCAGTGCGATAAAAAAATCATTGGAAATGTCCATTAATCGTTTCGCACCTTTATCATAGAGGTTTCTCGTTCTATCATACTTCCCGTTCTTTCCGTATTGTGCGCCCAATTAAACGTAATTATGAACTACACAACTTGATACGATTTAACCATTTAGCAGTTTGCCTACCGGTATTTAAGAGACGCATTTACTTGTATGTATAGAAACGTGCTTGTTCCTCACTCAACAACACTTTTCCACGAGGCATGGCCCACACAACAGCGCACAGACGTTCACACCTGCGCTTCTCTTATCGCACTATGTCAGCTGATTCGCATCAGGAGTAGAGCTGAACGTGTAGAGGGCGCCAAACCACAAGTAAACATGGGTTCCTTTATATCAATTTTCACCCAGCAATCGTCTCATTTCTCTTTTCCTGTAAAAACGACGTGCCATTGGCCTACTTGAAAACGACATGCCTTTGATTTTGTACAGTATACAATGTTACTTTGTAAATATATCATTTTTCTCCATCCTCGGCATTCTTCTTCTTCTGTTTCCACATGTACCTCTGTCTTTATACCAGTTTCCAGCACTAAAGTTTGCTTTTGGGGAAGAGTTTTGTTCGAACAAAATTTTCCTTTACACACTACAATTTTGTTCATACTTCGTAAATAAATGGTTCCTTAATAACTGTAGCATGACATGATTCAATTTAAGAAATGGGAGCGACAAACTTTACTGTAGTGTCCAGTATTATTTATTCGCCATGAAACTAGTAAATCCGTTGAAATTTCAAATTAAATATTTTTCACTATCACCCTACTTTCTTCTCTTCTATCGTCGATCGAAAGTAAAAATAAATACTTCAATACGAATAAGGAAAAGAAAAAGGAAACTAGCAAACGTTCTTTCTCAACGTAATTCAGAACATACGTGTTATATTGACAACATACGTAAGTTTTTCACGTTCGGCTGAGGGGTCCATACTTAACTAACTACTTTTCTTATTAAGTAGATGAAAAGCCAAAAGGAAAATATTACAAGTTTAGACTTGGCTCGATTTTCTGTTTTTCTTTATTTCTAAAAGAAGTAAATGAAGTATAATTGTACAAAAATAACGTTAGCCCTAAATTTTTCTAATTACATACAAATGCCAATCGAGTCAATTGGTAGAAGTTTCGTTAACCTTCGTCTCAATAATAATAATAATAATAATAATAATAATAATAATAATAATAATAATAATAATAATAATAATAATAATAATAATAATAATTATTATTATTATTATTATTATTATTATTATTATTATTATTATTATTATTATTATTATTATTATTATTATTATTATTTATTAATTCATCCGTAATTTTTGAGTCCTTGGTTTGATCCTAGTTCGCACCAAGCGGGCTTGGTGGTAGAAAAACACCATATGCATTGGTTTCCTCGTGGTTCCTCACACTTTTTCATTGCACCATATCATGCATTCTTATCATCATCGGTCTTCTTTAGCCTACACTACATAACCGTGGAACGTAAAACTGAAGGATTTCACTTTCATTTATTTCATTGCTATTTAATTTTAAATTCTTTCCTCCATATCATTCAATTGTTTCTCTTCATTTATTATTCCTTCACTCTATATTTTCTATTGGTTTTATCTTCCTCTAGTAAACGTATCTGTTTCCAACTCAATAACTTTAATGTAGCCACGTAACCCTAGTTATGAAATGCCACCCACCTATACACTTCACAGCTTTTTTCTTAAGTTTTTCTTTTTCTTCGTTTTCGTCTCCTATCTGTTGAACCTTATTGGCGGAAGTACTTATAGTTTACTTTTTTAGTGTTGTGCTGGTAAGTCGTTCATTATGCAGTATATATGGTTTAAATATGTAATATGAACTTAATTATTTAATCTGAAAAAATCTAAAGTGAATCTAAATATCTGAAGTTTAAATATCCTTCAATTGTTGCAAAAATAATGGAACTTAATCGTAGTTGTTCGGACGTTTACTGTTAGTATAGTGAGTGCAATTTTGTCAAATATTTTATCCGTATCTTAAAAAAATGGGTTATTTGTCTAAAATGCCTTCTCGATAGATTATTATTATTATTATTATTATTATTATTATTATTATTATTATTATTATTATTATTATTATTATTATTATTATTATTATTATTATTATTTTGTTTATTTCTAAGAACAAAGGAGACTTCGAGATGATGAGTACCCTCTCTTGGTACGAGTAATGCTTGGTCCACATGAAGATGTTGCAAGATTATATCTCATGGATCGGCAAAATACAGAGGAAATAAGCAACGAAGTCGCTCAATTTCTTAATTTAAGCCAGGTTGAATGTCGTGCTATTTTAGAGCAGTACCATCAAGAAGAAGAACGAGAGGTGAAAAGAATTCGATGCAAGTAAGTACTGTTTCACTTTATTCCGTAGTCTATTAGCAATATTCACAAGTTCCAGGGTAGAATAAACCTAAGGCGTCGTGTTCGGAAACTAAAGATATGTCTGTCTCGTGGTCCAAAGGTTGGCAGTTAAGTATTTAAATATTATAAAAAGTATTGTTTCTATTGTGTTAACCCTTTGTACTTTAAGTTTCTGTCTACTAAAAAGTACCAGTACACGTCAGTGAAATAAGTTACACCAGTTCATAATTAGTAGGAATAAGTTAATTAACTCCTTTATTAATTTATGCTGAAATGCAGTACTTTTACAATATGTGGGTCGGCATTCAAATCTCATATAACTTTCATCCTAATAGTCCGTAATTGCTCATCATGATATTCATGATATACAACATTGTGGTACTTTTGTACATGAATGTATCATGGTTGTTCAGTAGCGTTCTTATTCGTTTAGAAGCCTCCGTAACTCGGATATTTGTAGTACTATAGCGGTATAAAATCATGTCTACCTAGGTACATGGACTTTGCATTTGTCTGCACATAATCTACAGCCGTGCGAAATATGAGGTCATGAAAGAATAAATAACGATGATATTGTAGGGCATCCTTATAGTTTCAACTTAAAATGAGAGTAAGAAAATATCTACACTCATTGCCTGTAGATTTAATTACATTATATGCAGTTTGCCCACATGTTGTATTACTATTCATTGTATACAGCAAAACTTTTGAATATCCATTATCATGTGAAACGTTATGAGCATAATAAATGGTGAAAAGGATAAACCAACCTCAATACAAATGCGACAACTGTGCTCTAAGTTGTGTTTTTTGTTCTAAATCTTTGTAACACCTCTGGCAATATCACTGGGAACTTCGGCAAATTCTTTGGAAGTAGGTCTGTATACGTGATTTTACAGAAAAAATGAAGCACACACTGGTCAAATAAACTATTTTAACAATCTTTTAGGAAGAATGTGATTGAGATATTCACGAATACTACATGCAAAATAATCTTGAGTATCGTCGTTTGACCTGGCTCATTCAAGCACCAGCGTCATTTTGTTATAATTCGGAAAGTATATATCAAGGACTGTATGTACACTGGTCCAGTTAAGATGATGCTAGAAAATAAGTCAGTCATTCCACTGAAAACCACCCGATGGTGGTTGCATGTCCATTGTTGATTTTTTTTTTTATAATTTTCACACGTATTGTTACTTGTTTTTTAAACACATTTGTTAAAAATACAGAATCCCAGTCCGTATGCCAGCAGTGGCTATATTTCCAACATGACATGCGCCAAATGATGAGAAAATTAGGATGCACGGCTGCACGCTAAATGCAATATCTTGCAAATGAAAAGTGGTACAAATATGAGAGAAACACTACTGGAAAGGGATGAAGTGATCTTTAATATAGTGCTAATGAGTTTTTCCATTACAATGCCAAATTCCACAAGCAACAAAATCATGAATTAGCATAAACCAGATCACTATTTTAAGCTATGAGAAGTCTGGGAAGGAGTTGAGCCAAGAATGTCCTATATGAACTTTGTATTTGCCTGTATATAATGTACAACTGTACGAAATATGAGATCATAGAAATAAATATTAATGATTTTATGGGGCATCAAATATGACCACATACGGAGTTTTGCTAATGATTGCATTTGAATCTCTGGTGGGAGAAGTGGGAGAATTCTGAAACATGCGCTAAATGACCCTTAGTTCATTTTGTACATGTAGTGTAAAGTTGCAGCATAATACTGTTTCCAGCATTATGAACACTATAATTGTGGAAAGTTACGTATCAAATGATGTAAAGGTACAGTACAATGATATTATTTAGTGTACAGGGGATCGGGATCCAAATTCCCGCCAGTTCAGCAGCAGTCAGATTAATCAGTTCTGTTCGATTGTTATTCTGTACTTATTAATCTAAATATATGAATAAACAAAAATATTTAAGTAATTGGAAATCAACTCGCCAGATGTTCGTAAACTAAAATGTATGCTTCTGTTGGATTACTTCTTGCAGCGTCCTTTCCGCCTAACCTCACCAATCGAACCCAAATCAAGAGTTAAATAGAAATAAAAATAAAAATAAAATAAAATAATAATATTATAATAACTGTCGATTTGAACTCGATCAGAATGGTCTGGCAGAAGAGACTTGATGGATAGGTTCCTCCTCTCTGTCCAGCTGGTATTATTATCCGATATTCCTTTTTTCGGCAAAGAAATCAAACATGGGAAATAATTAAGTTATATAAAAACAAACACCAAGATTCAATTTTTCAAAAACAAATTTTATTGGAACGACTTAATGGTTGTATATGTACTAATACGTTAGAGTAATGTACATACACAAGGCGACAACAACAAACACATAATATATAAGTAAATAAAAAATATATGCTCCGATATTTTCGGTAAAATTTAGCTCTCCTTTTATGAATGTTGATCAATTCTCCATTATCTTTCAAAACTAGAGTTGATCAGTGCAAAATAACAATATAAAGCCTCATTGGTTATATTAAATTTCAATCAGCTTTCGCAATATATAATTTTTTAAGAATAAAATTCGGCCGAAAAATCTCAGAAATTTTCGTCTAAATCGAGA
The DNA here is from genome assembly GCF_964235325.1 of Thermobia domestica. Lineage (NCBI taxonomy): Eukaryota > Metazoa > Arthropoda > Insecta > Zygentoma > Lepismatidae > Thermobia > Thermobia domestica. The sequence continues at coordinate 285,315,924 of NC_137454.1, read as the reverse complement.
AATTCAGATTACTTCCAATTAATTAGAATTAAATTCTACAGTTGAATCTAGTCCAGTCACTTGAGGTTTGAACCGTGCGAAAAATAATCTAAAGCTGAAGGTTGGAAGATTTGTTCTGTTGGGAGTCCTGAACAAAATATCAAAAGTCCCCTAATTTCCCGTGGTCGCTTCATGGAATTCCAGGAGGCTGAACTGCTGAAACGCTGGAGAAATGCTAGAAATCGTTGGAATTGCTCTTAAATCCAAACGAATAGGCCTACGGAGTTCAAATAAGGCTTACATGAAAGGTGAAAGAATGGGCTTTATTGTGAGGTGTTCATTTTACATCATATATTCTCGAACAAAGAAATAAAACTTATAAAAACAACTAAAATAACCCTCCCCCTTTTTTTTAAATGGAAGCCTTAGTATCGCAGGTATTGCAAAAACTCGATATAAATCTACATTATATATATTGTATATGTAGGATCAGTAGTTCATTGTTCAATTTTATCCCACCCGTGTTCAATTTTAATTCACCCATGTTCAATTTTATAGGAAACGTATACTGCTGCCGATCACTGTTAACTGCAAAGCGTCTCTTATTTTCCCTATCACTATTCATAAACTGATTATTGAAATAATTTGAAACATCCGCACCATTAGAACTATTCCCTGCAAAGCGTCTTTCCATATTCATCCCCATGTTCGCTTTTAACAACTTTTTATTCAGCAAATACTGTTTATTACTGACAGTTGGCTACTCGGTGCAGTCCACCACAAAAATAACAGGAAACCTGTTTGCGCTCTTCACCTCCTCTACTTGAAACCTTCGTTAATGCACTGTATACCTCCAAATTCCTTTGATTTAAGTCATATAGATTTAATTCACTCAACAACTCATCTAATGACGTAGGGCAGCGTTTCCCAACCTTTTTCAACTTGCGGCACACTACGGGTGTAACTTGAATTCTTGCGGCACACTCATAGATATTATTTTTATTAGTAGTAGTAGTAGTAAATAGAAAATACCGTTGTATTTTTTTTCTGTGATTACTGATCTTCTCACAGAGAAAAAAAGCTCGATCACTGGTTTTCCCCCATCGTAAATCATTATACTTATTTTTCATTCTATTCAAAAATAGAAAACAATTTCAATGAAATATAGGACTCAGGCTTTTAAAAATACACTTTCTTTTTGAAGACTGTATCCAACCTTTCACTAAGGAAGATCACTAAATAACAAGCGAACAAATAAGTCTCTTGTCAGATGGAGGTAATTTGTATGAGTGTTTGTTTTGTCGAAAGGGTATAATGAGATTTTAAAATTTTAAGTTACCAAATAACGTGTGACGATAAAGAAGCAATAATAGTCATAACAATGATAATAAATACTTTTTTTGAACATTAAAAATGTACAGACAAGTAACACAGTGTGAAAATTATAATTTATTAATATGGTTAATATACATCACAATTTTTAAATATTAATAAAATCATGTTTTCGAAATACAATCTGTGTAGTAGTAATGTATGTATATACAATACTATATTACAATTACAGTATTTTTTTCCATTGTAAAGGTTCATAGTAATGTGAAATACAAACACACATTTTTCCTGTCTTGTAATTTGGTTGCTATATAATTAATAATTTTGTTTTCATTTCCTCGCGGCACACCAGCAGCCCATTCACGGCACACCAGTGTGCCGCGGCACACCGGTTGGGAAACGCTGACGTAGGGTAACGATACTTATATATGTCATATTTTAAGTGGGGATTCATTCCTTCCATAATAATTTGTATAACTTCTTTACTATTCCCATAATTTAGTGATCCATAACAAACAACATATGAGTCTATTATTTTGTTTACATAATCTAATAAATTCTCTTCGGGTTTTTGCATAACCTTAATATATCTATTTATGATGGCTCGCTTACCTAATGGTGTAATGAAATTTTGAAACAAATGACTTGTAATTTGTGACCATTCGGTAGTCATTTCATATAAGGAAATTAATTCCTGATTTAATCTACCTTGCGCTTTTCCTAACGCAGCAATCAGAACGGTTTCTACAGGAAATAATTTCAATTTAATAACACCATAGACTACGCTCATAAATTGAAGAAGCTTTACATCATCTGATCCGTCTACTACAGGAATTCTACGTACGTGTTCATTAAACAAATTACAAGAAGCATTAACCGTTAATTTCTCCATATTAAAATTAAAAGCCACAAAACTATTCAGTAAACGTACGTTCTGAGGTTCATTACGCATAATTTCAACTTTACTTTTATCGCAAAATGGATTTGTACTTTTCTTTTCTCTTGCAATCATCTCCTCAGCTGATTGATCAAGGTCATTAAACGGATTAAGGGAGCTACGACTACCTGTTGTAGACACACACAAAGGTTCCAACTCGTCCCTCAACATTTCGCTGCTATCAGAAAAGTCAGAACACACACCTGTTGAAGACAGGCCAGTTACATTATCAGCAGTGAACGACGATAAATGTTGCCTACTTGCTTCTGCTTCCCCTTCCAAATACGACAAATCCCAGCCTTGACCTATATTAGGCGGAATAAATACTCCCCTTTCTCCTCCTACAAAACCATTTAAAACGAGCTGACCAGGTCTTCCCACATGATTTTCCATATTTATGAATACTGAAGAAATAAAAGTTAATGCTATAATATACAAAAATATTCCCACCAGAAAAATATTTCTGCCTAGTAGCGACTGCACACTTACAAGCATTTGTTTCGTACAAGAAATCCGGTTTTACAATACAGCCATCTAACCATCCAAAATTCAAACTTTTTTTTTTTTTTTTTATACTACAAAAAGAATGCGGATATATTTAACAACTCCAACAAGAAACCTACAAAGTAACAAACAAATGTATATACATTATATACATGTATTATGTTGTACTTTCCCTCCTATAGTCTCAAGAAAACGGATTTTACTCCAGCACTTTAAACCTATCAAGTATGTAAGGCATGTACCATAACTAATTTCAACAATTTTTTTTTTATTTTTTTTATTTTATTTTATTTTTTTTTATTGAAGATTGGATTACTACTGTTTGTAACGTGCCTTAGGTATGGCTACGTCGTGGGCCACCGGCCGTTAATGACCAGGACAAATATCTATAAAGGGAAACATGCCCTACAGTAATAATTGTTAAATGAGGGAAATTAGGCGAGATCCTCCTAGTGCAAATCTTAACTATATTTTCTATAATAATTCTCATCTGTAGGATTTCTGCGTATTTCAGCTTATCAAAACAAAAAACCATGATATAAATAATCAAAAAGATGCTATTAGGATAGTTAAATAAAACTTATATATGTGAATTGAGAACTTTATAACAATAATATATACTTTCAAATGGATTTTAACAAGAACAGTAGTTCCTACATATGTAAATTTATATCCTAATATATATATTTTTGTACTAGAAAAAAACTGTTTTTACTGTAAGTATATTTCAGGAGTCTAACAGAGTAGCAACATCTACCCTACCACAATTCCATAACATTAATTTTCTTTTTTTTTTAAAAAAAAAAAAAAAAAAAACCTATTCAAAATTGTTCTAATAACACGCTGTTAAATAATTTAAATAGATATAAAGTATATTTACTCCTAACTAATGTAACACCTTAAATCAGAGAATATAACAAATTATTATAACAACTCACCCATTTACGAAAGTGATATATAATTCCATTCACTCTCGATTTAATGAAGTTGGTGTCACACTACATAAATTTTCACCCACACAATATCGCCAAACCGAAATAACACTTTTCGGAAATTAGTTACCAATACTTTAGAAAATATCTGAATATAGATATCTTTTTTCAGGAATAAACTGTAAAATTCACTAATTCTGAAACTCGTGATATATAATAACATTATACGCAGTTGACTATAGCAGAACAGATAGTGCCCACTTGCACAGTAGTAATCGAATGGCTAAGCCATCCTCTTCAAGCACCGTCGTAGGTACGTAATTCACAACTTTCCGCCAGAGGTGCTAAAAAAATTAAATCTTTATTTCGGGTTGCATACTCCTCAGGCAATACACTCCAAGATTTTTTTTTTTTTAATTTTTATTAAGTGTGGATAAAATTTCCGCACTTAACAATGTTGGTGTTCCGTCTTCCACCATCAGGCCCCGCACGCGGAAGTATAGAATGTACACAAATATGTCTAAATAATAAATTACAACTTTCATAATAACACTACGTATTTAAAAAAAAATTACATTTGCCTGTATTATAATGACATAAGTAATACGTGTTGTTATAATGGAAATTTTATGAAACAATTGTACTGTTTATTTTCTTTCTTTTTCGCAGTCGGGCTTGTGGCATAATGTTGGAATGGCAAGGGATGGCAGGGTTGGTAATTCAATGGGTATTTATTTATTGATACAATAATTTCATAATAATATAAAATTGAAAACCAAGTACAATATGTATGGGTAAATTATTAAAGCGTTAAGATGGTAACAATAGAACCTGAAATGCTAAAAGAAAAAGCACACTTCTCTTTTCCTCTCTTATTAACAGTTGTTCTTACATTAAAAAGAATTTTATATATATATATATATATATATATATACACGGATAATATTGTTCCAATAATAATTTTGTTTGCTGAGCCCCTCTTGCAGAAGACGGGGAAATGACTTTTTATTGTCTTAGAAATATTATCTATCTCCATTAATAGAAATAATCATTTCCTGTAATTAACTTGCAAGAGAGAGACATTTATGGCGTGCAGAATATAAAATGAGTTCTACGATTATTTAGGATTTAGATTTCTGGGCTTTCAGCATCTATGGCCATTTAGCCCGTCATGCGTGCTCGGCGAGCACACTATCCGGGGAAAGGGTAGGAAGCAAGCGGCCTGGGACCTAGAAGTTAGGTACCACCCCGGCATTTGCCTGGTGTGAATGAGGAAAACCCAGAAAAACCTCATTTAGGGTGGCTGGCCTGAAAAAGCGTTATACACTTTTTCGACCGAGTGGCCCCTCTGGGAATCGAACCCGGGACCGCTCGCACGCTATCCCACGGTTAGGCCGGCTAGGCTAAAGGAGACGATGATGATGAGAAATAAATGACATGGTAGAATGAAGAAAGTGAAAGGAAATGGGAGAACCCCAAGATAACCCACGCACACGGTGTAAAATCGAAAACCAAGTACAATATGTATGGGTAGATATTATCAGAGCGTTAAGATAATAACAGTAGGACCTGAAATGCTAAAATCAAAGAAAAAAACCTGCTTTCCTCTCTTGTTAACCGATGTTCTTACATTAAAAGGAACAAGAAGAAAAAGAATTATTTATATATATATATATATATATATATATATATATATATATATATATATATATTTGGTCTAGGAATTAATTCGTGAGGTTGGTACGCACACATTGAAGCTGTAGTACAAACACAAAATACATAAATACCTTAAGAAAAATATTGTCCATCGCTAGCCACCACTTTCGCCCATCTGTCAGGCAATGTACGGATTCCGTGGCGAAAGAAGTCCTCATCCTTGGAAGCGATCCAGTCAGAGACCCATGTTTCGATATCTTCTGAAGAAGTAAACCGCTGTCCAATCAAATCGTTGTTCATGCAATCGAACAAGTAGTAGTCCGAAGGAGCAACGTCTGGTGAATACGGCGGGTGGGGTAAAACTTCCCATCCGACATTTTCTAAATAGGTTTTGACCGGTTTTGCGACATGTGGGCGAGCGTTATCATGTTGAACAATAAGTTTATCATGTCTGTTCTCCCATTCTGGTCGTGTTCTGGCCAGAGCTTGCTTCAAACGCATTAATTGTCGTCGATAACGTTCTCCATTCATAGTTTCACCCGGTTGCAGCAGCTCATAGTACACCACACCTTTCATATCCCACCATATGCACAGCATAACCTTTGCACAGTGAATATCTCGTTTTGGTTGTGATGGACCTGGTTCACCTGGTTTCACCCAGGCCTTTTTTCGTTTAGGGTTCTCGTAATGGATCCACTTCTCATCACCCGTAATAATTCGATGCAGAAACCCCTTTCTGCTCTGTCGTTGAAGCAGCAATTCGCAAATGGTTTTTCGTCTTTCAACGTCTCTGTCTTTCAATTCATGTGGAACCCAATGTGACATCTTTTGAATCATTCCCATGGCTTTCAAGCGTTTGGAGACTGGTGTTTGATCAACGCCTAATGCTGCTGCAAGTTGTTCCTGCGTTTGACACGAATCCTGCTCGAGCAATGCTGTCAATTCTTCGTCTTGAAATTTTTTTGGCTGTCCAGCTCGCTCTTGGTCTGCCAAGCCGAAATCACCACTTCTAAACCGTGCAAACCACTTCTGACACGTTCGCTCAGCTAGAGCATGGTCACCATATACTTCCACCAAAATACGATGACTTTCAGTCGCACTTTTCTGCATGTTAAAGTAATGCAGCAGGACACCCCGCAAAAACACTTTATCAGACACAAATTGCGCCATGTTCACTTAACTACAAACTGGTGTTGTTGACGCTTTAATCCACTGCCCTATACTACGAACGATACGCGATGACAGGGGTTTGCAACACATGTGTGGATACACGGAACTGTGGGACGCTCCGTTCGTTGCGCCATCTCTTGTCCACCCGCACGAATTAATTCCTAGACCAAATATATATAGGGTGTCTCACCTAACTGCGACCTAAAGTATTTCCGAAATGACAAAAAATGTGACAAATCTAGTTACGTAAGAATGTACCCATGTCAGGGGCCTATAAAATTCTGTAAACAACAAGTGCCTCCCTGGGTCGTATCATAGGGCACTGGGAGCCAAGTTAAGTATTTTAAATGGAAACATTCTATTTTTATTGGAAATTCTGATTCTGCGATTGAAAGTAAACAACTTTTACTTGGAGGTTTTTTCCGTTATTCAACTAGATGGAGCTGTAATAACAAAAGAATGGATATCACGTCACCCACCTAAGGCTGACGATCAACTAAATACCTCGAGAAATGAACTTACAATTTAAGTACGTGTCGAATGATTTTAAAGCATCTATTCAACTAACATAAAATAAAGTTGCCTTCATCTTCCCAAAATTCCAAATAGAAACCTTCTACATTAATGCAGACTCGGATACTGCGACCGAAAATACGCAACTTTTAGTTTATGTATTTTTTTCGTTGTCCTCCTAGGTAACATAAATCGCATTAATAATAATAATATCATTGTATGTCACCTGAGGTTGATAAATGAAAACCTGGTTCAAGAACTGGACATGCTGTGTGATGTTGGTGCTAAGACTTGTTATAAACATGTTTGTAACAATATTCTTCAAGAACGGAGATCTTTTCTGTGAGCTTGTAGATACTATGAAAGTTGATTAACTCTAGCTTTCCGTTGGGACATGAAGTTTCAATTGATAATTGGACATCGTGTCAAAAGAGAATTAAGTTGTTAATTTTTTATCATGTTTATGTAGATATATATAAACCTGGGAGGTAAAAGTGAAAGTGAACACGTAAAGTTGATCAGTGGATCTATTAAAGTTTAAAAGGACATCATCATTTTGTTGTTATGGTTATGTAGATAGTGCATAATTACGATTTGATTTGAAACTGCATGTACTTCCATTTGAGAAGTGAAAGTAAATATGAACATGCATGATCTATAGACCTAAGAGAGCAAATGTGCTCTTATAAATTTAGCGAAACAAATGACATTTGACCAGAAGACACATATGTGTCACCAATATATCATGTTCTGTAAAGTCTTATGGTTGATTGTAAATTACGGTCCAGCAACGTAGAAGCCATTAGATATTGGTAGCAAGAGGCATTATTACAGAAAACCTCTGAACACTCAAGCTGTATTTTAACTGGTTTTTATTAGAGCTTTCAAAGTAAAGTTCTAACGATCTCGATGATACCAGGATGGGGCAATCACCAAAGGTCATATGCTGAAGTAAGGGTAATATTTAACGAAAAAAAAATCGCGTTCCACACAATCCCATTTCGAGATCTAATGTTGTATGCATCGTAAGACGCGTCGAGGAAACGGTAACTATTATTATAACATTCCTGGTCTACCGAAATCGGCGACGAACACCTTGACGTTGCAGTTATTTGTTGAAAATACTCAACTTAGCATTCATGAAACTGCTGAACAACGTGACATTAGTCATATTTCTGTGAAAATAATGAAGAAAATGAAGTTCCACCCATACAAATTTCACCTGATACACAAGCTGGATGAATATGTCTTTGATCGACGTGTAGAATTTTGTGAAGATATGATGAAATAAATCGATGATGATCCTACTTTTCTTACCAGCAATGTGTTCTCTGATGAAGTCACCGGTTCCACCTAACCGGTTACATTAACAGAACTCATTGCAGGTATTGATTTGACAACAATCTCATTGGTCCTTTCATACACGTTCTACATCCTGAAAAGTTAAATATCTGGGCGGTAGTGCTAAATATACAATAATTGGTCCCTTTCTTTATTAATAACAATTTGACTTCTAAACTGTATGAGAAGATGCTTCGAAATCAAGTAGTTCTAGCAATAAGAGACACTGCAGAAGACAATTTTGCCTACAGATGGTTTCAGCAAGATATGCAGGACCGCTCAACCGTGTAAATATGTAGCAATTTCTCAACACGGAATTTTCTAAATAATGGATTTGCAGAAGAGGTTGTATTGGGTAGCCCGCTGGTTCTCTGTTCCCCTGATTTATCGCCACTAGACTACTTTTTCTGGGTTTATCTAAAAATCCGAGTATATCAAACAATGCCAACCACTTTGGATAATCGTCAAAGGGTTATTGATGATTTTGCTCTTATTGAACTTGACGTCATCAGGAATGCAGTATTTATGTTTTACCATCGAATTGCTCACAGGCATACCAAGAAAGATGCGCAGTGATCACATGCTGTGAAACATCAGTTACACTTTGTTTATCTGCTAATTTTAGACAACCAAGTCGTGAGAGGCAAGGAGAGTCATGATAATCAACTTCTTTGGAATAAAAAAACGGGAAAATACTATGTGGCTAGTAAAGGTATGCTTAACTAGGATAACAGTAAATCTAAATATCAGGAAACGAAGACAGCACAATGGTGATTTTTTCCTCTACTTTCATGTGAAACGGAATTTTCAACGAAGTTAGGGTTAGGCCTCTATGTTAAATCCAAGTGTATCAGTCATCAATCCCTAACAATTAAACTGAACTTTGAGAATGCATTTAAGAAGCAAATAAATCTCCTGGCTGCGGAATGTAAAAAAGAGTGTGCCAAGAATTAAACTATCAAACTGATGTATGTATGTTGAATTACAAACTGCACTCATATTGAGCAACTTTGACAAGGAACATAACACACATGTGTTTATAAACAAAAAATAATGTTGAGTTTTCTGTCATTTAACATAAGCAGTATGTCATTCTGACTAAACACACGTGAGTTATTAACCTGTGAAACCGGGAAGATCATTTACAATAACCGTGTATATCAATTAAGTTTCATTGCGCTTTATCCGGTGTTCCAAATTTGTTCTGTGAAATCTTATTTATCATTTTTGCTTTTACGTACTAGTGTGAAATAATGATTTTTACTTAATCTGTCCGTGTCACGTGATATTTAACAAACATATTAGTCTACTTGATCTTTACAATTCTAGGGAAGATGTTGCTTGTTGCAAAACACAAAAAACTTTCCTATCTATATCGTAATGGTCTACCACGGTAGCATTGAAATATAAATGAAAGCAATTTTATTTTATACTAAGCCTTTTTGAAATATTGGACACGTATTTCGTGCATTTTAATTGCACGTGTATTTCTTGAGATATTTAGTTTATCATCAATCTCAGGTAAGTACGGTGATATTTTTTTGTGATCGCAGCGCCATCTAGGCGTATAACGTAAAGTACTTCAAGTAAAATTTAAATATTTTCGATCCCAGAAACTGAATCTGCAATAAAAATTGGGAATTTCCATTTACAATCTTCAAGTTGGCCCCTGGGGCCCTATGATGGGACCCCTGGGGGCATTTGTTGTTTACAGAATTTTATAGGCCCCTGACATGGGTACATTCTTACGTAACTAGATTTGTCACATCTTTAGTCATTTCGGAAATATTTGAGGTCGCAAAGTTGGGGACGTACGTACAACGATATTCATTTTTTTTTTTTTTTATTACATTGCCATGTATTAAAAGTGTTTCCAGTAAAAGTTGCTTAGTTTTGATCGCAGAATCAGAATCCGCAATAAAAATAGGAGGTATCTATTTGAAATTTTCAAGTTGAGCCCTATGATGAGACCCTGGGAGCACTTGTTTACAGAATTTTATACGCCCCCGACATGGGTACATTCTTACGTAACTAGATTTGTCACATCTTTAGTCATTTCGGAAATATTTGAGGTCGCAAAGTTAGGAGACTACGTACGATATTTTTTTTTCGATTACACTGCCATCAATTAGAATAACGAAAAAGTGTTTCAAGTAAAAGTTGCCTAGTTTTGATCTCAGAATCAGAATCCGCAATAGAAATAGAGGGTATCTATTTGAAATTTACAATTTGGCTCCTATGATGAGACCCCTGGTGGCACTTGTTTACAGATTTTTATAGACCCTTGACATGGGTACATTCTTACGTAACTAGATTTGTTACATTTTTTGTCATTTCGGAAATATTTGAGGTCGCAAAGTTAGACGTACGTACGATATTCATTTTTTCGATTACAGTGCCATCTATTAGAATAATGAAAAAGTGTTTCAAGTAAAAGTTGGTTAGTTTTGATCGCAGAATCTGCAATTAAATTGGGGGTTTCCATTTGAAGTTTTCAAGTTGGCCCCTGGGGCTCTATGATGGGACTCCTGGGGACACTTGCTATTAACAGAATTTTATAGGCCTCTGACATGGGTACATTCTTACGTAAATAGATTTGTCACACCTTTTGTCATTTCGGAAATATTTGAGGTCGCAAAGTTAGGGACGTACGTACGAACGATGATATTCATTTTTTGGGATTACGGCGCCATCTATTAGAATAACGAAAAGGTGCTTCAAGTAAAAGTTGCTTAGTTTTGATCGCAAAATCAGAATCTGCAATTAAAATAGGGGGTTTCTATTTGAAATTTTAAAGTTGGGTCCTGGGGCCCTATGATGCGACCCCTAGGGACACTTGTTGTTTACAGAATTTTATAGGCCTCTGATATGGGTACATTCTTACGTAAGTAGATTTGTCACATTTTTTGTCATTTGGAAATACTTTAGGTCGCAGTTAGGTGAGGCACCATATATATATAACTTTTGTTGGAAATTCGATGACGGCTAGTGCGGCATGGGTGCCATGAGTAGCACCGACCTTACTGATATTTTTTTAAAAAAATTTTTGACAACCCCTTACCCTGCCCCAACGGACTTAAAGTTTTTAAGTATTTGGTTAGGCAAAACGCACAACACCAATGACAGAAAAGCTACTTGTGGTCGTTTTTAGAGTTACCTGATGGCTATAATACAATTATTTTATTAAAAGAAACTTGTAGCAATACCAGTAAATAATTTTGAAATTTTTATGAGTCAAAGTACAGCCATATTAGCTCAGTTGTTGGAATTAATGTCCAGAGTTCGTTTGGAATACCACGTTAACGATGATTATAGACATAACCCTTGTTATAACACGATTTTCTTTGTGCAACTCTTCGTTTATTTTGCTCTGTACGCAAAATAACCCAGAACTCACCACGGAGAGATGGTTGTATATCGAGTTACACCCACCCAATAACCATACGTTGACATTTGACCTTAGGTCACGTAGTTCTTCTTGGTCTCGAAGCGGGGCATTCTTGTTCTAGACTTCAGTTTGGCTCTAACTTAGATATCTCTTGCGTTCTTGCCACACTTTTTCGACGCTGTCTCGGACACCAGCTTCACTGTACGTTCCACAGCTTGACAATGGCAAGGTAATGTTGTTGTTAGAGCAGCTGAAGTTCGGATGTTTTCTTCAAGCTGCTGATCCGTTATGTTTCATGTGATTGGCGGCTCTGTTAAACATTAGGCCAATTAATCATGTCATAGTAATTTTCAGCTGTAAAGTTTAATTTCAGAACAATGAAGTCACGTGGGCGGCTTGATCTCGGAGTCTTCTGGCTGCTGCACTTTTTTATCTTTCTCCGAGCACCAGAGGTGAACGCTATCACTGAGTCACCGCTGCCCCTCAACGGGAATGGATGTAAAGGAGACGATCGGTGAACGTTCACAATTCTTTAATTTCTTTCTGGTGAGGCCGGAAAAAGCATTGGGTCCGGTCATCCCACCATCCAATTCGGTAACCAGCTGTCGAAATTGTAACTCGTTGGAATGAAGAAGGCAAATGAGACGCTACAGTTCCTTTCCTAGGGATCTTTGTATCTGACTTATCACGCCGTTATCCCATCCTGTGTTCTTGGCTTCACCATCGGAGCCGACTGCCTCAAGACTTGACAGGTCGTACTGGTTCTTCTCTAAAAGCTCCAATATAGAGTCGGCAATATCTTTGCCAGTGCCTGAGGTATGGCATGACCCAAGTATTCTGAACCGGGTTTCGATAGAACTGTGATATGCTTTTCTGTAACCTCTCGTCTTCGTAGTTTGCCGTTAATTTTTTCTTGCACAAAAGTTGCAACATTTTTTATGTCGAAGTAGATACTTGTAATCGCCCGGCCTAGGTGAGCCTTTTCTTTCTGGATCTTCTCACCCAGTTTATATTTTCCTCTTCATACCTTAGATCTGTCAACAACAAGATTTTTGTCCTCTGCGTTATGAGCCTCGCGTCCTGAAGTACGGCAGAAGCGATCAAAGCAATCTGTCTGTCTGAAGCTCCAGTTCTAAACGCTGCCTCCGCTGTATTTTGAAGACAGATGCGCTTTAGGCTGTTTCCTTCTTGGTCGCGCCTTGAAGTCAGATCCCGACGTGCTTCCCCATTCAACAGCTTCGCTGGATTCCCCTGACGACGCCAGTATCTTTAACCTGTACTTATGCCTAACCCCACTAGTTGATGGACTTCCTTCAACACTTCCAGCGTCTTTCTTGTTTGTCTTCCCCTTAAATCTGTTCACTTTACGGGGAAAATCTTTGGCAGAGATTTGCTTGTTCGGGCGTCAATGTTATCAATGCTCATTTTCCGTGATATTCTCTGGTCCAAAAGATACTTGAATTTTCGTTTTGGAATCTTGCGTGTCCTCTCACAGTTACAATCTTGGGCGGTTTTACATTTGCAAGACGACATATCAAAAATACTTTTCCGCGTGTGTAACAAAACCTGCACGAAGTGTTGCTTCTTGTCCTTGTCGACTGAAATGTTTTTCCTTGGTGCGACACTTATTATAAACTGTTTTCAGCATGTCAAAAACTCTCTTATCTGAAACCACAGGAATGCTTTCTTTACGCCAAATATGTACAACTCTTTGTCCAACTAGTTTACAAATGTCAATCACTGGTAATTTAGTTACACTTTCGTCACCACTTAAACCACTTCGAACCAATGATAATGTCGCATAATGTCAGCCTACGTGGGTAACTGCACTTCACTCATTTCACTTGGAGTGCCAAATAAACCTCGTTTCACACTTTCCCGCGTTGGTCTGCTATGAGGCTTTTTCTTCATCTTGCTTTCCGTTGCTTCCGAATTTGGAAACCAAAGTATACAAAATGTCTCTGAATCGTATCGCATTAAGAAGACTGTAACTTTAGGTACAATGCACAAACACTCTGTCTTAACAGAAACAGTAGTGAACTAAAACCGTTAAAGCTTCAGCTGCAATAAACTGGCCTGTTGGATTGGCTGGCCGAAGTACGCAATATTTATACCACCGCCGAACTTCGAGCGAGAATATTCTAGAAACGTCGGCGTAGGTTCTGGAGCCAACGAGGCGAACGGGAGGTGCGCGAATCTTCTGGACGAAGCCGGCCATTGCGACGATGCTCGAAGAGCGTGGCCAAAGTAAGCAATCACGTAGTTGTATAGCCTGCCGCTAGATGGCATTTGCTGTCGGTGTACATAACAAGCGAAGAGTTGCCAAAAACAAATCGTGTTATGTCAAGAGCTATGCCTATAATCATCGTTAACGTGGTATTCCAAACAAAATCTGGACATTAATTCCAACAACTGAGCTAATATTGCTGTACTTTGACTCATGAACATTTTAAAATTATTTACTGGCATTGCTACAAGTTTCTTTTATTAAAATAATTGTATTATAGCCATCAGGTAACTCTAAAAACGACAACAAGTAGCTTTTCTGTCATTGATGTTGTGCGTATTGCCTAAGCAAACACTTAAAACTTTAACGTTATGACGCCAACCTTTCAAAGATTACGTTAATGTCAACCTGGGGTCCGTGGGGACCCCAACCAATAACGTTGTTAGTGGGCACTTTTTGTTAGGTTTTGTTTTTATTATATTGTTAAATACAGTTGATTTGTTTTATTTACTATAATATAGTAAAAATAAAAACAGATATATATATATATACTAGAAGAGTATACTAAACACAAACAATTTTACTCTCAAGCTTAGAGATCCTTGGTTTCCTAACACACACACAAATTATATATATACTCGTGCTCATAAATTAAGGATAATGCGGATACATGGTGAAACAACGCTCTGGTGGGCGGTTTTCGTTGGAAATCACCTCGGGGTTTGACCATGCAGTGCATTTGACCATGCGGTGCGGTCGTCGCACGGTGGCGCTGGCAGCAGTCCAAATACGCAGAAGTGTGTTGGTGCATGTCAGAGTACGGTGCAGCGTGTAAGCGTGCTTTGAAAAAATTAAAGTACTCATCTAGGAAGAAGGAAACACGAACACAAGCATTCAGACAGATAAAAACACTTTCCATTGCAATAAAAATACTTACTATTCTTTGCTTTACAAAGAGCTGATTCATCACTCTGCAACTGAATGAAAGAATGCTGAGATTTGCATTTCCGCATTTAAAAGGCAACTGATCTTTACAAGGACAATTAACCTATAATTTCCTGATATTTTTTCTTTTTGCACTATGGACTACATATTGTCACCGACATCATGCAACATAAATATATCATGTTCCAAAAATCACGATCACTGTACAGGAATTTAAGACTATCATTATCTTCATCATTGGCATTTAAAATTGGATTATTTTATTGAAATACATATCTTTAATGCATATATTTTAGAAATTTTACATCTTACACAGGGTGACCAAGAAATCACGCCGTTCACATAACAAACTTTCCAATATAAATTATCTTTATATCTGTTTATTGAAACCATTTTAGTATTTGTAAGTCTTATCATTTTATATAAGTTATATATCCGTCTTAGCTCAATACAAAAATATCCAAAAGACCTCGCTTAGAAATATCTCCTCCAATCCCAATGGACGCATTTAATACCAATAATACAACTAAAGAGCGACCGAGTCCACAGACTCCAAAACCCCTCACTATAAGTAAACTAATATATATATATATATATATATATATATATATATATATATATATATATATATATATATATATATATATATATATATAATATTAAAACCAAAGCAGAAAACAGCCCTGCCTCGAGAGAAATGAAGTGACATATAAAAATGCACCGATCCTGCCTGTGATTAGGGTACAACTGTTTAGTGCTTTCTTCCACTACCTTCTAGTACTCCGAAAGGTGATTTTTTTAGTGATGATAGTGTTTTCAGTGTTTTTTTTTTTTTTTTGTGTGTGTGTGTGTGATCCCTCAATGTTGCCAACTCCTACAAGAAGAAAAATAACTCTTCGGCTTATTTCGTAAACAAGCCAGGGGGTGTAATATCTCATGTGATGTTGTAAACCAACAATTCCACATGTCAGTGTTTACAAACACCACCACGTGGTTCGGCAAGAAGACTTCACACCAGATGGATCTACAATCACTTGCAGACGACGGCTTCTAGCCCCTCCCACGGAGCAGAAGACGACATCGGAGCAGCAGCGCCATCGCCACCCAACGAACCCTATAAATTGGATGGACAAAGGCAATTCAGTACCAGTTTTCTGGTGACCCTCCTACTGTCTGCTTCGGGACTTTAGGAGTAATCTAACCCTAGGGCTTCTAGTCTACGCCTATCCTTTCTCCTGGCTTAACCTGCTCGAGTCTCTGACTGGGAATCCCAACCGCTCACCGTCTCAGCCGCTTAGCCTGCTTCGGGGCTCTGCTGGCCAACTAACCTATCCACTGCTTGCTTCGGAGCTTTGGGCACCTAATTCCACTCCGCTTAGCCTGCACGGGGCTCTGCAGAGATCCTATCTGCGTCCTTACGGTCAAAGACCATCTATAATTAACCTTTGATATTAGGGAGATTAATTTGTACAGTATTTTGTGAAAATACTTTTTATAGAGAAATTTTATAATAAAATTGGTAGTGGGAGATCGATTCCGGACACTGTTTTATTAACGCTCTACCTAGACCTATATGAGACAAAGTTTTACAATATATATATATATATATATATATATAGAAAGCAGGAGATAGGAGCAGGAGGTTCGAGTCCTTGCCAATCCAGCAGCCAGACGATTTTTCTTTATAGTTTTAGTTCTATACGGAAGAGTAAAGAATGTGCTTTGCGAAGTTCAGTAAAACGAGTTATTATTTCTAGAAGTTGCACTGACTTCGTTAGTTATGATAATGATAAGAACATAATCTATTCTCGTAAGGTATCTGAAAAAAAATAATAATAAAGTTTTTGGACAATGCTTGTACTGTATGATTAATCCTATAATATACTTTTCATGATATTTTTCTTTCAGATATAGAGAAATGAAGAGAAGAATAAAGCAGAGAATGGAAGATCTGAAAGTGAGATTGTGATGGTGATGCAAAAAGGAATTGTATTAGTTAGTATACCAAAAGCTTGCCTATCAATAACTAATATTCCTGTCTTTGACCAGGCTGTTCGAAAATTCTCTCGTTAGGTTTATCGTGTTTTTAATTTTTATATAAAAATATTACCGTACAGCTTACTGCATAACTAGCTTTTATTAATTTAGCATTTAGCGTTGATACTGAACCACTGCCTTAAGAACTCTTTTTAAAGAATATTGAAATTTTGGTAGTCAATGGTGCGGTATTCTAATTTTTATAAAGTAATTTTTCTTACTAAAATTTTTTTAAATTCCACTTAAAATAATGTGGAAAGATATTGAATGTAACTTCTAAGCAATATATGTATCACTTGAAAGAAAAATATTTGAGGCAGCAGCTAGTAATCATTTAATGGTAGAAGTCCGCTCAGTCAGATATGACATATTCAGTGTTCGAGTTAACAACGTAAGTTCTAATACCAAGTAAAGTTACAGTGTAGTTTATAAAAATGCATTTTGTATATTTTAACTATCCGGTATTTATGTGAAGACCTTATCTCTTGGCTTTCATTTTTACATGGAAGATATTTACTTAGAAAATTCTGCGTAATCAGTTCGATATATTAAAGTTTTGCCTTGGTGTTGGAATACCCGTTGTTAGATAGAATTCACAATTTACAAGTACATGTTTGGCATCGAAAGAAAAGCGTCGTCTTATAATTATTAACTGAGATGATTACAAGTTTGTTGATGAATTGTGTATATATCTATATACACTTAATAAGAATTTTACTGTTTTATAGCCCGTGGCTTTTTATTCTCATTTCAATTATCTTTTACATTTTTACAAAAGCTTAGTATGTTTGTATCCGCCAAAATTTCTTATTATTCTGTTTTTCAAAATTCAAGTAAATATATATATTAAAAAAAAGTGTTATCCTTGACAGTCTGAAATGATCAGTCCTTGCTCAGGGGCGGCCTTTACAGTAAAAAAGAGAAGAAATGCATTGTTTAAGAACTGCATTATAACGGGACCAATCTGATTTTAAGTAACGATTTGCGAAATGTTTCTTTTACTCACCGAAAATTCCTTCTTTTTTTGTAAGATGAAAGTTTAAAGTATTGAAGTTCCAAATTCTATAGGTTGAAGTGCAACACTGGATTTGATGTAAACTTTCATTTTAGACTCAATAGTATCGAGAAATACGAAAGAACACGGCATTTAAGAGAAGTTAAGTGGAATTGTTGTTTGCGTGCAGACTTGTCCTGAACATCATAGTGATGAAATTCGTTCCAACAGAACATGTAATTGACCACCGTTTTAATATTACAAATGTTTTTAATTTTCATTGAGATTTAGATCATTTAATAACATGGACACATTTCACTCCGTATTTCAGATTTATCATGTTTAAAAAAGAAAAACGGAATTGAAAAATAAAAATTACAGTAGTTTTGTTCATTTCAAGATGTGCGAAAGAATTTTCCCACAAGTTATTTTCCAATATTTAAACTTTCGTTTGGAAACATCTCTGTAGCTGTAGCATAAAAGAAACTTGTTACGTGAAGTAACTCTTCTATGAATATTCTCAACTTTCGACCGAAACGTCACAACAAATAAAAGGCAGTAAAGAAGTTCTGAAATACGATATCATACTTCACGTTGAAGAGGATGTAGTTGCCAAACACTTTCCTTATATATTTTTTCATTCGTGGATTTAGGAGACATTATATTGGTGAGAACTTCTTTTTGTCGTAAAGTTAATCATATTACTTGAGTCTTGTATTTCTGTGTAATTAAAATAGAGTGATTCCATTTCAAATCGTCCAGGGTGGTTCACACGACTGTATCAGATTTAGTTTATATTTTAAAATAAGAAACTACATAAAAAATTATGACCTTTTTTTTAAAAAAAAAAAAAATCCTTCGATATACGGCCTCCCAAAATGGCTGCCCTCCTCTCGGATTACTCGAAAAACTGAAAAATATGTCAAATTAATAATTTTATTGTAGAGAAACGAGTGTACTTAGTAACATAATCGCAATAGCAGGAGGAGTATAAAGTTGTATGTTTCGGTAGAGGGCCAAAATTCGTCTATTGGTCCAATAGGAATCGCGCAATTTACTCGCAATGTTGCCAACTTTGGTGAAATTTTTGTTAACTTCATTTTTTTTCTGTCCTCACGTGCAATATCAACCATCTGCTTCTAGCATCGAAATCTACTTCATAAGGTCTCTTGAAAATGTAAATTACTTACGTTTCTGATTATTACATCCCACGTTATAGCATGATGAAAAGCTGAAAATTTCATTAAGATGCCATGTTTGGACGCCATTTTCTCAAAACCCCCACCTTTTAAAAATCTGAATTTTTGACATATATTGGAGAAGTACCTAAGTATTTAATATCCGTTAACCGTTCATGTGGCTGCAGCCCCTAACATTCGCAATTAATTATTGAAATTTCAATTTTTGTACTTGAAATGTAAATATCTCCTATGGGCATTTAGGTCCCATACACAAGGCTATTTGAAAGGGAGTATGAAAATTTTGAGAGATGAATCCTGACATCAAATCCGGTAGAAAAGTTCCTATAAACATGAGTCGAATTCCGCTTCGTTTTCGAGTTACAGGGTTTCCAACTCGGGACCCAAAATCGGCTCGAGAGATTGGAAAATAAAATATATATTTCGCGTTAAATCAGAAGCTGTGTGTTAAAGCATTGATTAAGTTCAGAAAGTTGATTTGTGTCAATATGATGATTTTTACGTGCGTTGCAATTCGGTTGGCAGTGTTGCCAACTTGGTAGAACTTTTATTTGTTTCCAAATGACACTACGTGGATTTTATTTTATATTTGGTATTCATTAATGATAGTAAACATCACATGTAGCACAATTTTCCCTACATCACCACAGTTTTCGAAAATTTACATGTATTTCATTAAAAGATTTTATCTCGTGCGTTATTGATAGTTTGTGAGATTCCTGGTGTGTGATAGTTTGTGAACATCGTCCTAGTGTTCTCTGGAACCATGAAAATTTTCACTGGTAGCATGACATTGTAGTGCACTAGTTAAATGTTTGTGTGAATAACAATGGGGAAGTCCTATTACAGTAAGGACGGTATTAAATGTGTTGATTATTCTAAAAGCCATATGAGGATTGTGCACAGAAAGAATTCTAGACAAAAATTTTATCTTGCGGTAAAATATATGGATTGTGTACAGCGTGTCTGCCCAAACGTACTATTAGGGGAGGATGATTATTTGTGTCCTGTACACAAGGCGATTTGAAAAGCAGTATGAAAAATTTTGAGAGGTGAATCCTTCACCGTAGTGTATATTTCACCAATAACGGCTGTTTTTTTAATGACGACACAGTCATGTTTAGCATGTTAACTGTCTGGTTAATGGTTTCCAAATCTACATTCAGAGGAACAAATTCTTTATCTTGCTGGTGCATGATTTCATATTTATACCTTCTTTCGTGGTCACCAATATCTCTCACACATTCACGTTGTTCACGGTAAATATTCAAATTACCCTTTACACAAATAATCATCCTCTCCTAATACTACATTTTCACAGACGCGCTGTACGCAATACATTTATTTTACCGCAAGATAAAATTTTTGTCAAGAATTCTTTCTGTACACAATTCCATGTAAATGGCGTCCAAACATGGCGTGTTAATGAAATTTTCAGCTTTTCATCATGCTATAACGTGGGATGTAATAATCAGAAACGTAAGTCCTTTACATTTTCAAGAGACCTTATGAAATAGATTTCGATGCTAGAAGCAGATGGTTGATATTGCTTGTGAGGACAAGAAAAAAAATGTTTGGAGTTAACAAAAAAAAAACACCAAAGTTGGCAACATTGCGAGTGAATTGCGCGATTCTTATTGAACCAATAGATGAATTTTGGCCTTCCACCGAAACATACAACTTTATACTCTTCCTGCTATTGCGATTATGTTACTAAGTACACTCCTTTCTCTACAACAAAACTTTTAATTTGACGTCTTTTTCAGTTTTTCGAGCAATCCGAGAGGAGGGCAGCCATTTTGGAAGGCTGTATATCGAAGGAATTTTTTTTCAGCAAAAAGAAAAAAATATGGGTCTAATAATATTGCATGTACATCCCATATATTAAAAAAATAAATGAAATCTGAGACTATGATGGGGACCAATTGTGGTTTACCTGGACGATTTGAAATGGAATCGGTCAATAGCATCAATTTCATGTAATTATATTTGTTGCAACTGAAACTGACCTTATAACAATACGATATATATACCGAAGATTATTCAGTTTGAAAATTCCGTTGATTATTCAGTAAGAAAACAAGCTTTAGTAAATGGAACTAAAAACTTGTTCTGAAAGTATGAACTGCACAGTATAAAGTATAGTTATTCACTGTGTTTGCAATTCAAATTATTTTTGTGAATATGTACATTAAGCATATTTTGTTTGCCTCCAACAAATGTGTACATCGTATCGTATTACATTGCCGAATGTATTTTAAGGCTTAATATAGCTAATGAAATATACGCATTTAACAGGTATTCTTTAAGTTACTTTTGTTCTATATATATTAATGTACAACTGACTAAAAAGTTTACAAAAATACAGAAGTGTGATCGGTCTACATGTGTCTGATCTTGACGTCCCACCTACCATGGGACCACCACCAGTTTTCCGTCGATATGAGGACCATGTGTCTTGACAATAGCCCTACATCGTAACGTCCATTGTAGGAAGTTCCGCGTAACTTCCGAGCTATAGGTGGAATCACCGCAGTACATTGTCGCTTTCTATTCTTCTTACTGGGTGAACGAAGTGCTGAAAGTCATGGTGTTTATGTCGATTAATTACGTTCTTGATGGTCTTTGCCCTCAATTCATATCCAACAATCAGTGTCACGGAAAACTTGCATGCAAAAGTGCTATGACGTAGCCTTCCCAAAACTGGTTCACCTTGGGAACCATAATGCACATACTACACACGGGCAAACTTCGGCGATGCCAGAGGCCTTTGAGTTTCTCCTGCTGTTTGGATCATTCGGTTGATTCTGTAAGTAGGGGTGAAGATTTAAAATCGGACAGATATAGACGGATCAACTTTCTGTATTTCCATTCCGATAAATGTATGAATGTCATGGGTCCGTATCTGGAATATGTAAAGGTTTTTATAATATGTTATGTCAAAAATATACATGATGATCTATCTATTTAAATTCGCTACATGGTATTGATGAGTCTTGGAGAAATGAATCACAACAGCAGCATACAGTCACATTTAATGTAACAGTCGACGTATGATTAACTGAGACTACAAAATGTGTGTGTGTGTGTGTGTTTTGTGTAAGCGAAATATAATAACAATAATTAAAACAAATAAAATAAATTACAAGCTACCTCTGATGTAGTGCCATATATGCATGTACGGGAGTTCGTGATCTTCAGTTCTCTTTTGCAGTGTATTGACGGATGTATGAAATACCTACAAAGTCTAAATAGGCATTTAAGTTGCACATTTATGTTAAAATATCCAGTAAGACTCATATGAAAAGCGTTCTGGAAACAACATGCATGTTAGAAGTTAGTTTTTTGTAATACATTTATTACGTTGTTTGGTGTTTATTTATTCAGCAGTGATTCTCCCTTATTTTGACTGCTGATTTTGTAAAGGTCGATGTATGAAACGTTTCAAGAGCAATCCATTCTACATACGTTCGTGGTTAAAGTAAAAGGCTATATAATGAATAACTGTTTCATATAATGGAAAATAAATATAAGTGGATGTATATATGAAAGGAAATATATAGTTCTTTAATAACTTAAAGAAAAGAATGTAGTAGTCTAAATAAAATATTCCTAGCTTAGAGAAGGTGTTGTAATTATTGGTTTGGAAATAATAAAAATATAAGAAGTTAGATAATGAGAAGTAATTGTATTCTTTCCTTTGGATTTTCGAAATAATTTCACTTCAAATTATTTTTTGTAATTTCTATTTTTATATTTTGAGGCATATATGTATTAATTAAAGCAAGAGATTTAGTTTTATAAAATTAAATTTTCTGAGAACAATTTTCTGAATTATGGTCAGGTATTTAGTTGTTACATAATAATTTTTATTGTTCATATCAGTATATTGAATATAAAAAATATTTTTATGCATTCCGGTTGAACTTGTATAGATAAAGTTCTAATATACTATTGTTTAATATGTATGCCTAGTATTGTTTTCCTAGCATCGAAAGTGTGTGATGAATTGTATGTAAAATCCCAAGTATGAATCCAAAGAATTTGTGGTGTGTTTATTGATATAGCGAAAGTTTATGATATTTATTTTCATCACTTCTGCAGCCAACGAGATTTTATGTTTACTGTTTAGAAAAGAAGCTAATTAATACTCAGTTTTTCGTTGTGTAAGGAATAATTTGAGCTAGTCGAAAATGGCTGTAATAATTAAAAAAAAAAAAAAAAAAAAAAAAAAGCTAAATTGAGACTGTGTTGTTCACATTAATATTTAAGGCAATTATTATCCCATAGTAACGAAGTAGTCTACAATAGAATTGTAACAATGATCATTTTTAAATATGAAATATCTTAGTATAATCTTTTCTTTTGTTCTATTTAAATCATTTAACATATCTTTAACCCTTTCACTGTGGAAGGCGACGGAAAAAAATTTCCCTAACCTGCGAATGTCGATTATAGTCGACGTGTTAAAATTTGTCTGTATCTTGGGTTTGTCGATTGTAGTCGCCAAAGGTTTTCTGTGTGATTTCTATTGTTTATCGAAAACAATAGAACACAAACAAAAATGAACGGTACAACTTTGGTGACTACTCTCGACAAAGCCAAGATACGGACAAACAAAGTTTAACACGTCGACTATCGTCGACATTCGCATGTTAAGGAAATTTGGTTCTGTCGACAAAAGTCGACTTCCTCTGTGAAAGGGTTAAAGATGTTAAAATCACAGACCTGAAAGTAGATTTTTTATGGCTTTCCTTAATCACAGTGTGTATATATATATATATATATATATATATATATATATATATATATATATATATATCGCGTTTGTAGACACATCGTACTTGAACTATGGAATAGAAATCGTTAGTCTTCTGTACGGTATTTATACAGTCATAGCAGAAGAAAATAGCATATTATGCATATAGATTGTTTATTATCTCAGGCTGTACAGTCACTCTGAAGTTCTGCCTACTACAAATGTTCTTATGATTTATGAAGCATTCGGTAATAATATATTATTTTTACACGAAGTAGTTTCAATTTGTGATGGACCAGAAATCTTACGGTGTCCGTTTATGACGTAATTGTCGGATACTTAAATCCTGTACCACGTATATTTCTTGTAATCCTTCACGAAAATAGTTTTGTGAGCATATGAATTTTCTGACAACTTTTATGTAAGTAGAAATCTTGCCATCTATCGCTTCTATGTGCACTAGGAACATGAATGAACGTGAATATGCAAGATATTTTCAGAAAGTAGTATCCACGGTATGTGAATAACAATGTGTCTTTATTCCACAGAGGAAGGATTTGCCGTTTTAATGCATTTGTTTGTACACATAAAATTACATGGTTTGAATTCGATAAAATAAAACTCTTTGTGTACCAACAAAATACGGATTTTACATAGACTTTCTTGTGTAATGTATTAGATACTATGTATACAAATAGTTTTCAGTCGTTAATGTTTACTTCCTTGTTGTGATAATTCCTTTAGATATTTTCCCCAAGTCCTTCAAGGGAAACAGATATACTACAATACACAGTAAAAAATCAACAGTAAGCTTGTTTTTAGGATTTTATAAAGCTATTTAGAATTAATAGAGCAGAAGTGTAAACACACTTTGTTTTTTAGGATTTTACAAAGTGGTTTAGAACTAATAGAGCAGAAGTGTAAACACACTTTAGGAAACAACACTAGGAGTTAATATTTGGAATACCTCACATGTATGCTGGTGCGGCTCTACAGTTACACAACAGGGAAGTCACATAGTGAGTTGCGGCGAAATCGGCTTTTCACTCCCCTTCCACAATATCACCCTTTGGCTTTTTGAAGTCTTCAGTAATTTTACAATTTAAGGTATTCATTAAATTGTAATGTGAGGTGATTTTTAAGAGGAAATATAATTTGCCATTGCTTAATCATGTATTCAGTATATGTCTTACCTACAGAATTATTAAACTTAATTTTACGTACTTAGCACAAATAATTCAAACCATTCAAGTAGAAACAATTCATGTTGCAGTCACTGCTCAACCTATTTCTTCCATCTGAATTCTCAAGCAATTCTGTGATTCATTTGGTTACATTCCCATTAACATACCTACTTTTTAAGAGTATGATTTAAAACTGAAAAAAGAAACTAAACAATGACGAAAGGTTAGTTATCGTTCTTCGTATATCTATGACATTTATTAACTTTTAAACTAGGGACACGCTGATATTTTCATGTTGCATTGAAATTCAAGTATGCATTCGTTTTCAATCGTTGATAGAGATAATATCAAACTAGAAGTGGTAGAAATCAAACATTTCCAGTTTTACGTTGATTAATATAAATCAAAAACAGTAATAGATAGCGATAAGCGGTTTCCTACAATTGATTAAGAGTTCCAGGAATATATTTCGTCTCCATTTTTAACTCCCTACTAAAGCCGGAAGTGACAAAATTAGCTGTAATTTTCGGTTTCAGTATTGATCTGCAGAAAGCAGAAACAATAAAAGATAACGGGAAACGGATTTTTCAGTCTATTTAGCGTTCTAAGAATATTTACCATCTTCTTTCTTAATCCTTGATTCAAAATGGAAGTGGCAGAAATCAGTCACTTACGGTTTTAGCATTGATCGAGTAGAAACGGTAATTAGATAACGAAAAGCAGTTTTCTGCAGTCAATTAAGTATCCCAAGACCATATGCCATCTCCACACTAATATCTGTACTAAAACCGGAAGTAGTAGAAATTACCAGTTTAGGTTTTAATGTTAATTGAGAAAACATGAGGTGGCCTACTAAAAGTAGCCCGGCTAGGTAATACCAAAGACGAGCAAATAATTGTGTAATTCTCTGAGTAATTTTGGCTGATGATGATATGTCGCTTGATGCGCAGTTGTTTAGCACTTTGCGAGGTCTGTTGGTTTGGCTCCATCCAATGTGCAGTTTGTTTAGCTGGAATTTTGTGCCTGTTTAGTTCTGGTAAATAGTCGCATCGAGGAGATAGCGATTTCCGTGCAAAGCGACTTGTGATAGTGGAATAATATATGTGGACGAGATGAATTAAGAATACACAAAAAGCTTACAGTGCCAAGTGCTCAGGAACAAAATCACTTCCGATACTGTGTGTTCAAAACCTGGTGCCAAGATATCCTCAAACTGAGTCTATGGCGAATGTGAGTAGGTGGAAACAAAATGTCCAAATACCTGAGGTCGTCAGTGATAATCAGCAGCGGATAACGCGAAGCCAGAAAAGTTCTAAATGGAAACTATCCCAGTAGACTATGAGCAACGTCTCAGTGTGTATTGAAGTCTCTGAAACTGAATTTATACCGAGTAATATATGTCCAGGAACTTAAGGAGCCAGACACAGGTAAACTGGTTCCTTACTGTATTTAGTTACTAACAATGATTGCGGACGGACATTTGAACTCTAATGTATTTAATGTCCGACAAAGCTTGGTTTCATTTATCGGGATCCGTAAATTCGCAAAAAATGCGGCACTGGTCTGCTAAAAATCCGCATATCCTTCTCCGCTCCTTCGTGACTAAAAAATTGGTATTACACAGTTTCAGAGAGACGTGTGGTGGGTCCAGTCTTCTTGGAACCAACAGTGAATAATGAAGTTTGTGTTTTTTTACAGCAGTTTAACGATGAACTGACACCACCAATAAGACTATACTTTTATTTCTATTAAGATGGAGCCACACTTTGAACGAATCCTTGTGTTGCACGAACTGTTTACAGAAGAGCGCACAGTAAGCAAGGGGTTGTAGCCTTCTTTTTCCCGGCTTTGTCCTGTAATTTTATCTCAGGGAATTCTTAAAGCAGAAGGTGTTTGCAAATAACCCCATATCCTGGCTGAACTGTAAGAAAACTTCAACACCCTCCGGATTATCACCGACAGTATCAGGCTCTATACTGCGATGTTTGCAGAAGTGTCTCGGCGTTAACGGGGACCACTTTCACCATTTCTTGTATCATGTATATAAGCTAATGTTTACAGTTTTTTACTATTTCGGCCAGTATCCGGCGTTGTTACGGTGGGCAACTTCTATGTATATCACGTCATACAAATAAATTCCTTCCCGTGGTGTACTCGTGACACTGCTACTTATATAGAATTATCCATTCTTGGTTATTCTACAAAATTGTCTCGTTCCTTCTTTCTTGAAATCGAAATATAAACAAATGTCAATGGGGCGACGTATGTCCCACAAACGTGGATGGAGCTCCTCGGATTTTCTTTGTGCAATAAGGAAATTCCATAGTTTCATGTGTACAATGGAACATTAATGCTTAAGTGGTGTTTTAATTAGGAATACGGCTTTAAATGTACATATAAAATTTAATAAAATCCAATTTTGCCCAATGAAACCCACTTGGGTGGGTTTTTCAGAAAAACAACTTGTTTTTCACAACCCTGGTTTAAACTGTGTTCTCCTACAATAGTACAGTAATCAGGCAAATTAGCTTTTCGTTTTGTTTTGTTTGCTGAGGCGAAGCTCAGTTCTGTACGCTTAAGAAGGTTATTGGAAAATTGTTTCTAGAAATAAGGCAGAACTTCATAGTTGTCTGCATTGTTGAAAGTACAAGATACTGTTAAATGAGAAATTATGAGAAAAAAATATGATTAAAACTGCTACTTTTAATTTATGTATCTTGTGATTATATGAATAGAGATTAGCAAACTGTACCGTTTATCAAGTTTAGCTCAGTAATGGTAATTCTATTCATAAAATGTGTTACTATTTCAGATTGGGTTTCAGAAATTAGCTCTTCGAAATGTAAAATTTTGTCAAAACGAACTAGTCGGTAGTGCTGCTGCATCTAGCAAGCTTATAAAGCTAGACCAATTGAAAGAATAACTACGTTTTATTTCTATATAGGTTGGATAAAAGTAGTGGCAACACTTTTCACGTCTGAGGACTATCTCAGCATTACAAGAGTTCGGTAGCTGATAAGGGAATGTTAGGCGATTAAGTGTGGCGACTGGTAATGAGGGTGTTATTCGGTCAAAAGCAGCAGTCGCGTAAAATAGAGGAGGAAAGAGGAAACGCCATAACAATATGTTGCAGAAAGACGAACAGCATACGTATATCAAAATTGAAGTGGTGCGTGTGCGCACAACTTTTTCAGAGACTTCGTGACAACCTCTTCGTTAAAATGAAGGAACCACTTCGTGGGAAGCACTGCGACACAACAAATGTCATATAGCGGTCCCTATGGGACATCGACAGAGACTGACGCGCCGACGGTGTACAACACCTTCCACACGTGAGACAGAAGGTAGGATACGATCACATTGAAGGAATGCAACATGGTTTTATTTTTTCTGTGCATAAAGTCAGCACGAATTATAACATTTTTACCAGTACTTTTTAACCAACCTTTGTATATTTATCAAATATTAATACATGTAATTTACTCTATTAATGTAAGTAAGTAAAGATAGCAAAAGAAAAATATATTAAGTAATATGTAGATTTATTGTAATACGTAGTCGAATTTATACATTTATATTCTTACTGTAAGTTATTTTTCGTGATTATACATGTTAAATGACAATAATGTAAGCACTTTCGAATAACCAAGGTAGTAGGAAACAGTTTTATAATTAATGAGTTACCAGCTATAGTCCAAGACGGACTAGAGAAAAATTTTAAGAGAAAGGAAGAAAAAGTCTGTTGCAAAACAGTGACATTTACATAGTCAGATTTGAATCAGATGGTTTTAACTTCTGTTAACTAAAGGTAAAAAAAAAAAAAAAAATAAAATAAAATAGTTACATTTATCTTGCTATCTGATCTATCTATTGGAACAAAGGAATCACAAAGCAAGCATACAAAATGAATTGCCAAAAAATAAACGCTTCACGGACACTTCTATATTATTTAATTTTTCTTTTTTCAATCATACTTTTTTCTCTCTATCCGTCGAAGAAAAATGAAAAAAGCACTTCAGAACTTTGAGAAATGATTCTCAATATGAAAATTTGAATATATACAGTATATATAAAGAGACCAACATGGGTGCACAAATATTTTATTTCAGACCTATAGTCAAGCCGGCGAAATTATGTTGGAATAATACATATAAGGATATAACTCGAGAAAACGTCGGATCAAGGTCGGGTAAAAATACTTTTAAGTGATTAATTTGATCTAAAGATTTCATTAATATGCAGTGAATGTGGAGTAAGTACCATTTAACATTTCTGATTTACCGTCGTTGTTTCCGGTTGAGGTTATTCCGTAAGATTCGGTCCGTTGCTATGTCTTTCACTCGCTACAAGAGGTTCCTCTACCGATATTTTAACTGGGAGATGGGTTTCGGTCCTTCGTTGTTCGTCTGATGAGAAAAGAACCTCTTCTACATGGGTCAGGGGAATGCGCTTAACTTTGAAGATGATGCAAGATCACGGAGTTCAACGAAGTTATATATTCAATTTAGATATACGGCACATATAGAATATAAAGAAATATTAAGATTTTACTAAATATGAATATTTTGTCAAAATACTACGAAATACGAAAATCTAAAACGCGGTATTTCGGTTCAACATACCATTAAGCATCCCTTGCCCTACGAGACACGGTTTAAAATGTAAAATTTCATATTTTGCCTCTGTCTAGTTAACTTTTTGGATCATCCTGACAAGTTTCTAATTGGCTTGAGCTCCGAGTGACGCATTCGTGCATCCGGTTGGTTTATATACATATATGTTGGTATATAATTTCATATTTTCATGAGAGATTACTAACAGTTGCTATATAATTTTCTGAAATTATGCTAGGTGTATCAAGAATTTGGGACCATAGGCCAGTTCTTTCTGAGTAAGGATACGGAAAAGTAGAAAGAGAGAAAGTTGTTGAGGGTAGGTTGTTTTCAGTCTTAAATGATGGAATATTCACAATCGCAGGATGCGTTTGGGCTCCACACTAGTAAGGTGTCCTACTTTAAATGAAAACACAATGTTCCCAGTTCAGCAAGCTGTTCTCTTACGCCCTCACCATACCAATAACACAGTATTCTTGGGAAACGGATTTGGGGCCCATAACAATGTGAACGTTTATTGTGTTATTTCTGCGTGTCCCTTCGTTTTGTTCGAACAACCTACTGAACTGGAAACGTTACATTTTATATTTAACGTAGGGCGCATCATCAGTGTGCAGCCCAACGGCTTTAGTGATTGGAAAAATTCCGCCATTTTAGATTGAAAACAACATATTTCCAATAACTTCCTCCATATATTTTGTATCTTTAATTATAACGAGTTGGTGTATGGCTCCAGACTTTTGATACATCCAGCACATATTTCAATAGAATGTAGTGTAGCATAAACTACCATTCAAGTATAGTGCGTTTTTTCTTGCCTATGAGAAAAAGTTAGTAGTCAATTATATTTGATTTTTTAGAATTGTGATAATTGAAGCCATTCCTTATAACAGCATTTATTTTTTTCTTTCCATTTTTGTCAGTACAGTTATCTGGACAGATAATATGCCTTCTTTCCATGGGTAGTGTAATATATATATATATATATGTTAATTAGGCGAAATATAATATTTTTATTCTCTATGTGCAGCTGATTTAATGTACACGTAGTTCTTCTCATGTCTATGATGAAGATACTGTTTTATCTTTGTGCGTTTGAAAGTGTGTATATGTACATGTGTGTATGTGTGTATGTATGTATGAATACTTGTTTTCTTATCGAAATAGCATATGATTGTGTGATAATGATAAGTTTTGTAATATTGTGTTGAAATACTGAAA
This sequence comes from Thermobia domestica, assembly GCF_964235325.1. NCBI lineage: Eukaryota > Metazoa > Arthropoda > Insecta > Zygentoma > Lepismatidae > Thermobia > Thermobia domestica. The sequence goes on along the minus strand of NC_137454.1, from coordinate 285,284,993 downwards.
CTCAGTTTATATGAAACCATTTCCCAACCAAAATAAGGTAGCTGCATACAGAGACTAGTATATCATAGTACTAATGTGAGTAGTTAGTATAATCTCCAAAGTCAAAACTTAAATTTGTATATGATCTGAAAAATTCGAGTTTTGATTATCTAAAACTAGTGTAACCTTAAGAAATATAGATAAAAATATTAATTTTGAGCCTGTAGTTTGTTATATAATGCTTTTCTTACATGTATGCATAACAGCAATTTCATTGATGAAATTAATAATAATAAAAATAAAAAGTAACGATCGCAGTATTTGTGTTATTTCTTTTGTTGTACTTTCTTCGATATTATAATACGGATACGTTGCGATTAACGCCATTGAACTAGAACCCAGAGAATTTAATTTGAATGAGAAATCTCAAATTAACATACAATGATAGATTACTCAGAATTGTATCGTTGCTCGTATTTGTCTTTCTAGTATTAGTCTCTACAGTAGAAAATATATCTTATCTTATATAGCTTCGATGATGAAAGAGACCTTAAATTTTAACCATCTCGTGTTATTGTATGAGGGCTGATGAAAAAGTAGTCTAAATAAACTGCTCTACCGAATAATATATATTGTAAGGATCCCCACGTTGCCGTACCAGGCAATAACCACGTGTGAACTACATGTGTTGATAATAAACACAAACAAACAGACGACGTTCCCGAAGAGGAGTCGATCACCATCGCCATCAGTCGGAAGGACGAGTACCCACGATGGAAGCCGACAAGACAGAATAAAAAGGACCTGCACACCTCGACCAACATCAATCTTCACGGATTGATCACAACACCTAAAACCCCTCTCACGACGCTTGGTCACCGAGAGGTACCTATCCTTATACCCACGACGCACGGTCAACGGGTTCCTATCCTCTTTCTCACGACGCACGGTCACCGAGAAAGAGAAACCTAATCTACACCCCTCTCACGACGCACGGTCACCGAGAGTACCTAACCCCAAGGCCCACGACGCTTGGTCACCGGGCTCCTATCTAATCTCACCTAAATATTAGAGGAATTTTCTACTATAATTTGTGTACATAAAACTTTTGTAATAAAAAGGTGAAGGGAAAAGTCCAAATCCCGAGTACATTATTTGCTCTACCCGAGAAATCTTTACATGGTAGATGCGTCGGCGTCTATTTGCAGACACTAAAAGGACTTTCCTACGGGGCGCTCTTTTTATCACGGACTTAAAAACTTTTAACATACAGTGTAAGTGTTACTAAAAGCAGGATAATATAAAAGATAGTATCCTTATTCTCATAAATACTCTCATTACTCTTAATGGTAGATTGATTCGTTATAGGCTGGCAGGTATTTATGCCGACAACTAGATCTGGGAAAAATACATATAAAGAAGGCGATAACAATATGGCAGAATCAGGCTCCCGTATACCTCTTAATATTCCTCACTTAACTAGATATTCTGGTCACAGTACTGACGATCCCGATCGATTTTTCATGCTGTTTGATCATTTGGCTTTACTTCAGGCTTGGACCCCCGAAAAGAAGAAAGAAATTCTTCCTATGTATCTACAGGACGTAGCTCTTGACTTTGTCTTACAATTGCAAAATCTGAATCAATTCGACACACTAAATTACGAACAGCTGAAAACCAAATTAATTTCTCTGTCCCGCCCAAATATACCAGCGTATAAGGCGGAATTAGAAATTTTTCAAATTCAACAAAACGAAAATGAATCAGTCGATTCATATTTCTTAAGGAAATTGAGGGCTATCAGACAGCTGATGCCAGAGGCTTCAGAGGAACAGAAAATTCATTTTCTTTCGTTAGGACTACAACGAAATTTGCTGCAAAAGATAGCGTTGGAATCCTTTCCAACAATCCAGCGGCTGCAGGAACGACTCCACGAACTGGAAAAAGCTCAAGATCTCATGCAAAAGAGGAATTATGTAGAATTGTCACAGGCAATTTATTCTTTAATCGGCCAACCTAACAGCCCCTCACCACTCCCTTTGTACGACCATTATAGCCAAACGAATTCCAATTCATGCATGCCAACCTATGCACAACAGCCAACTTCTACTGTGCATCACACCCAACCTGCTCCTAGTTATTCGCAATCGTTACCTTCTGCACCTCCATCGCAGAATATCTTCCCTCCTCAGTCAACTTCCTCTGCACCAGAAGTTTCGAATCCGCACCCCCACCATAGTCAAAACCCGCCCTCACAACCTCCTCACACGGACCTTACCAAATTAGCAAATCAAATGGCCGAGTTATCGTTAATGGTAGCACAGAACGCCATGAAGTCTAATTATAGGCGTAACAACGGAGGAAAAGTTCGTAAAGGAAACGGACAAAAAGCGGATGCGAAGAATAGCAATAAAGGAAATAACGGTGGTAGAAAAAGGAACAATTTTGTAAAGGGCGACAAAATATCAGTCTGCTCAATTTGTTACAAGAAGAACCACGGAGCATCTACCTGTTGGAATAATCCAAAAAATTCCAACCAGGGAAACGCCTAGATGGGCTCGCAGGCCAAAGTCAAGCCTCGCGGGCCATTTCCGAAAAGTCGGCGCGGGCCACACAGACACCACCACAATTAAGATGTGTTGGCATTCAAGAAGAGCAGGCAACAGCGAAAACTCTTAAGGACACGAACGCCAAATTTTTCACCCAGACGACCAATAATGAACATCGTGAACATGTTAGATTGGGAATAGAAAATAATAAACTGTTACTCAATATTCATGTAAATACAAACAGTCTACCAGCTATAATAGACACTGGTTCTAGTCTTAGTCTATGGTCAAGACGGGACGTACCCCCAAAGTGTACGCTAATACCATTTCAAACTCGTATCAAGGGCATTGCCAACAAAGTTCTAACTTTAAAAGAAATAGCTTTAATTAAATTTAAAATTGGCAACACCACTTTCTCACATTACTTCCGCATCATAGATGCTGACTTTAATCCGATTTTTGGGAATGACATTCTCACAAGGCTTTTTTCTCAAATAGACTTGGAGAATAAATCTATATCATTATACAGAAAACCTAGGAAACCTACGTTTCCAATAGAAAAGCAAGAATCGGAAGAATTGTCACGAGACACTATGCACTCATTGCACTTGCAAAGGAATGCAAACGTCATCACAGCAAGTAAAGTTACGATACCAGCGAAATCACATTTCTTCTTTCCTGTATCGATTCAAAGAGAAACAATTCATGACGCTGCATTTTACATTACTCCACTGCAATCATTATTAGACCGATACGGCTTACAGGCAATGACCATGAGAGTACCGAGTAACGACCTCACATTACTCATTTCCAATCCCACGTCACGAATAATAACATTAAATAAAGGTACACCAGTGGCGTATACAGAGGAGGGCGTGGAAGAATTTTCATTTACAATAGAAGAAGACGAAAAGAAAGCGCATCAATTTCGTACTCAAGAAGAGATAAAGGAAAGATTAAGGCAAACTGCTAAATCTTTTAACATTAACCTTTTTGACATAAATCCAGATTTACCAGAATACCAGCGAATAGCTGTAACCAATTTATTGTATAAATACAGGGATGTGTTTTCATACAGCCCAGAGGATATAGGCTATTTTAGAGGATATGAACACAAAATTCGTATAGATAAAAGTGCGTCATTCCATCACCGTTCCCCACCAATTCCATTAGGGATAAGAGATCAAATTGATAAGCAGATACAACAGCTGTTAGATGCAAAAATCATAACGGAGACGCAGACTAGTAATTTCTCCTCACCTTTAATTGCAATTAAAAAGCCAAACAGTTCAGATTTCAGGCTTGTGTTGAACCTCCAGGCATGCAATGTTTATACGAAATACCTAAGCATACCATTTCAAAATACAGAGGACGTTTTACAGGTTTTAAAAGGGAAAAACCTGATTTCAAGTTTGGACATTTCCCAGTCGTATTTTCAAATAAAATTGCATCCAAAAAGCACTAAATATATGACTTTCGAGGTAAATCATACACGCAAAAGTTATAAATTCCTTAGATGCGTAATGGGCCATTGTTCCTCTTCTCAATCTTTGACTATAGTAATAAAAATGCTACTAGACGGCTTACCTAAACGCATAACCAATTTCGCAGATGACATCGTCATCGGTTCTTATACATGGGAACAACAACTTTCAGATTTGGAGCTTTTATTTCAAAAATTAAGGAAACACGACTTCCGAGCCAACCCCAAGAAGACGCACCTGTTATATACAGAACTACCAGTACTAGGATTCCTTGTATCCGGAGAGAAGATAAGCATCTCACCAAAAATCGCAAAGAAGATCAAGAATTTTAAAAAGCCAACGACCAAACGCATACTTAAGAGCTTTATTGGCCTATGCTCTTATTTACGAAGTCATATCAAGGACTTCACGACCAAGGTAGAACCTTTCCAGCAACTTCTTACTAAAAATGCCAAATTTAAATGGACAGAAAAACATGACGAATTATTTGAAAAATTGAAAGAAGACATTTTGAATGCCCCTTCTCTCTATCATTTCGACGAAAAGCTAGAGATAAGGCTATACACAGATGCATCCTCTCACCAGATTGGAGGGCTATTAGCTTGTTTTGATCCCAAAACTAACGAAGAAAGAATCGTTTCCTATTGTAGCAGACGTCTCACAAAAACAGATCAAGAGCTCAGTATGGCAAAAAGAACTGTATGCTATTATATATGCTTTACGCAAATTTAGATATTTCTTACTCAATCGTAAATTTAAATTGTTTACAGACGCAAAATGTCTAACCTCTTTACGTAGTCACCCGGACAGAGTGGGGAAATACACTCGCTATAGACTTTTCTTAGCTGACTATAATTTCGATATCTGTCACATTGAAGGAAAGAAACATCCGGCTGATATCATTAGCCGCTTAGAGCAGAATAGCAGTGATATTTCAGAACCCATGGACCCACATCAGGCAATCGAAGATCTACATGCATACAGATCTAATTCATTAGAAGAACCCATTCTCCAAATAGAATACTCAGGATCTTTGAAGAACTTACGAGAAGAACAGCGTAAGGATGACGCATATGCTGATATTATAACAGTTTTAGAAGGGGGAGAACCGGCAAAAAGTTCCACCACGAGAGCAGCCAAATATTTCCAATTAAAAGACAACATATTGTATCGAACACAAAAACATCCAGAACTTGGGCTACTTCATCTTTTATGCATCCCGAAAAGCTTGGCAGGACACTGGTTCGAGTCTATTCATAAAGACCCGTCAGCTCCCCATTTTGGGTTTTCTAAGACATATAAGACTGTCCTTAACAAATATTACATGCCAAACATGAAATCATACTTGGCATTCAGAATCAAGAACTGTAGGGAGTGCCAACTATTGAAAAAACTACCCAGAAAACAACAAGGTGAACTTCTGCACCACCCGATAGGCCATATAGGAGAACGATGGATGTTTGACGGCTTAGGTCCCTATCCGCACGAAGAAGGAAAACCAAAATATGTTTTAGTCGCCATCGAAACAAGTACACGCTATATAGTGACAAAGGCTGTTAATGGGATTACAGCAGATACAATTGAACAATTCTTATTGGAAGAAATCATTCTGAAATTCGGCGCCTTTCGTTTCCTTCATCTAGACAGACATCCTGTGCACAGAGCGAAGAAACTTCAAAAACTAGCAGAGATATACAACTTTGAATTTAAGTTTTGCCCTGCTTTCAACCATCAAGACATAGGATTAGTCGAAGTTATGAACAAAACACTGCAGAATTCCTTAAAATTTTTCGTCCAACAAAATCACGAAACATGGCCAAAATTATTGCCTCATATTACTTTTGGTTTAAATAGTTTCGCTCAATTAGGAACGAAGAAATCCAGCTTCTTCCTCATGTTTGGATACGAACCCAGGACCATCAGCGATTGCAAACTAAGGATTACCCCTCAGCTACAGCTTGAACGGGACCAACTCGTAAAACTTCGAGAAAAGACACGGCATAACTTACTGAAGGCTCACGAACAACAAAAGAAGTACTTTGATAGAAGACATAAACAACAAACTTTTCACAATGGAGATAAAGTACTCATTTACTTTCCCTTTCGAAGAATTGGAGAGTCATCACAATGGACCGATAGATACTGCGGACCGGCTACAATAATCTCAAAACTAAACAATAATCTCTATCGAGTTCGCATGCCCCATAATTTCAGGGAGAGAGAACAGAATATTTCCATTGACAGGATTAAGCCATTTCATGCAGCAGAAGAATACATATACAATGATAATGATGACGAACGCACCAGCTAGGAAGAAGAAAAGAGAAGATAAGAAGAGAGAAAACCAAGATTATCATCCTCTCAGCAGATATAAACGAGCGACATGCGAAGCGCACTCTTCATGTTTCAGCGGCAAAGAAGAAAAAAAAAAGCGAGACAAGAAATAAAACATGGAATAGAAGAAAACAAGATACAGCATATGATGCAGCTAACTATTTGAAGTGACCAAATCTAGTACCCACCTTAGTATTCAAATCTCAAGCGATCCCTTGTCTTTTTTTCTCACTCTTAATTCCTAACCAACCTGCATTCTGTCATATAAATAAGCATACATACATACAATTTCCTTCAGTGAACAAAATTGCAAGCCAGCATTTTCTTTCGACTTCGAGCGAACGAACTTCACAAGGCCAGCTATAACATTTTTATCTTCGCTTCTCTGCTGCGTATCATATAACTGTCACTAACACATTAACCTACATATACAGAGCGTTCAGAAAATCAGGACTTTTGATTGGCAACCTTTTTTCCGCCGTGACTACAATTATCAATGTAATGACTTTAACCGCTCTCTACGTATGTTCTGTCATCTATTCACTAGTACTAGCTTGAACTAGACCAATATTCGAAACCTTTTATATAATAGCACTCTTTGACGTGCGAACTTCATAACATATACTACGGACATTACCATCAGTGACGTAGTTATAACTATTAACTGTAATCACCAGAGCTTCGACAGCCTCTCCTTTGAGGGAAATGACGTGCCATACGGATCCTGCTTAGATTAAGAGGACAAACTGTCAGTGCTCAACTTCAACTTTAAAACTTATGTGATAATATCTCAAACAGTGATATCAGTGACCAGTGCTTTTTAACTTTGATTTTGTGTTTCAGTGTTATAGTGTTTTCCAGTGTCTACTGTGCCCAATATGCAGATTCCATGCTGGCACAAACACGAAAAAATAATCCAGTGGCTTATTTTTTTTCTACGCCCCGGGGGTGTAAGGATCCCCACGTTGCCGTACCAGGCAATAACCACGTGTGAACTACATGTGTTGATAATAAACACAAACAAACAGACGACGTTCCCGAAGAGGAGTCGATCACCATCGCCATCAGTCGGAAGGACGAGTACCCACGATGGAAGCCGACAAGACAGAATAAAAAGGACCTGCACACCTCGACCAACATCAATCTTCACGGATTGATCACAACACCTAAAACCCCTCTCACGACGCTTGGTCACCGAGAGGTACCTATCCTTATACCCACGACGCACGGTCAACGGGTTCCTATCCTCTTTCTCACGACGCACGGTCACCGAGAAAGAGAAACCTAATCTACACCCCTCTCACGACGCACGGTCACCGAGAGTACCTAACCCCAAGGCCCACGACGCTTGGTCACCGGGCTCCTATCTAATCTCACCTAAATATTAGAGGAATTTTCTACTATAATTTGTGTACATAAAACTTTTGTAATAAAAAGGTGAAGGGAAAAGTCCAAATCCCGAGTACATTATTTGCTCTACCCGAGAAATCTTTACAATATACAGACTGTTTTATGTATACATACTTTAAAACTTGACAATTTCTGTTCCTACCCGCGGTGCAAAATACGTATGTAGAAAATTGGTGTGGTGTTTGCTCAGCAGATGGCAGCAGTGGGCCGTAGTGGCTCAGTGATAGATCATTCACCTCTGCGGGTAGGTTCGTGGTTCGATTTCAGTTCCCGCCATGTGGGCGGTGGTGGACAAACCGTGTGCTTGTGTTTTCATGGTGTTCTTCCGTTTCCTTCCACCTTCATCATTACACCATTATCATCCTTTTCATCATTACCGTCTCCCTTTGCCTCGGTGCATAATCAGGGGACGAAAGATGGCGTCAGATACCAGGAGGTTGGGATCACTAAGTTGTAAGCCATCATAATGAATGTTTTGTATCAACATGGCAGAAACACGGTTAAACTGAATCGCGTGAGAATTTGTTATAGTGGAATTGGAAGTTGAAGTAGTTGAGTTTCAGATACAGTGGAGTATAGTGCTAATCACACTCACAGCTGACAATTTCTCATATACGTGAAAAACGCGAACTGCATGGAACAGTGTATGCTGTACAAAAATGCCGATCGGACAGCTAGAAGTATTGAGTCCTCGCCTGTGGTACTGGAACGGTTTGTGAACTGTACGGTGCCCGCACTACAACAAGAGGCATCATCTTTTTTGTGATAAAGTCTTCCATTAGTATACAGTTTGTTGTGCAAACCATTCTGTATTTTCTTCGTAACTCGTGGTGGTTTGTCATCTGTTGTAACAACATGTGCAATGCTGATTCAGAATGCTTGCCAGATCCTGTACTTCTAATCTTACTGTAGTAGATTAAATGGTTCAACAAATAAAAAATAATAATAATAATAATTCAAGGTCCCTTGTGGAGAGAAATCTGACATGTAACGAAGCTAGGACTAGATTGATAGAACTAGAACCAGAACTAGATTGATAATTACACCTTCGACATTTTTTTTCTTTCTTCAGAATCGAAGAGCAAGCTGAATGAACTTCAAAAGCTTATTGCACCTTGATATTAGTTATTGAATGGAGAGATTGCAGGACCAATCAGGTCAACACTGTGAAGGATTGTGGATTTCCGATAAGAATGTAATTCTAATTGATTTATCCACTCACTGTTGATTGATTATTATCTATCTTCGATTGTTGCCAATTAAAGATGTCGTATCTCAGAAAAACATTAATATTTTTTATTTTATGTTCGTGTTAGCAATATATGCACAGACTTTGAAATGGACAAAGACTCAATAACGAACGCTGATTGATTATTGGTAATCTTTAATAAGAAATTACGAATATTTCTCAAATTCATTATTTTTATCTTGTTCTCTTATGAACTTCTATGTATGTTACGAAGCAAATCGTAGCCTTGCGGTGTGTACAGACACCGGACAAGTGATTCATAAAACTGCTGATAAACGTATTTTTATTTTCGTACGTAACTTATGTAATTGTTCTTTAATAAAGCAGAGTACCCCCCCCCCAATTCTTCACCTACTTTTTCCTAATTATTCATATTTCGTGGCCAATTTTTGACAACTGTTGCTGTCGAGCGAGCCTAGATAGTCTTTTGAAACCCATGAATTTGAATCTTCAAGGGAGAAGGTTAGGAACTGTTCAAAGTGTTTATCTGGGAAGATACTTGATTAACGTCTTGAGACCCTGGAAGCAGCGTAATTGTTAACAGACCATATTAGACCTGGAGCTCATTAGGATCTGTTAATACCTATGTATCTGGGGATGTACCGGCTCTGCATGTGGCCCAGGACATAACATGGCCATTTTGTACTAGGGAACTGTGAAGCGTGTGACCGAATCAATTGGGTTCGAGAAGTAGATGTGAATCAAATGATTAATCGGAACCTCGGTGGTTGCACGTCTTCGACAGAGAATTTTAGCTAGAAAACACTTGTCGAACCCCGACCAGGATTTTGGAGACAACGAAGACGTGGCCATGATACACTTCTGTTTAAAAAAAAGTTACTGCCTTCCAGAGAGGAATTTCGAAAAAAATGGACCTATATGCTTACGTCCCTCGGATCAGTGTTTACAGAAAAACTATTTTCCCTCAGTTTCGTCACAGAGTAACATGCGTAGTTTTACAAGAAATAACCCATCTGGACATTGCTGCCAACTACCGGTAAATATATACAGGGATAAGCCATAAATCCTGCAATATTTTTATATACAACATACCTGTATTTATAACAGTACAATGAAAGCAGGTTAACATTCAAAGTGAAGCCCCTCGTGTTGGACTTTTTGTAGCCACCTTACTGCCAGTTCGATTGCACGTTAATAACACTTCTTGTTCTTAAGAGACCTGCTGGTTGGTGAAGCATGATCATTTCATGAAGTACGCCATGAGCCGAAACAAGTAGTAATCCGAAGAGGAAACGTCAGGACTACATCCGGGTTGTGATATCTGTTCGATACCATCAAGTTCCTGCATTTTTTGTTGTCTTCTTCGATCTGAGTGTGGTTTTGCGTTATCATGTTGCAGGAGGGCGCGCTTTTAGTTCACTAATGCAAAATATATTTGTCGTAATACAGCATACATCCGCTTCAACTGTCCGGAATAAAGATCGGCACCGAACCGGTTTTGGAACTTGACCCTCGTTTAAGCACTGTTTGTGTACATTCGAATTTCGGAAAAGCACCCACTTTTCGTCGCATATGATTATCCGTTTCAGGAAACGCAAATCAGGGGAATTTTGTAGCAGTTGCCGGCTAGGTCTCAGCTATAATCAACTCATCACAATGCTCCAGCTCCTGATAGTTTTCCCGGGTTCGTTAAGGGAACACACTACAGTGAACTGGGACATTCTTAGTTGGTTTGACAATTGTCTGCTGATGGATGGATATTCCTCAATGTCCTGTCCTATGACTTCAGAGTCTGTCACCATGGGACGGCCAGACCTTGGCTGATCTTTGATATTTCTACAACCTGTGCCAATTTTCTGGAATCGACAATGTACTGTGCTGTTCACTGCACCTTCCTCTTTTCGTGACAAAATGTTCTGGGTTGCTGCTGCAGTGTTATGCAGGTAAGAGTTTATATATATCAGACGTTACTGAGGGGACTGTGGTAAGCAGACTATCTACCATAGAGGCCGCCACTCCGTCAGTATCTCAAGTCAGCTTCTAGTAGCATTGACGATTTGAGATACTGACGGAGTGGTGGCCTCTGTGGTAGATAGTCTGCTTTCCACAGTACCTCTTGGACCAGTTTTACCGTGTACTTATGGTCAATTACAGCGTATACACTTGCCTGCTGTTTGAGTTTTGGAAATATTGAAGACTTACGACTCATTGTTGTAATTGGTATATAGAAAACAGTCATAAAAGATAACAAAAGAGTCGGTATAAATAAACTGTCATACTTAGTAGAACATTATTCGTGTAGGGACATATAATCATTAAGACAGTAATATACAGCTGGAGAAACATACAGATAGTGATCAGAAAAATGGAAACACCTGTAGTTTGCAACACGTCAGATGTATGGGTTGGCAGTGGTGTCATGGCGCCCGCAGCACCGGACCGCTGGTGGTGGTGTGTTAGGTCGGTCTCCATACTACGTCAGGCGCAGTGGAACAGCAGTGTCCAGTGGCTGCAGCAGACGGAGGTAGTGTAAAATGGAAGACCTCTCAGATTTTCAAAGAGGGCAAATTGTTGGTGCGCGGTTATGTGGAGTGAGTGTGACGGCAGTGGCTACTGTGTTAGGTGTGTCGCGTGGGACAGTGTCGAAGGTGATGACGGCCTACACAACACACGGGAAAACCACATCGGGGAAGCGGAACAGTGGGCGGAAGAAAATCATGAGTGACAGGTCACGCCGGGTATTAAAGCGCATTGTCACGCAGAACCGTCATGCCACTGCGGAGCAAGTGACGGAGGAACTCAATCAACACCTCCCCCACCCTGTTTCGACAATCACAGTCCGCCGCGAATTACATGACATGAACTTACGGGGTCGTGTTGCACGGACCAAACCGTTCATCAGGGACCATAACGCTTTCGCACGCCGCAAATGGTGCCGCGACCATGCAACTCGGACCGTTGAGGACTGGAAACGTGTGATATGGTCGGATGAGTCATCCTCCACCCTATTCCCAACCACGGGCCGTGTTTATGTGTGGAGAACGTCCAAAGAAGCTTATGATCTGCAGTGTCTCCGCCCAACTGTGAAACATGGCGGCGGCCGCAATATCATGGTTTTCATTGGGTCCTGTGGTCACACTTAACGGACGAATCACTGCCAACGATTATGTCGCAATTTTAGGAGACCACTTGCATCCTATGGTCCGGATGTTGTTCCCGAACAATGACGCCATCTTCCAGGATGATAATGCACCCATTCATACAACTGGCGTTGTAGCAGCGTGGTTTGAGGAACATCGGGATGAAATAGTCTCTTTTCACTTCCTGAAATAGTCTGTGGCCATCCCCATTTCCGTCAATTTCAGTTCTTCGAGTTCTGAGTACTACTGTCCGAGTCCGAGCTCTGATCAATTTACAGAAAAAAACATGAACAGCTGTTTCTGACTACATAGAACTTTATTGAACGTTTCAGAGATCTTGTGTGTGACTGAATAGAGACCGATCTTAGTGAAAAATATAGTTGGATAAAGACTGAAAAATATACTGATGTGGTGTGAAAATGTACATGAAGAAGGTAAAAAAAAGTACGTTAAAACTTAACCTTATTGTGCGTATAAGATTTTTTTATCTTGAATTAGAGTTTGTACATTATATGTACAAAATATTGCCAATAACAATAATAGGACAAATATATAATTTTATATTTTACTATTATAATTTATATATTTTATTATAATGGAATATAAGTTCGTGGAGTATATTTGAAAAATAATAGAACATACCTGGTGATATCATATTGGCGAATTGTTTCTTTTAAAAGATTTATTTTGTATCGCCTTCAAACATAAACGAAATTCGAATAAAGTATTATTTCACTGTAATATAAGACGGAGAACGCATAGAACACTTTAAATCTAAGGAAAAATGTTTTTCACACATGCGCAGAAGCTTCTATTGTAGGTATATAAATAGCTGTAGCACACTTGAAAAATTGTTGTATTTGATTGGTTTCTGTTGAACAGCAGAAAAATGGCTAGCACGGAGATTGCTTATGTTTCACCGAGAGAAAAAGAAATTCAACGTGAAAACGAAAAACCTAGTGTTAATTCACCCGTCTGACCCCGATTTGCCAGATGAATTACGTGATAAAGGGAGAATCACATATCCTTCGCAAGACATAGAAGTATTATTTCGGACTCTGTAATAGATATAATAATAAATTACTCCCGGAAAGTGATCATGACAGTTTCAAATATTTACTGTTTTGAAGCGTAATTTAATGCGTGCGAGTGTAGTAGTAAAATTATTACTCATATATGTATTATGCAATTATTTAAAGAGTACAAACCAAATTCAATATTACTATGTGAAGCATGTTCTGAACATACTGAAAATGAAAAAGAACACAAGTGTTTGTTGCAGTAAGATTACGAATTATTAGAAAAGGTGTGGACGATCCTAATTAACCGTGAAATGAGGGACAAAATCTATAAATATTATTTAAAGAAGCATTTTTGGTTGTAATATTAAGAACACATGTTCTGGAGAAAAAAAATTAATCTCGTATATGACTACATTACAGAGTGTGATTTTTATATCAAAGAATTAATAGAAATGTTTTTGGAGAAAGATAAACAATTATTTAATACTGCAAATGAACACTGAGACACCGGAGCATACGTATTCTATTGTGTATGAATAGAAGAACCGATTTGTTCTCATATGTTAGCGCTAAATACTTCGATGTGAGTTCTGATATTACAAAGGATTACGGGCAATTGAACTGTCAACTGTAAATATTTTTATAAACGGAATAATCCGTTGGATTGTAACATTAAGAATTCAATAGGTTACAAACATTGAACTATGACATGTAAATAATAGTTTATAGCTAAAATACTGAATTACTGCAACTGAATGTCAGTGATAGTAAAGTATTTTTTTATAAACATAAATTCATATTAGAAATATAATGTTAGTTGTTTTTGTATGCTATATGAAGGAACTGGTGTTTCTTTTAAGAAGCAATGGATTAGAAGGCAAAATACTTGTTTTCGAAGAATATGGTAGTAAACTGAAAATATTTAATACTTTATTTTAGATTTTCACAAACATTACAAAGAAAAGTGAATGATGAACTGTTTGTTCATTGAACTGTGGTCACTGAGGTTGATACATTATGTTTAGTTTTTGATATGGAGATTTTAAAACAATTGTTTACTCAATTACTTTAAATGAAAAACAACATACAATCTTGTATGCAAAGTGCAGCGATTCAGGGACGCACCCAAGGGAGGGATATAAGAAATTCGCACTGTAAGCAATAGGTTTAGCGTACGGTTTTCCAAATGGGAGAACCCTGGTTCGAGTTCCGAAGCAATGAACGGTCTAGGTTCTCTATAGCTTCCATATTGCATTACACTATATCTTAGTTTATCCACCAAAAATATCAACTTTACATTGGACCAGGAGTGTTGAATAAATGCACCGCACGCAATTGGCTTATTAAAATATTTTCTGCCGATGATACTAAAGAAAATATTCCCGCGACCACTTATCAGCAGCATGTTCTGTTGAGCTCCTTAGGAACACAACGAAGGCAGACCGAAAATTTTTCATGCAATTACAGGTGAGCTAAGCGTACACCATACCGATGTAGTTTAGCGGTTCCTAAGCGATCAGTAAGATAAAAAAGAGAAGTTCTACATTTTTATCGCAGCAACACAATATTGTTCATCTGACAGAAAAAGTAAAATTTTAAAGTATGCAAGAGATGTTTTTAAATTTTCAAAACAGCTAAAACTATGTCGAACCTCTATAAATCCATCTCTATCGAATATCGATGTAGTGTTCATTGAAGTATAATATTTTCAATGGATCCGGATTTTAAAATGTAAATCATAATAGAAATATTATTCGTATTTGCATCTTTGTTTATTTAAAGTGAGAAACAACCGAAACAATTCCGCACACTTGTATTTAGAGAATAATAATTCCTTAATTACTACTCTATTGTAAATAGAACATGAGAATAGAAGAACATAATTATGAGGGTAAGTTTAAACAAGTTTCTTCTGGTAGCTATGGACAGAGGTGACTATGCAAGACAAACAGCATAATTTGAAAATAAAGAACAAGGGTTACTTTATTTTTTAGATAAGAGCCAAGGACGTTGATGAATTTGTCATAAAAATTTCTCTAGGAAACAACGGAGAAAACTTCACGACTATTTTCACTTTCTTATTGATTCCAAAGTGCCTTCTGCTGAGAGCCCCCTTTAACGCCGCACACAATTGGAAGTGCCTGGGCTTGCGATGAGTTCAGTACTACAGATAGGCAAGGTGATCCCAACCGAAGGTGGCAAGGTAGTTTTGCGTTGCTGCCGCCGAGTGCAACCTCGAGTTGTCCGAAAGAAAAAAAAAAAAGAAATGAAATCTGTAAGTTTTACTTCCCACGCTTATGCCGAATAGGTAAAGGAGACGGTGATGATGAGAAATTAATGAAATAGTGGAATGAAGAAAGTGGGAGAATCCCGAGGAAACCCACGCACACGATGTTTGTCCACCACAAAGTTCACTTGGTGCGAGCTGGGGATCGAACGACGGACTCCATGCACCAGAGGTGAACTCTCTACCACTAAACCACCGCAGCCGCATTGTCCGCAAAGCCGCACCGCAGCCGAAAGACCACAAGAAGTTAGAAGGCCTTACTTTTCCTGCGAATAGCACATTTCAGTCTTATCAGTGTACAACAACATCATTCAACATTTGATGGTTCCAACCTTCATATTTGCCGGCCACAGAATAGACAGTTCATCCTGCTAGCGCTGCGATATCATTATCATCTGTTGGATCTTACGTTACCATCAGTGTTGTGCAAATTTCAATTGAATTAACAATTAACAATTAATCTGTAAATTTAATTGTTAATTGCAATTAACAATTGAAATAAGTAATGGTTAATTGTTAATTGCAGTTGGCCATTAAAAAAGGAGAATCAATTGCAATTGATCAATTGATTGAAAGTAATTGCAGTGGAAAGTAATTGCAATTGAATTCTGTAATTCAATTGCAATTGAAATTAATTGGCAATTGATTCAATTGCAATTGATTTCCACAGCAATTACTTTCAATTGATTGATCAATTGCAATTGATTTTCACTGATTAATTTTCAACACTGTAGTTCAGAGAGGGCGTGGGGCAATGAAAACTTTAGCCACGACCAATTGACTCACCACCCGTCGTGACCCACGACCCACCGTGACCCACTCTGACCCACCACCCACCATAAACCACTCTTACCCACTGCAACCCACAGATCCACCAAAACCCATTGTCATCAACTCTGACCTATGATTCACGCCCTTTTCTCTACTGACTAAAGAGTTTAAACTTGTAATAAAACAAGCCTATAAAATTATCACTCATCGGAGTTTGAATTTTTACGATCAATAGCTCAAGCACCGCACTAATACAATAACGGCGGATCTCACCTTTCTAATATAAATAAAATAGAGTTTGTTCGTGTGTCTATCTGTCTATCTTTGTGCGACCTGTGGACGAGACGAGTGGACCGAAACTTTTCAAAATTTGGTCACGGGTAGCTTGGTCTAGGCCCCAGACCAAGACGAAGAGCTTTTTTTTAAATTCCTTACTAGGGGGTCTCCAGGGGACGTTTACCGGTACCGGCCTGGGGACCGGACAAGTCGACCGAGAGTCACCAAATTTTGGTCAAAGATACCTTGGTCCAGGTCCCACACCAAGGCAAAGCTTTTTCGAAAAAATTCGAACCAGGGGGTCTCAGGGGGGCGTTTACTGGGACATGTAAAAGTAGTAGAAAATGACCGATATCAGTGTCGATTTCATAGTTTTCGCGGACGCTGAGATCAATGGTGAAACTCCGATCGCATTAACTTCCAAATTCACCGTATCCGGCTACGGACCGTGGGTCAACGGGGGGGGGGGATGCCGAAACGTACAAGTAATCCAAAATGCCGATATTAGTGTCAAATCCATAGTTTTCGCGGTTGCTGATATCAATGGTGACACTACCACTAGCGATGACTTTCAAATTCATCCACCGTTGTATGCGGGCCTTGGGTCACCAGAGGGGGAAATTCCGAGACATGTAAAAAATAATCGGAAATGGCCGATATTAATGTCAAATTCATAGTTTTCGGGGTAGCTGAGCTCATTGGTGAAACTCAAGACCGCGTTTACTTTCACATTTAGCCCCCATCAGATAAGAAACGGGGGCATTATAACGGGAATCACGAGACATGTAAAAATAATCCATAATGACCGATGTCAAATCCGTAGTTTTCGCGGTGGCTAAGATCAATGGTGATACTTTCATTAGCGATGATTTTCAAATTTAGCCACCATTGTATGCGGGCCGGGAGTCACCGGGGGTGGGGAATTGCGAGACATGTAAAAATAATGGAAAGTGACCGATATTAGTGTCAAATCCATAGTTTTCGCTGTCGCTGAGATGAATGGTGATACTTCCACAGGCGTTGACTTCCAAATACAGCCCCCATCGGCTGCGGGCCAGAGGCATTTTTTTTACAAAATTGGAACCAGAGGATTATAGGGACTTTTACCGGCATATGTAAAAAGTAGTAGAAAATGGCAGATGTTAGTGTCACATTCATAGTTTTCGCGGTATTAGTTGGGGGTTGGTGGGGGCCAGAGGAGATTTTTTCACAATACGAACCAAGGGGGTCTGAGGGGGCATTCACCGGGACATGTAAAAGTACTAGAATTTGTGTCGAATCCATATTTATCGGGGTTGCTCAGACCTATAGTGACACCCCCGATAGTGTTTACGTTCAAATTCAGCCCCCATCGGCCTTCCCAATGAAAACACAAATATGGCGGAACAAGTTAATGCTGTTCCATCAGGAACGATTTCGAGGTCGTTTCCTTCACATCGCCTTGTGCGTGTTTTCTACCGTTTTGTAAGCCTATTTCCACGTTTTGTGATTCAATGGTAGTGGGTCAAAATGGGCATTCAATGTAGGAAGAAAACTGATCCACTCTCCCACCAGTATCGAATTTCAAGGTCGCTTTTTTCGCATTGTTTAGTGCATATTTATACCGTTTCTGCGCATACTTTCACGTTTTGTAGGCCAACGAAAGTGGGTCAAAGGCGACCTACAAATATGGCAGAGAAAGACATATTCATTCCACTTTCAAGGTCCATTTTGACCCTCTCCCACTGATGCACAAAGCGACACAAATCATGTATAAAAAATGTGAAGGAAACGACCTCATTTGATGGTGACGGAACAGCATTAAGTTATTCCGCTATACTTGTAGGCCATTTTGACCCATTTTTGTTGTCGCACTAAAGTGGAAATAGAAGCACTAAAGTGGAAATAGGAGCACAAAACGGTACAAAGCAGGCACTGTACGATGCGAAAGAAACGACCCCCCAAATTCGATAGTGGCGGAACAATGGCTCTATTTTCTCACACATTGATGGACCATTTTGACGCATTTCTGGTGATGCTCAAAACGTGGAAGTAGGCGAACAGAACGGTACAAAATACACACTAAATGATGCGAAAGAACCAACCCCGAAATTTGATAGTGGCGGAATAGTGAGCCATTTAACTCCCACTTTAAAGGCCCGTTTAACTCACTTCCGGTGACGCACAAGACGAGGAAGTAGGCACAGAAAACTTTTTAAAAAATAATCACTAAACGATGCGAAGGAAACGACCTAGAAATTCGACAGTGTCGGAACAATGGGTCATTTTGGTCACACTTTGGAGGTCCATTTTCACACACTTCTGGTAACGCGCAAAACGTGAAAATAAGGGCACGAAACATTCACTAGTCGACGCGAAAGGAAGGACCACGAAATTCGGTAGGTATAGTGGCGGAGCAGTGGGTCATTTTCGTCCCACCTTCGAGGCCCATTTTGACCGTCTTCCAGTGACGCACAAAACGTCGAAATACGCGCACAAAAGGGTATGCGATGTGAAATTAACGACCTCGAAATTCGATAGTAGCGGAACTCTTGGTCATTTTCGTCCCATCTTGGAAGCCCATTTTGACCCATTTCAGGCGACGCATAAAACGTGGAAATAAGGGCACGATACGGCACGAAAATCCACTAGTCGATGCAAAAGGAAGGATATCAAAATTCAGTAGTGGCGGAACTCTTGGTTATTTTCATCCCACCTTCGAGACCCATTTTGACCGTCTTCCAGTGACGCACAAAACGTCGAAATAGGCGCACAAAAGGGTACGCGATGTGAAATTAACGAACTCGAAATTCGATAGTGGCGGAACAGTGGGTCATTTTCGTCCTATCTTGGAAGCCCAGTTTGACCTACTTCTGGTGACGCACGAAACGTGGAAATGGGGGCACGAAACAACACGAAAATTCAGTAGTCGATACGAAAGGAAGGACCTCGAAATTCGGTAGTGGCGGAGCAGTGGGTCATTTTCGTCCCACCTTCGAGGCCCATTTTGACCATCTTCCAGTGACGCACAAAACTTCGAAATAGACGTACAAAAGGGTACGCGATGTGAAATTAACGACCTCGAGATTTAATAGTGGCGGAACTCTTGATCGTTTTCGTCCCACCTTGGGGACCCATTTTAACCCACATCCCACGACGTACAAAACGGAAGTAGACGCACAAAACGGCACAAAACGATGTGAAGGAAACGATCTCGAAATTCATTGGTGGCGGAAGAGCAATAACTTGTTCCGCCATATTTGTAGGCCCATTTTGACCCACTTCCGGTGATGCACAAAATGTGGGAATAGGCGCATAAAGCGACACAAAACACGCACAAAAGATGCAAAACAAAGTACCTTGAAATTCGTTGGTGGCGGAACAAGTTAATGACGTCGTGAGCACCAATATAAGTATATACTGTAGTTCTTACCAGTTGGCGCGGTGGGTCAGTGGTAGAGCGCTCACCTCCGGTGCTTGAGGTCCCTGGTTCGATCCCAGCTCGCGCAGATTGTACTTTGTGGTGGACAAACACCGTGCTCGTGGATTTTCTCGGGGTTCTCCCGTTTCCTCCCACTTTCTTCATTTCATTCATTTCCTATCATCACCGTCTCCTTTAGCCTAACCGGCATAATCGTGGGACGTAAAACTAAAGATTTCATATCATTTTTTGTAATTCTTACCATCAAGGCTGAGAACTGCACGGTCCAATTTTTTAGCCAAAGTAGAAGCCCAACCGGAATAGTGATGTCAACCGACTCGGATCGGTTCAACTGAGCGTACAGCTTGAACTGGCTTGGTTGGGATTACCCATCGACTGGGCTCAATTGAGCCAATGGCTTGAACCGGCTCCGTTGAAACGAGTCCATAGGCTGGGTTCGAGTCAGCTTAACTGAGCCGATGGCTCGAACCGGCTCGGTTGGGGTAAGCAATCAGCTCGGTTCTGCTCGGCTCGTGTGAGCATCGGCTCGAGCTGGCTCGGTTGGATGAGCTGTTGGCTCGGCTCACTTCTCGGTTCGGCTCGATAAGTGAATAAGCTGTGAGCGAGCCGCTTGAGCTGTTGACAACCCTAAACCCGGGTCGAGCAGTTTTGAACATATTTGGCTGGAGTCCCATAACTTTTAATAATTTTTGGCTCGAGCCCGAATACTTGCTCCTCCTGAACTCAAACCAAGAACCTCGTGACCGATGTCCTTGCCTCCTGAAGATTTCTTGACGACCGAGATCGACAGTCAAATAATTTTTAGTATTCCGATACAAACCGCCTATATTCCATGTTTATACAGGTACACGGTGTTATAATGTTAATTAATTATAGTAGTAGTAGTAGTATCATTGATAATTATATTGTCTATGTATGATACTTGAAGATAGTAACACAAAGAATTTAACTCGAATTGGCTCGACTCGACTGGAAACTCGATCCGAATTCGAGTCGAGTTGGGGGAAATTTTTCGAGCCGATATCTCAAGTCGAGCTCAAAGATGTCTGCTTCGAGTCGAGTCGAGTTTTAAAGAAAACTCGCTCGAACTCGTTGGTGCCCATTCCTATTGTATGCATGACGGGCATATAGAGTTCTTTCGAGGAGGATAGAACCATAAACATAATATATTTTAAAAAATACTTAGTTTCTCGGCTTTCTTCCCATGGGAGGGGGGGAAGGATGGTAGGTATCCAGCATTTCTTATAAGTACCTTATTTGAAATATGTAAAACAGTAACAAGTGCACAACACAATACACACACATCTTCAGTTTTAATTGCTGATTTCAATTGCAATTAACAATTACAATTAACAATTACAAGTTTCAATTGTCAATTGCAATTAACAATTAAATGTTTCAATTGCACCCTTTGCAATTGACAATTAACAATTAAAAGTTTCAATTGCCTGGTGACCAATTAACAATTAACAATTGACGAAAATTTAATTGCAAATTTTATGATTGAATTCAATTGCAATTGAATTAATTGTCAATTACAAATTGAAATCAATTGCAATTGATTTTCAGAGCAATTACTTTCAATTGATTGATCAATTGCAATTGATTTCAATTGATTTTGCCCAACACTGGTTACCATCATCTGTCGTACGTTACCAAACGATGCATTGATGGCTCTCGCATTAACTTATGTCTTGTTTGCCCAATTGCTTTATGAATTCTTAATATGTATAATATATACCGGAATATAAATATAAATATATGCATATATATATATATATATATATATATATATATATATATATATATATAGATATATATATATATATATATATATAGAGAGAGAGAGAGAGAGAGATAGATAAGATATATATATTCCGATCCCCTCGTACTATTTATTAAAAATGGTGTGATTTCAATGAACAATTGTTTATAATGTATGCTCATCGGATAAATAAATAAATAAATAAATAAAAGTAAATTTTCTATTTCATCAGCTGGTAACTCTTCTGGAATGCTAGACTCAAACTTGAACTCATTCGTGGCTATATGGTTAGCGTATGTGACTTTGGTGCAAAACTCAGATTCGATTCCCAGTAGGAACTCATGAGACTTCATCTCACGTTAAGCTGTAGGTCCACGTCTCTTATAGCCTTGGTATTGAACGAGACACTAAACTCCAAATCTAAATCAAACTTCGAATTTTACCGAAAGAAAAAATACATATTTAGGAAAACATAGCAAGATGGTAGTTAATAATTCTAGTAAGCATTAAACACCGAACTTACTCTTTCGTGGAAAGTATAGGTTTGATGATGGAGGGGGAGTAAGATTTATTACATTGTGAATCTTAAGCGGTGCATTAAATTGAAGGGAAATGCATATGACCTCTAGTTTTTATTTAAGAAAAAGAGAATATTGCATTAATTTTTCAACATTATAGTTTATTCTAAAATTCCAAGCAATATTTATGTTGCATTTTTTTTTAAATAGACAAATCCAACTGCAAATTTAATACTTAACGAAGTATTAAGAACAGCTTTAGAAACACAACTTATTCTAGATTTTTTAAAAAAATTGAAGACTCGCTGTAGAAAACAATGTAAGTGCTAAAAACAATAGTTACTGTAACAATAGAGACAAAAGATAGTAAATTGTGCCCAAGCGTCACAAAACAGAAAATACTATTACCTAGAAATACAACCTAGATTATAACGAAGTATGAGAATCTAACTAATGCATAAACGTTTTTAAAAAGTGAAATAAGTGGAACAATTTCAAGGTGGCACTTACATTGTTTTCTACAGCGAGTCTTCAATTATTGACATTTTGCCACTTCTGAGTTCCATGTAAACAACAGTATTAAGAATACATAATTTGTTAATTATTATTTTACTAACTACAATAGTACATGGCATCTTAATCCCTAAGTATATATAATGTGACATTATTACTCTTGTTAGATTTAGTTTCTTTTTCCTATCTGAAATACTTATATCCCATTGAATTGCAGTAACACTGGTCCGCATGGGTATTCTTGTTTTCAAAATTTCAGGTGGATTACATATTTCTAAGGTCGCTCATTCAGAATCTGGCATTAGGCTAGTTTTTTCCAGCCACCCTAGAATTATTAACATTTCACTAATTACTAGAGATGCAAAAAAGCCGGCTTTTTTGAATCGATGGTTTTTTTCACATAAAAAGCCGGCATTTTTGGGGAAAAAAACGAGAATTTTGGAAATTTTGGCTTGTTTCATTTTCATGATTTTTCTATCTAAATAGCTTTCTTACAGTATATTCTGTAATTAGATAAGAATTCCATGACCTAAATGCGATATTTCGCTCTGAAATTCACCATCAAGATGAATGGAGCACATGGTTTACGAATTAAAGCTAACATGAAGAATATAGTATTTGAGGGCAATTTTAGAGGCTATTTAACATTATTTTAACTTTTGAGTTATCGACATCTTTTTTCTTCTCTAGATCATTTTAGTTTGTCATCCGTGTTTCATTTCTAAGAGCTTTTAGTACTCTAGCTTCTAGCGCAAATGTTAAACTTGCCCATTTTTCTATTTATTCGTCAAAGCGTACGTTTTTCAATATATCCGTCAAGCCGAAGTTCCACATTTCTGTTATACTGTAGCTGTGAAGTGATTTAGCAATAATTTTCCGGACACAACCTTGAATACCAATTTATACAAATAATCAGTAGCGGATTTAGAAAAGTACTTTAGGAGGGTTTTTTCTGATTGTTTCGTTTCCTAAAAAGTCCTAATTTTATTTGGGAGGTGCTTGAAGTTTATGAGTACAGGCATAACTAATATTTCGTTTCGTTTATATGTTTAGCAATAATCTTCCGGATACAACCTTAAAAATCATTTTATACCGAGAATCAGTGGCGGATTTAGAAAAGTATTTTGGGAAGGTTTTTCTTAACAATGTTTAGTTTTTCTAAACATTCGTAATTTTTATTTGACGGGAGCTTAAAGTTTATGAGTAAAGGCATAACTAATAGATATTTCGTTTGTTGCAGACATTCCGTAACTTTGGGGAACGGGCTTCAGTCCGAAAGACCGCCCCCCTAACCTTCGCTAAACCGTCACTGCTGGTAATTAGTAATAATGATTTAAAAACAGTAAGAAAGGAAGTCGGCCAACTCACAATACACGCACTATGGAATGAAGAAAAGCTTTGTCAGAATGGTCGAATGCTGGTTGAATCACGGACTTACCGATAGAAGCGCAAAAGCTAATCACTCTTATGTTTGTTGTGCAGTTGTATTTAGCTTAACTTAAATATATTCCGTAGTCCTTTTTTTTTGGGGGGGGGCAGGGGAGTTCCGTAATGATATGTTGAATCCCTCTTGTTAAAAATTCAGAAAACTTGAGGATTGGGTAAACCGTGATGGTGGTTATACAAAACTTAGAATTTCAAGAATATACAGAACCAAAAGCTCTAGATGTGCAGCCTTTAAGTGTATCATATAAATCTAAGTATTTCTCTTATGTTTTATTTTAATTTTATTTTGTTTCAAAAAGAGGGTATGGAATATTTTGAAGTAAAAATACTACATACTATTTTGCTAGTTATTTGTGTATTATTTTAAAAGAAGTGTTTACTTTTAGGGTTGGCTGGTTTACACCAACTTTTTTTTTTTTTTAATAACTGGTTTAAACCAAAAAAATAAAAAGAATGAAAAATGCAAATCGTGTGAACTTCATGGTGACGTTTCCAGATATCAAACCACCTGCAATAGTTTTATTTCCCTTTCACTTTTTAATCAAGGTGTCCCATGTTCAATTCTTTTTATTGAACCCCCTTTTTTCATGCGTAAACCAAGTAGCGGTTCGGATGTCAGTTTAAGCGAAAGTCTTCTCCTTGATAACCTCGGTATTTCGTAAGGATGTTAAGCCTAAACATGCGAAACGAAACCAAATTGTATATATCTGCATGCCTAAATGCCTGTTGTTTTATAAAGAAGCCAAGATTGCTTAAATATATTGATAGAAATTGGCAAAATTTATCGATTGTCTACGTAGCTTCCAACATTAGCTTGGATTGGACTTTCAATGATATCTACGTACTAAATTTGTAATTTAATACCTCAGTTTTAGCGTACTGATTATGATACGTTGACCTTTAAATTTTACATGCAAAGCAGATTTTCCCGTTATTGTCTTACATTTCATGTAATGACGGGATTTTCCCGATGGCTAGGGCAGGAGATTCTCAATTTAAGAAATTTACTGACCGGACTTCTTTATACTTATGGGAGTTCTTCCGGCATAACCCCGCTGTTGCATAATAACACCAAGGCGAAACAAACTTATTTCTGTGAATATGTAATATAAATACATAAAGCAAAAAAATCTAAATAAAAAAAGCCTGGATTAAACCAAAAAAGCCTGGTTTAAACATCCCCAAAAAACGGGTTTTTGGCATTTTCAAAAACAACCATGGTTCTTGCCAACTCTGCTTACTTTTGTATATAGGAGGTTAAAAAATTCTTATTATATACATTGGTTAATCCTGTGGAATTCATAATGTAAATATGTTGAAGAAAAATTGTTTGAAATATCTTTTCGAAATTCATAGTTTATTTTCGAGGTTTTATATTATTATCAGCATCAACCACTAATTAAATGACTTTTTGTGTTATAGAGAACCGAAACAAAGTCTGATTTATCAATTTAAAGCAGAATTTTGAAAAAAGCCCAAAATTTCCCAAGCAAAAAAGCGAAGCAGAAAAAAACGGAGTTTTTTCCAAAAAAGCCGGGTTTTTTTCGAGCCCTTGCATCTCTACTAATTACACTCGAACCTTAGTACCTGTTTGCTCTGTAGTTTATCAATAACTCGCTAGATGACAGCAGGGTATTTGTTAGCAATTATACAGCTGATATAGGTATGAAGAAAGAAAATTAGTTATAAATTTAAACCATTTAATCTACATTTATTTTTGTCTACAGATTAAAGTGTGTACCTTGCATAACAATGTCCCAGACAATCTCTAGTATAAATTCTTTGGCAGGTCATAGATTGATTTATTTCAGTTTATGTATGAACAAACGAACTTGCGTATCTACCATTTTAGTTGGATTTTCTTCTGTGATCCTGTGCTCTTGTGCTATAGTCAAAGAAGAAACGGCAAGTCGGGGTTGTAAAAATAGTCCGGATGTGTTTTGTTACATTTGCGGTGAGTTTATTTCTAAGAGGAAACGGCAATGCTTTACGCTATTTTTTTATTCAAAAAAGGCATATTACGCATATTTTCATATAAAACTTGGTGATCAATCGAAACCTGGGCTTCGCATAAAATGTGCCGTTCTTGTGTTGAATCTGAAAAATTGGAATAAGGGAAAACAGATGTCTATGCCCTTTGGAATTCCTATGGTTTGTAGGGAGCCGAAGAATCATAGTGACGATTCTTACTTCTGCTGTTGTGAAATTGTTGGTCTTAATGCAAGAAATAAGAAGAAAGTTCCCAAATATTCAATCAGCAATAAGGCCTGTGGGTCATGGTCCAGACATTCCTATCCCAAAATCTTCACCGCTGCTAGAGTGAGTTAGTGATTCTAGTTCGCCAAGGCAGAAGAGTGACACATAAGATGACAACTTTAAACCGCCTAGTGGTTCATCTCAGCCTAGCTTTAGCTAGATCACAAAATGATCTTAATGATGTGTCGAACGAGTCAGCAGAAGTTCTTTGTTGTAGTCTTCACAAAAGGAACCTTCTGGCACCTGGAACAATATTTCCCTGGTACAGACAAAGAAAGACAATTTTTACTCTACTTTGTACAAGAAGAATCTCTTGTGTACTGTAGTCATGTGTTGGATTTGCTTAATAATTTAAATTTTCCCGTATTTTCCACTAGCTGGAGACTGTTCATTGATTCTGACAAAACAGTTTTAAAATGTGTCCTTTTACACAAGGGAAATAAGTACCCATCTGTACCTATTGCCCATTCGATTTCAGTGAAGAAAAAAACTTATGAAACTATTAAATTAATTCTAAATATCAAGAACATGGTGGGAAGTGTGTGATGATTTCAAGATTGTGGTCATTTTACTAGGACAGCAATCTGGATATACGAAGATGCTAGGTTTCATTTGCGAGTAGATAGTAGGGCAAGAAATGAGCATTGGGTAAGAAGGAAATGGCCATTAAGGGTGCTCTGGAATCTAGAATCTAAAAATATTGTTCATGAACGTTTAGTTGGTTAGGACAAAATATTACTTCCATATCTTCACATTAAGTTGGAACTCATTAAATAATTTGTGAAAGCACTTGACAAACATGAACATGTTTCAAGTTTAAACAGGGACAATATTTCAAGTATATATGTAATAAATTTCCAGCCTTATCCTATGGAAAACTGAAAAAAAGCATATTTATTGATCCAGATATACGAAAACTTATGAAAAACAGGTTTTGAAGCAACAATAATTACAACTGAGAGAGATGCTTGGATTTCATTCAAAAAGTAACAGAGAATTTTCTAGCTAACTACAAAAGTTCCGACTATAAGCACATTGTAGAAACTATGTTGTTGAAATTTCAAGTGCTTAGGTGCAACACGAAATTTAAGATTTATGTCTTGCATTCACATCTGGATTACTTTCCATAAAATCTTGGTCAAGTAAGTGAGGAACAAGGTGAGAGATTTCACCAGGATAAGAGAGATATGGAGCATATATGCCAGGGTAGGCAGAGTGTTAGCATGATGGCGGACTATTGCTGGAGCATAAACAGATAAACAGCAGAAGAGAAGCACAAGAAACTCGCCTAAGCTTACAGAAGAAAGCGTGTGAAGAACAACTGAAAAGTGTTTGTTTGTTTTGCATATTCATCGGATGTTGGGTTGTACGTGTGTGTGTGTGTGTGTGTGTGTGCATATCTAAGAATATAAATAGATTTGTAGGTGAATGTATTCATATTTATTCACATTTTTGTATAAATTTATAAATATTTCAGTGCAGATATCTGTATAGTTCCTTCGTATTTCTGTTCCCATAATATATAGATATAAATTTCGTGGTATCGGGTTGGATTTTTAAAATCAATTTGCGGAAAAACCTAGGGTGATGAGAGAAAATGGATTTCATTTTCGGAATCAGTGAGTCAAGAACTATTAAATTCACCTATCAAAACGAAAACAAGTTTTAGATGCTTTTCATTTGCAATCCTGTGTAATAGACAGTAATTTCTCATCTGTTGTTATTGCTTCCTACTTCAGATTCTATTTTTGAATGTAAATCTGTTGATCCCTTCCTATTTGTGTCCTTGTTTCCGCTGAAGTATTCTCGAATCGTGTGGTCTTGAACATCTGTGGTGATTTCGTACATATTTGGTCTGTTGTTCTCGTTGTTGGTGTTGTATCTATTGTGATTGTTCCTCTGATTCTCATAAGAGGATTCCGATTGCTGGTATTCATATTGTGATCCGTCTCTATGACGATATTCGTTTATATCTTGTGATCCTCGGTTGCTTGAGCTTGGATAGTGATTATTTCTTCGGGAGTTAGAATAATGATTGGTATATCTGTTTCTGCTTGGTCTTCCATAGTTAATTCTGTCTCCACGGTTTCCAGAATTTGTTTCCTTCCATCTATTGTTATATCGTGGCTCATAATGAGTATTATAATTTCGTGGACGATATCCTCTTTGGTTTCCTCCAGACCAACCATAATTGAGTTCCTCTTCACTTTGGTATCTAGAATTCTGGTCCCTCTCGTATTCATAGCTTCCTCTTCTTCTGTTATGTCTTGGAGGAGTTTGAGTTATGTAATTAGTACTGCGTTTCATTTCGTAATTGCGTTGATTATTGTAACGATTCGAACCTCTATTCCCTGCTTGATTCTGATTACTAGTTGAATAGTGATTTCCGTGATTTCGATTATAATATTGCCCATGTTGATTGCTGAAAGGATATTCTTGATTATTTTGATAGTTTCCATAATTGTATCGTTGTTGACCATTAGAAGTATATTGATTATTTTCATTTTTATTATAATTATATCTCTGTTGATGATTATGTCCTTGAGAGTGACTTTGAGATCGCCCATAGTAATTGCTACCTGGTACATTGTAATTACCTCTGTTATTATTTATATTTCTTTCAGTATTCTGATAACTGTTGTAGTAGCCAAAGTTACTATCTCCATGATTTGAAGCGAATTGCCTTCCGTGGAATTGATTCTGTTGTTGATTTCTAGAAGCTGATGTCTGTATATTACCAGTACCTGGGTAATATGAAGAAGTACTCTGATCTACATCATGCATGTTTTCGTAATTCGAGTGGGATTTCTGTTGATTATTTGTCTGAGCGAATTGATTTACATTTGATTGAAATCCGTAACTAGAAGATGGTGTAATAAGTTGTTGCTGATAATATTGTTGATTTTGATTCTGGTTAGTAACTGTTGATTGCATTTGACTTGTTGACGAAGAATTCTCTGTCACCGGAGAAGCAGGTTGGGCCCCTGGAATATCGTCCCCTTTGTAGTAACTGTCGCAGTTGTACAAACGATTTAATTTGGCTAAATCTATTTTGCTATATCTTACACGTTGACCAATAGCCACACCTGGCTTTAGAGGCACAATAGTCGCGCCTTTTCCATCTTTTGAAAATGCTGTGGATCTGTAATGCATTACACTATTGTAGTCGTATGGTAGACCTAATAGATGGACCTCAGACTGTGATCTTGCCATGAAATTGTGTTCTTTTCCTGAAAGAATGAGAATACAAATATGATAAATTTTGATTAAAGAACGACAGTTTTGTGTTTTCCATATGAAGAATAATACAAGGAAATTACTTTATTAAGAACAATTCCTTTTTTGAGAATTCAGCAAAAAGAAAAAAAAATATCGACAAATCTGGCTAGAATTGAATGTTAAAATTTTACCAAAATAATTGAAGCATTCCTTAGAATAACGCCGTATGGTACATTTCAGTGAAATCGAGGAAAGGGATGAAAACTGAACTAAGCTCGTACATATAGCAATGCTTGGCTCAAAGTTTTCGAGCGTACTACGGCGATGTTATGGGAGAATTATTATTTATTATTTCAGTATATGTCAGTCATGTTCTATACAGCATGATTTAACTGATAACTCAGAAAAGTTCGAAATGTGCCATACAACTAGTAATGAAAAATTTTCGATTCATGAGAAGTTGCTATAAGTATTCCTAAGAAAAATGTGAGATTTCCAGGACATTTTCAGGAAATTTTTCTTGTTCAGGAACAGTTGCTTCACCTGGTTTTCAGAGAAGTTTTCCGGAAAATTTTCCGATTCTTCAGAAGAGTTTTCATTTGTTTGTTGTTCCTACATCGTTGTGCCGTAAAATTTATTTCATAAATTTCATAAATGAAAAATGTAACAATTCTTCATTTTTAGAAAATACGTAGTCATGTTCTAAAAAAAAAAAAAAACTTAATATACATATTAGCTTAGAATTCGCCTTTGATAACAGAAAATCATAATATTGGCATTTTATCAGTTTCGTACGCGTAATATATGTTATTTTATAGCTTCACTACTTTTTAACCCTTACATAGTTCCATCACATATAGATAACTAGGGCTAATATCAGGTATTTTCTTGGGAGATCCGAAATCGATTCCCGGTAGATACTCATGTGGTTCGGATCCTGCGATAATCTGTAGGACCACGTATCATAGCCTCGCTGCTGAATGAAATGCTAATCCTCAAATCAATCAATAGAGTACTAAACTTTTGATTACTCAAATTTCCAAAGTTCCAAACTGAAGCAACTCATTTAAACAAATACTGAAAAATTCCAGGAAAAACACTTATATATATATATATATATATATATATATATATATATATATATACAGGGTGGGCCATTTTAATTAATCCACGGAAATATCTGAAAAATGATAAAACATAGAAGAAATGTTTCAAGTACACGTTATATATTGCTAAGGGGGAAACCCAATTCCGCCAAAAGTACCCCTCCTCGCCCCCCCTAAATGGGGGTAACGGGGGGTAACTTTGAAATGTCAAATGGGAACATGGGTCGAGTAATACCTCGTTCGAAAGGTCTTGGAAAACTAAGTGACGCTGTACCAAAAGATGTTTCATATTGTGCACCAGTTTCAAAATGGCCGCCATAATATGGTTCGGAAACTCCAGTACCCGTAGTATGAAAACCATGGAAGGTCAATGAATGGAACAAAATTGAAATACGTAAATATCATAGGACATATCAAATGATGTAATCCCTGTGATCCCAGTGGCCTCCCTAAAGGGGTCTTGTGGGCTAACTTCAAAATTTCAATGTCCGACCGGACAACGGTTCGGGCGTACGCTTGACCTACCCAATGCTGTTTGGAAGGCAGACTTCATGCATAGAGAATTGGTGCACTAAGTTAACGCGGATGGCCACAGTTACATTTTGATTAACTATTAGCATTCATGTCATATTGTGAGCTTGAGGGACGAAACGGTGTGTACGTATATCCCCGAAATGCTTTCTGAATAACCAGCACGCATTGCATAAAAGTTTCTCTTTTTTAGTCACTACAGCGTCATCCTTACAAACAAATGTTTGAACCACACCATACCTATTTGTAAGGTTAGCCTTAATTTACGAATTAAAGTAGAGTTCTCGTTTGAACTTTCACTTTACTTTCCACCCCACTCACATACAGAGCGCAGGGAGAGATCATTTTGCAAGACTTGGATTTCTCTTTATACATTATGGCAATTTTACTCTAATATTTTTATCTCTGTTGTATTATTCTCGAGCCTTGGAACGCCTCCGTGGTTTTCCTATTTAATTTTCGTTATTTTCATTTATGTCTAACCGTATTCATACTATGGATACTAGACGTTTTCT
Source organism: Thermobia domestica (assembly GCF_964235325.1). Lineage (NCBI taxonomy): Eukaryota > Metazoa > Arthropoda > Insecta > Zygentoma > Lepismatidae > Thermobia > Thermobia domestica. Next base: position 285,253,241 of record NC_137454.1, on the reverse strand, counting down.
TAGACCCAGTCACCATGTCCTTGCGATCATTTTGAAAACGGTGTCTCATGTCGAAAATTTTCTTACAGAAGCTGTTTGATATTAATTTGTCTATGTAACGTGATGTTACTCGCTTCAAGCTGCTATTTGAAATTTTCAAGTTGGCCCCGGATACCTTTCAGTTGGCCCTTGGAGTCACCCCGACAACACCTCTCGATGTGCCTTACGTCAGTTAGCTACTCCAGTTTTTCTTTTGTTGATTTATCTCCAATCGCTTTCATACTACGGGTACTAAACCTTTTCTCTGATACGGATACTATGTTTCGGCGGCCTTTTGAGAACACTGCCATTTCACATCAATCGTTTTCTCCTGCAATATGTTAGATTTTGCAAGATTTATCGAACGACGTACCACTCGACTCATGTTACTATTTGAAATTTTGAAGTTAGCCCCCAAGACCCCTTTAGGGAGGCCACTAGGATCACAGGGACCACACCGTTCGATATGCCCTCACGTATTAAAATTTACGTATTTCAATTTTGTTCCATTCATTTACCTTCCATGGTTTTCACACTACGGGTACTGGAGTTTCCGAACCATATTATGGCGGCCATTTTGAAACCGGTGCACAATATGAAACATCTTTTGGTACAGCGTTACTTAGTTTTCCAAGACCTTTCGAACGAGGTATTACTCGACCCATGTTCCCATTTGACATTTCAAAGTTACCCCCCGTTACCCCCATTTAGGGGGGGCGAGGAGGGGTACTTTTGGCGGAATTGGGTTTCCCCCTTAGCAATATATAACGTGTACTTGAAACATTTCTTCTATGTTTTATCATTTTTCAGATATTTCCGTGGATTAATTAAAATGGCCCACCCTGTATATATATATATATTCAGAAAACAATATGAATTGGAAGTAATATATACAGGTTGATTTGTGCAACTGTTCTAATGTTCTAATTAAAATGAAATATAAAAGAAAAGTACAAAACTGCAAACCGCAATAAGTTGATTTTAATTTATAAAATAAAATTATATTTCTTGCTTTTTGTTTATATATGTTTTTCTATCATATTTTTGTGTTCTTTATCATTCTTTTATAGTTTTTCAATACAGAGTTTTTATTACTACATTTTTTTAGAAACAAAATTTATAATAATGAATAAGACTTGTTACTACTATATGAATAGTTTCAAATAACTTGAAATAACTACAATCCATAAGATTGTTTGAACCATTACACTAAAACTAGTTGAATATAGAACTGAAAGTTTAAATTGGCTTAACATAATAAACTTTTGCCTGTGTACCGTACATACTTCTTCCAAGTGTATCGTTCCATAGTTTTTGAGCTCCTCCGTGGCTAAGCGGTTAACGTACGCACCTGTGGCGCGGGAGACCTGACTTCGATTCCCGGCGGGAGCTCATGTGGTTCGCATTCCACATTAATCAGTAGGTCCACGTCTCATATAGCCTCGTTGCTGAAAGGGACGCTAAACTAAAATCAACTCAACTAGTTCCATAGTTTACTCAGTAAACCAAGTCACAATAAAATCAGCGCAGAACTTCTTATTTTCTGTTACAAAAAAGAAAAAAAAACTTTATTAGAAACTTTTAATCAGTTTTTTTTTTCATTCAATAAAACATTTTCAGTTGCTTTTATTTTCCCTGCACTATACACACAGAAGCTCCGTGTAATTTTTTCTTAACCAAGTACGAAATAATATTTAAAAATTTTATAGTTATGAAAAGTTGATATTGGAAAATTATAGTTTGCTGTTATTTAATATTCGTATACACGGATTCAATCAAGTTTAAAGCTTGATCGTGGATATTTTTTTTAGAAGGGAAAATTTTCCGAAAAAAAATATAGTGGAAGACTTTCCAATTTACACCACTACGTACTGTGTTATTCTGGGAAATGTTTCAATTGAAGACGAGGAATATTCAACTTCCAAATTTTTTTTTTTTTTTTAGTAGAACAGATTGAAATATGGAAAGTATTCTGTATTATTGTATTTGTTATAGGATGTGTTGAAGGATACTGTATTTGTTAAGTTTGTGCGAAACAAATAATAGCATAGTTTAACTTATGGAAGTTCCGTAACACTGGTTGATAGTGTCGGTATGAGCGGCCGCATGGTCTCTTATCTCCACTCTGTGATTTCCCAAATTCCCCATTACGTGTCATATACGGTACATCATCATATTTACATATCTCATAGCAGACTGATGTGGATGAGAAATTGAATAAATTGTTCTCATTAGTTTCTATACCAGGTATGGACATAATTATATGTTACAACTTCGTCCTATTCATAATCTCATAGTTAATGCTTTGTTGTTAATTTATGTTTACAGGCAGTTCGATTGTAATATACATAACGATGAATCAGTATTGTCATAAGTTAATAGCATACTTTTTTTGGGTTAATGAACCAATCCAACACTTACTGCAATATCATAATGAAATACATTATATGAATGATTTCTTTTTTTTAATCTATAATAGTCTAGAAGATTAATGTGAGCAGTTTTAGAGTTTAGTGATAAGATTACTGTTTAAGCTTTTACATTACATTTAACATGATTTAAAAAAATATGTAATAGATTAGGAGTGCAAAATGAATACCTTTTCAGTTTATTTATAACTAAATACATTTGTAGTATATGGAAGCGAAAAAAACTTATTTCGTGCATTTATTTATTCGAATACTTTATGAATCGTCTTGCATAAGGAAAACAATAGCTTTCAAAGTCCGTTTACATTTTATAGTATGAAGACACACTTATATGTGAATTGTAAACAGGACCAACATCATGCTACTAAAACTTCCAGCATGACATCATTTGAAAAGCATCACTCATTTGAAACAAATCCTTAAACACTAGATATTAAAACTCATAAAAATCTTTTTTCGTTTTATATGAGTTTTAGTGTCCCTTTCAGCAGCAAGGCTGCATGAAACGTAGACTTGCAGCATAACATGGGATCCGAACTACATGAGCTTTCAATAGGAATCGAATCCGAGCTTTCATCTACGGCACCAAACAATTATGGCCATCGGGTGAGCCGGCTGTTCTTTCATACCCAACTCTCACCCAACAGGATTGAATATCTCTTCATTACGGACGTTGTGCGGGGAACTACCTGGGTCAGCGATGTATTAAGAGGTAGATCGGACGTCGGGGACTGCCGTAGTGGCCACCTCGCTTTCCAGTTCTTACGCTTCTTTACTTCTATCTTTCAGGCCACACGAAGCCCAAGGTGTACTCCGGAATTGGTAACATTTGGTGCAACAAATTGAAGGAGCTTCTGCTGCCATGCCTCTAGAGGCATCGCTAGCTATACATGAGGATTGTAAGAGGCGTGTATCATTGTTCCACATGGTGGTCATATCGAGCGTGTGTTGTGAGGGGATCAACAGAGAAAACAGGCCATAATTAATGAATGCTTAATGATAGGACAAAACTGTCAGTAGCATTGCACATCTGCAAACACGCATATATACTATATGTCAATGCTGACCTTTCTATTTTAAATAAATAAAGTTATATTCAAGATGGCATACTTCCACGTCGCGTCCGCGGTGTTCATATGTGTTTCCGAGGTTATTCCACCATTCAAACATCATCTATGAGCAAAGTGAACCCATAACCGAACAGATTTTCCTGTGTCAGGACTGCTACCTGACTTTCGGCTCATCCTATATCAAAATGAAACTGATCTTGTGTGGGACCAAATCACTGGAAAACACCTGAACCGCTTCAAGCGAAATTTGGAATATTATCACCTACCTTGCGTTAAGGTTTTATCATGTCACTGTAATTAAAGGCTTTATCCTAAGGGGGTAAGAAGGTTTCAACATTCGTGCGAAAAATAGAGTATCTTATGAATCCCTCAAGTTAGAGCGATTAAACTCATTATATACTTGTCATTAAAAGCAAATGTACACCTGTCCCAGTGTTTTTGAAAATTTCTCTTTTAAAGTGAGAGAGAAAAGGCATTTACCATAACTTTTTCGTCACATTGAAAACGACGTTTTCTGTTGTTTGCGATCGCATCTTGGGAACACAGCTGACTCGTTTGAAATGAATTATGGAACATAGAAATATTATGCCACTTTGATTACATAGCATATCCTAATGTAGAAAGATTTTTCAAAATTTATGCCAAAAATAGAGTATAGTATTAATTACAGTTTCAATAAAATGTGCTCCTAATAGGGAAAGGAGGTTTAAATATTTTCCATACATCTATTCTCTCAGTGCAATAAACGGATATTTCAGCTTGTAAATAATAAAACACAAAAAATCGAAAGAGAACAATATAAAACATTTATCGTAATATGAGGAAAAAACAATACATATTGGAAAAAGAATATATATATATATATATATATATATATATATATATATATATATATATATATATATATATATATATATATATATATATATATAATACACAGTAACAAAGTGCTCAGAGCATACAATAGCTTGAGAAAAAGGTGAATATAACTACATTACACACAGAGAAATTCACATTATTGTTTTACCACGAACAAGAGAAAAAATTATCAAAATTGCACAGATATGACACAAGCTTGAACCTCACCATTTTCTCATGATGAACCCGTAGTAAACATAGTCGCACCAAAGATGAGAAAACTTTGATACAGTGTACGATACTTAAAAATAACCTATGAAATAACCTTAGATTAAGGAATTTTAAATATCCTAAGGACTTCTGAATCTCCTTAGATTATTCCCATGATTCATTATTGATTCAATCTATTCTACATCAAACCAATAGTCCACTAATAGTAGCGATCTAAATCTCTAGGAACTTGCATCTGTAATCGAAGTTGTAGATTGATGTCCCTGGACTATTGCTGCTTCTCTGAAACTTACCCATGAGCTAACAGGAGAAGAATCTTCGTTTGATATCCTGTGATAAACACGCCGTTGTCACAGAATTAAGATTGTGCGGACTGAGCATGGACAAGTTTAATTCCATAACAAAAATTTGGCATACTGTAGCACGAAAGTCAGTGGTATACAAGGGCTGTTCATTTATATCCCGAGCTGATGATGTAAAAGATCATAGGAATGACTTACGCTCTATTATGTGCTTGTCCCCTTCATGCCGCATCCAAATCAGTTCCAACATTGTCGACATCATTAGCGACAACTCTGGAACGTTTGTCACGGAATGAGCCGGGATCCCCTCGTCGTGTTATCTTGGATAGGGTCAAATCCCTTGGATTTCAGCGTAGTGAACAAAGAATTCACATAGATCTACTGACAAGTAGTGGATGGTATACGACTGGGATCTTGCATTTGGCTAGGAAGTCGTACATCATTTCTGCAGTGTGACAGAAAACATTGACATGTTGGAAGCGCCGCTCCCTAGATGCTCACTTGTCCGGTCATGTACAATAAATGGAACCCCGTAACCGTTAAAACACAGTTGTATAAATCTCTTAAGCTACAGTTTGGCCACGTGGAACAAATTTGTGATGCATGATCTTGAATATGTCAAAACATGATCAGTACCACTTGTACCTGGAATCGCACTAGTCTGCATGGTCCTTTTGGGTCTCGAGGATCCAGATGACTTTCATTGGGACTACATTATCTTATTCATTCATCTCCTGTGATGATAGTAGTTAGGAATATCTGATTGTTGGCGGCCATTTCCTCCAATTTCCTGCTGATGGTAATACGAGAGTTCTTGTAGTTCTACATGAGTATCTTCCGCATGAATTTTGTCATATATGCTCTATCCCTAGGTTTTCAAGTAAGATTTGGTGAGATAAACCGATAAAAATGTTTTACTCCCAGACAATTTCACGGAAAATCAGTTGACGATCGAATCTCACAAGAGCACTGACCTGAATATTTTAAACTTTTCTCCTCAATCTGACTCACAGATGGTTGACTAGGCCAGGGATCATCTTCCACTTTTCCATTCAATCAGCTTGGAAACTTGCAAGCCACAGGTTTGGTGCACAACTCATTGATTTAATCGAATGCTAATTGCCACATTTGAAGGGTGTGAGGCAAGAACATGGTAACCCACAATTTTGCAATTGCTGCGTTTTGCAGCACCCGATACAGAGCAACGCACACTGGTTCGTTTAACCTTGTCCGTTTAATCCTTCATGTATAGTCATATGTGAAAAATTAGTTTTCCGATTTTGGAAATAAATTGTGCAGCAGAAACCCTCTAATTTCTTAAAATAGTAAAATTGTTGGTTACCATGTTTTTGCCTCACACCCTTCATTTCATACAGTGTCTGTAGTTGATTTTTCCAGTTTAAAACAAAATTTGACATGGATAACAAACCATACCACATGCAACCAAGTCTTACTCAATGTTTTCTAAGCATAGATGAACAATAGCACTATGAGATGTTGCAACATTTACCTCCGGTGAAGCTTTGAGCTACTTTAAAAAATCTCGAAATTAAAACAAACAGCTCTTGTAGAGGCTCCTAACTGAATCAGAGGTTCTATCGTTATCCGCGTCCAATAGCATTATATAAGTAAGTAGGTAAGTAGGTAAAAACTACGCATATTCAACAAGCATTTTGTCTTCATTGCAAGTAAGATCTAGAACTTGTGCTAGAGAAGTCGGTGCTCCTTCATACATAATTAACAATTTACATTAGCTGCATACTGAATATTAAGCTTTACTGTATTTATTAGCAAAATAGAAAATATGCAAAATAAAATAACAGTAGTGCAAATTCTCTGGAGCCGGGCATTACTGAGATAGAATGCAAAATTAAAGTAAATCTGTGCGAGAAGTACAGACTATGAGAAATGACATGATCAATGAAATAAAAGGAATGAAAACAGTATACTCAACGAAATATAAGTAAGAAAAGGCACATGTACAAACTCATGGAGAACTGCAACATGACACGAGCAGAGTAGGTAGCTACCACCTAGGCCTCACTCATAAATATTCATGAGGGGCGATAGTTTTGACATTGTAAGTGTTCTTAATGATATGTTGTAGTTATATACGCGGGTGGTCGACAGTTTGAATAATTGATACACCTTTCTCCCACATATTAATAATCTTATAAATGACACAAAAGAAATACGATAATGTATGCAGCTGCGTATGGATGTCGTATATGGGAAAAGTATGTCACGTATAATAAGGGTTTCCCGCTTGAAGAAATCTTAATGTGACAAGCAGGATATAAAAAATATTTAGAATTGAAATATGTGGATCACATACGTATCAGAAGGTAATAAATTGTTCGTTTCATTTACATACATGGCATATAACACGGCAGCGGATGTTGAGCGTTGGAGAATATTCTGGAATTTTGGTTGTTGGAATGGGTGAAAGAAGTTGCTGGAAGTTTCCTGATTTTTCTTAAGGTTATTATCGTTGGAACAGGGGAAAGAATATTCTCACCGATTCATTTGCATGACTCCTACAACGTATAAGAGATAAGAAGCGCAAGTATAGTGCTGGAAGAAGAAAATTGACACGTAGAAGACACTGGAAGAGAAAATTATTGGTAGGTACTAACTTTGTAGTATTCCCATTCTTGTTTTATACTTGTTCATTTTTATATGGAAAGGGACATTGGAAATGAAATACATGTAAAACATATTGTAATTGTCGGGAGTATAAGGGAAAAGAAGTGTTTGGTTTAATCGGGAATTGATTTATGATTTTCGGCACTGAAAACCATGTGACTCGGTGTACTTTTATGGAACTATAAATGAACTAAGATATAGTATAATATAATATGAAGGCTACAGAGAATCAACATTGTTCATTGCACCAAGACTCAAACTAGGATTCTCCAACGTGCATAACCATATGCTAAAGATTTTGCTTGCAGTGCGGAGTTTTAATTATAAATGTTATAAACTTTACTGAGTATGAACAAACTTATATTGAAATGGAAGTCAGCAGAATCCGTGCCGGGAATCGAACTATAACTATCCCACGTAGAAAACCGTACATAAATCTTTCGCTTAGCAGGTGTTATTACTTATATGTAGCTATGAATTGTGTAAGACTTATAAAAGGTATATAAAAACTTATAATAGGTATATATAAATTATATGTTAAGAAGGAAGTTATGTTGGACCATAGATGTTCATTTTACTTCGACCTCACTCACCCTCGCCCTCGCAGTAGCAGTTGGCCCTCACCCTCGTCCACCCTCGCCCTCGCGAATGGAATTGTCCATCACCCTCGCGCGCCCTCACCCTCGCTGTCAAAACTTGTCCTCGCCCTCGCGCACCCTCACCCTCGCCATCGAAGCTTGTCCTCGTCCTCGCGCACCCTCGCCCTCGTTGCCGAAACTTGTCCTCGCCCTCGCGCACCCTCGCCCTCGCCGTCGAAGCTTTTCCTCGCCCTCGCGCACCCTCACCCTCGCCATCGAAGCTTGTCCTCGCCCTCGCGATAGGAGTTGTCCATTATCCTCGCTCGCCCTCGCCTTCGTGCTCAAAACTTTTCCTCGCCCTCGCGCACCCTCGCCCTCATATCATTGAGGGCGAGGGTAATTGAGGGTGAGGAGACCTCGAGAGGGCCTCCTTCGTGAGGATCAGAGCATCAATTATTCAACATATTTGTTGAATTATTTCCTTATCGTCAGTGGCGGATCCAGGGGGGCGATCGGGGCGATCGTTCCCCCCCCAGAAGAGGAAACTTCTTTATTTTATATATACAAATAAAACGCAACCCAGAGTTTAGAGCTCTTAAAAGTAGCTCTAAGTAGCAGTATTACAACCCACCACCCCCACCAGAAGTCCGTCCGGGATCCGCCCTTGCTTAAGATACGTCCTAAAGAAAGGAAACTAAACATATCATCGTATAACTTACTGTGGAACACCTAAAATGGAACAACTGTTACAATAGAGATCTCGGTCGATAGTGACGTTTACATCATTTATCAACAGTATCCAATGCCTTTACTTCAAAATGTTTCTTGAACTACGATGCAAGCATAAGTATTCAGCCACACAAGGGCAGCTCTCATGAGGGTGAGGGTGAAATCAAGGTTTGATGAGTGGCGGTAGAGTGACTGCCGCGGACTATCTGTCAGAATTTGACAGTCAACACGTTGGCCATCCCTGATGTATGTAGCGTAACTGAGGAATTTGAACAAATTCAAAGGGAAAGATCTAAAGTGCTTAATTTTGAAACTCCGTCAGCAAACAAATAAAATACTTCAGAACACTATTGTTGAATTATCACTCAGAAATATATACCCACTCTAACCTATAACATGAATGACTTCATTGATTTGAATGTGAATCTAAGTTAATTGGTATCTTAAAATATAAACTGAAATGTGTCAATGTGCTTGTAAGGTTAATTTCGATGCTCAAATATTGTTAATATTTACCACTAATAGAGATACATTTGTCCTACCTTAACAATGTTAAAATTTTTAATTTTTTTCAATAATTGCCATAAATATGAAACTTTGTCTTAAGAAACTACCCTAGGGGCCAATTTGTGTACTTTATCACTTTGGTCTTGGTTCATTTTTGGCAGCTATCATTGTTGGAAAGTTTATTTTCAGTAATTCCCACAATTATGAAATGATATCTTTCAAACGTTGTCTCAAGGATTCCTTACACTACAAATACGTAAAGGCAAATGAAAAATGAAATCTTTAGTTTAAGATCCCACGATTATGCAAGCTAAATGCTAAAGGAGACAGAAGTGAATGATGAAAGAAATAGTTGAATGAGAATGTGGTAGGAAACTGGAGAATCCCCAGAAAACCCACGAACACGATGTCCTCCACCACGAACTTACTTGGACGGGAATCGAACATGCGACCCTTCGAACAAAGGTAATTTCTCTATCGCTAAGCCACCGTTCCTCCCTAAATGGCACGCTCAGAGCTTAGCGCCTTCAGGGGCCTTGGAATTATCGAGCCTAAAATGATTTAGCACTGACTTTTATAAATCCACCAATTCAACAATTAATAATGTCGTGCAAACTTTAATACGTGCAAACTTTAAGATTGTAGTAATGAAAGAAAAGATGAAATCTTTAGTTTAGCGCCCCAGAGTTATGTAACTGCTAAAGGAGATGGATGAAATTGCAAGTGAATGATGATGAAAGAAATGGTGGAACGGGAAAGTAAGAGAACAAACCTTTATTTTCTTTAGCACAAATAATTAAATGTGTAGATTAATTGATTTCCAGAAATTTTATTATAATTAGCAATTAAAAACTGAAAGGGCGATCACAAACTTTTCTTGCCCAGGACCTCGCAACAATTTGTTACACGCTGCCATACGGTACATCAATAAAACAGGAGTAGGGTGACTGAATTATTTTGCTCTGTGGTTGAAAAGTAATAATGCAAAACAGACAATTATTGACTTGAAGAGATAGGATAGTTTAAAAATTCTGACTGGGGAATAAAATCTTCATTTTTACGTCCTACGATTACCGCAGTCTTGTAGCCAACCTGGAACGAAAGAGATTCAGCCCACTGAAGATTCTTTGCGAATATCATTTCAATGTGAATTTCGAACAAAGATCTAAGCTTACCTTCATGCTTACGTTACGTCAAACAACTAACATATAAGGTGGAAATTATTCAACTTTTTTCATAAGATGTAATCCAGCTGACTAATTAAAATTTTATAAGCTTTATATGTTATATGTTGATTGATTAAATGTTGCACCTGATAATATGTAGTCGTTACTGCTTGTTACATAGTATTAGCGTGTGTAATGGTTGTATGGGGGAGAGGAGTATTTAAACGCTAATATTCTAAAGTGAAATATTTACATAAAAATTAGGATAATTAAACATTTTCAATAACTCCCTCTTAGACTTCGACTCTGGTTATAGGTCGATTACCGGTGATTACTGAAAGTTAATGATATTGAAATATACAAAGGAAGTTAGTATAGTGTCTAGCAAGCATGTCTGCTTTGCAGCAAGTCTCAGGTTCGATTCCCTTGAGTAAAGTTTGAACGCATTATGGTGGTTCGGATCCTACCATAAACTATAGATTCACGTACCATTTAGCATCGGCATCGGTGATGAATTATAAAGGGACATTAACTCTAATACGTCAGAATACAGACAGATCGACTGATTCCCAGATATTCATAAGTAAAACTTATATTTTCCAAAACAGCAAATTACGTTAGTAGAGTGCTATTTTTTTCTAAATATAGATCATGAACGGTTTGAAATTATGTTTATTCTGTTGTGTGAGAACGTTTCTCTATAGTTAGAATTGAGGACATCTTCGAAAGTTCCCCTTCGGGAGGATGAACACTAAGAATCATGAAATTATAGGTGTAAACCTGAATGCAGTTTTACCCACTTACCTCATTAGTAATCTATGTAAATGTAAGGTCACTTGACAGGTCCAAATGTAAGGTCACTTGACCAAAGGCTTAGATAATGTCCCCACAACCTCCACGATGCGGGGTCACCAACTCCAGGGATGTAAAATATATAGAAAATGTTTAGAAAGTAGAGGCGAATAACTAGGGGCTGCAGCGGGCAGGGGCTGTGTTGCAATAATAGACTATCAAAAACTTCCTGCTCAAGTATTAAAATTTTACACGGCGTACACCATAGTCTTAAAATTTTCACAGAGTATATGCTAGTCTTACAAATTTCACAGGTTATATGTGCTAGTTTTGAATATAGTACTACACGCCTTGAAGCAGAAAGTATGCGCAAATGACTAAGATTGAGCAATACACGTTCGTGTACTCTCGACTACACCCCTGAATATATGCTTTTATTTTCTTAGTTTGCTTACATACGTGTGACGAAAATCTGGGAGGAACGCGACCACCCAAGCCCCTCGTTACGACGCCCATGATTAGATGAACCATAGCCGAATACTTCAGGTAGTTTTGCTTCTTTATTTCTAAGTTTTCCTATGCTTTGCTGACTAAATATCAGTTGTCAGGGAGCTTTAAAACTTGCGATATAGAACCAAATCATTCTATTTTAATATCCTACTTAGCGAAAAAAAATAATAATAAAAACGTCGATAATGAAGGGTAACAGATCACAGAAAGAAGCCTACTGGACGCCCAAAATAGTCTCCCTTTCAAGACTGTGCGCTGCATATTCTTACACTATATTAAAAACGCTTTCAAAGATACCAATCTTAAAAAAAATAATAATAATAAATAAAAAAAATAAAAATAAATAAATCTTTAGTTTAACATCCAACGGTTATGCCATCGATGGCTAAAGGAGACTGATGGAATTGCAAGTGAATGATGATGAAAGAATAGGTGGAATGAGAAAACGGGAAAATCCCGAGAAAACCCAAGTATACGCTATCGTTCTCCACAGACTCACTTGGCCTGGGATCGAACGTGACCCCTGAAACCAGAGATTGGCTGTAGCACTGAGCCAACGTGTTCCCGTCCAATAATACCAATCGTGTTAATCGTTTAATTGCAATAAATATTTTCGTTTTTAGTTTTCAGTATTGACTTAATAGTTTTGTAACCGGGTACTTGGAAAACGGATAGGATTTCAATTAAAAACGGTTTGTGGGCTGGCCTAGATAGTTGCGATCTATACTTAACGTAATTATCTTAGAATGAGATTTTATTTACAAAATGGACAATTCAATTAAACCATTAACAGTAGTGCTTTATAAGATAATCCTAATTTAAGATCAATTAAAATTATTGATCAACTAATAATTGACTTTGATGAAGTGGATTACACTAAGTGTGATCAATTACAGTGTCTACATTTAATTCATTTTAAAAGTTCGTTATTGAATTCTTCGCCCTCGCGCCTTCGCTTTTCCTCGCCCTCGCGCACCCTCACCATCGAAGCTTGTCCTCGCCCTCGCGCACCCTCGCCCTCGCTGCCGAAACTTGTCCTCGCCCTCGCGCACCCTCACCCTCTTCGTCGAAGCTTTTCCTCGCCCTCGCGCACCCTCACCCTCGCCATCGAAGCTTGTCCTCGCCCTCGCGCACCCTCACCCTCTTCGTCGAATCTTTTCCTCGCCCTCGCGCACCCTCACCCTCGCCATCGAAGCTTGTCCTCGCCCTCGCGCACCCTCGCCCTCGCGGCCAATACTTGTCCTCACCCTCGCGCTCCCTCGCCCTCGCGTCACCGTGGGCGAGGGAACTTGAGGGTGAGGATGCCCTCGAGAGGGCCACCCTTGCGAGGGTGAACATCTCTGTGTTGGACAGGGAGCCATGACACTGCCGGGATTAAAGCAGGGACTTTCTAGCTGGAGAACCGTACGCTAATCTTTTTTATGCTGGCACTGTGGTCTTTTTCGTTATAAATGTTAAAAATTTTACTGTGTTAGAACAAACTTATACTGAGCAGAACATCAGCAGAATCCGCACCGGAAATCGAACCACGATTCTCCCACGTGGAGAACCGTACGCTAAATCTTTTGCTTGCAGTGCGGAGTTTTTACTTATAAATGTTATAAACGTTACTGTGTATTGACAAACTTATATTAAACAGCAAGTCAGCAGAATCCGCGCCGGAATCGAAGCAGGGTTTTTCTATATGGAAAACCGTGCGATAAACCATTTGCTTATTAGGTTTTGTTACTTATATGTAGCTATGAATTGTGTAAGACGTATAACTGGCATTTATAAAGGATATGTTAAGAAGACAGTTATATTAGACAGGAAGCCATGACTCTACCGGGATTCAACCAAGGTTTTCCACCTGGAGAACCGTACGCTAATCCTTTTTATGTTTGTACTATGGACTTTTCAATTATAAATGTTATATATATTTTACTGTGTAGGAACAAACTTATGTTGGATAGGTAGTTGGCAAAATCCGCACCGGGAATCAAACCATGACTCTCTCACATGCAAAGCCAATATGGTTGGAAATGTTAGTCCTACTTTGAATATTATATTTTTGTAATTTGAGAAGTCGTAATACGGTAACTAATTGCAGTTTTGTTTTCTGTTTTAGGCGCAGAAGCAAATAGAAAGTGATAGAAGCGAGAAAATCACTGGAGAATAAAACCTATTCTCGTGAATTGTTTGCTGTTGAAATATAGCAGTGTTTTGTAGGGTAAAGGAGTTATAGATTCGTTTTTAAACATGGATTCACTGAAACCTTTGGATCTTAGTACAAGAGGTGAAAGTGATCTTACAGAATCGTTATCTTTGCAGGGGACTCCGCAATCACCCCCATTGGAAACAGACGGTACCACGGTCAACTTTGATGTATTGACGTCTTTATCGGGAACATTCCAACCGATGGTGAACCCGCTACCTTCGCCACTGAAAGCAGAAGTTATTCCGTCACTTGATGTCGATCATGACGTAGAAGAATATCCCTTACACTTCCAACAACTGAGTAATTCCCCGGTGCAGAATTGGGACCTGGAAGAATTTTTGAAGTTACCATGTGAGTGTACTGTTGAACGCACATCATTGGATTGTATAAAAGAGTTTATAATATACTGGAAACCAGACGATCCATTTATTTGTATTGCATGCGTTTTTTTGGAAGGTGGACAGTTAAGGCATAATTGTTTGACGTTGGATACGGAATAGCTTGAGCGGAAAGCCATAGATGTTGTAACAAAAGTTAGGATCGTAAAGAATTATCAATTTATAGAAAAAAGCATGAATTTTTTTGATTACATGGAACTTTATCGAACGTTTCCGAGATCTTGTGTGTGATTTTGAATATAGGCCGACGTTAGTTAACATTTTACTAGAGAAAGACTGGGAAATCTACTGATATGGTGTAAAATGTACAAGAAGAATTTACAAAAGTACGTTAAAAGTAAAATTAGTGTGAGCAAAAAGTTTTATCTGGAATTAGATTTAGTACTCTATGTGTAGAAAATATAACCAATAACAATAATAAGTCATATATATAATTTTGTATTTTACTATTATACATTTATGTATTATCTTTTAACAAAAGAGACACTGACCAAAGCTTAAAACTTTACTTTATTTTAAATTATAATTTGTAACTGTTTCGGATATCTAGCATATCCTTCTTCAGACACGATCGAAATTAATGAAAATACAGACATATATATAAATGTTGTTATCTTTATATTTAACAACATTTATATATATGTCTGTATTTTCATTAATTTCGATCGTGTCTGAAGAAGGATATGCTAGATATCCGAAACAGTTACAAATTATAATTTAAAATAAAGTAAAGTTTTAAGCTTTGGTCAGTGTCTCTTTTGTTAAAACAATTAATCCAAAGCCATGAATAGTCTTATTATCTTTTAATGGAATATAAGTTCATGGAGTATATTTGGAAAATAATAGAACATATGTGATGATATCACATTAACGAAATGTTTCTTGGAAAAGATTTATTTTGTATCGCCTTGAAACATATTATTAAACTGGAAATTCGAAGAAAATATTATTTGATTTTTAATATAAGACGGAGAATGCATAGAACACTATATTAAATGTAAGGAAAAATGTGTTTCACACATGCGCAGAAGCTTCTATCGTAGGTATATAAATAGATGTATCACACTTGAAAAATTAGTGGGTTTGTTTTGTTTTTGTTGAAGAGCAAATAAAATGACTGGCAGGGAGATTGCTTATGTTTCACTTAGAGAAAAAGAAATTCTACGTGAAAATGGAAAACCTATAGTGTTAATTCAGCCATCTGACCCCGATTTGCCAGATAAATTACGTGATAAAGTGAGAATCATATATCCACCACAAGAAATAGAAGTGTATTCAGACGCTATAATGGATATAATGATAAAATACTCCCGGAAAGTGATTATGAGAGTGTTTCAAATATTAACTGTTTTGAAGTGAAAGCTAATGAGTGCGAGTGTATTAGTGAAAGTATGAGTGATACATGTGTTATAGAATTATTTAATGAGTGCACACCAAATTCAGTTTTATTATGTGAAGCATGTTGTGATCATAATGAAAATGAAAAAGAACACATGTGTTTGCTATAGTATGATTACGAATTATTACAGAAGGCGTGGACGATCCTAACTAAACGTTAAATGAGAAAAAATATGAAGTTTATTTATAGATGCATTTTAAAATTGTAATATTAAGAACACTTATGCTGTGGAGAAAAAATTTAAACTGATATATGAGTACATTACAGAGTGTGATTGTTATATCTAAAATCAGTAAAAATGTTTTTGCAGAAAGATTAACAATTATTTTATTCTGTAAATGAACAGTGAGACACTAGAGCATATGCATTCAATTGTATATGAATAGAAGAACATATTTTCCCTTGTATATTAGGGCTAAATACTTTGATGTAAGTTGTGAAATTACAAAGGATTACAGGGAATTGAACTGTCAACTCTAAATATTATTTTATATATGGATCAGTCCGTAGTATTGTAACATTAAGAATTCAATAGGTTACAAACTTGAACTAACACACATAAATAATAGTTTATAGCAAAAATACTGAGTTACTGACAACCGAATTGTTAGTGAGAGTAATGTATTGTTTTCTTTTAAAAGAAATACATTGATATTAGAAAAAAATAATCTTAGTTGTTTTTGTATGCTATATGAAGAAACTTGTGTTTATTTAAGAAGCAATGTATTATAGACAAAATACTTGTTTCGAAGGATATGGTAGGAAACTGAAAATATTTAATACTTTATTTTAGATGCTTCGTGTTTAGTGTTGTACTGTATGGGGCGGAAACGTGGACATTAGGTAAAAGTGACGAAAATCGACTGGAAGCCTTCGAAATGTGGGTGTGGAGAAGAATGGAAAGAATTAGTTGGGTCGAGCAGAAAACGAATGAGAGAGTGTTAGAAATGGTGGTGACAAAAGAACACTTAGTTATTATTAGGAAGACAAAAAGAGAAAATGGTAAGGACATTGCCTAAGGAGAGATTGTATCATGAGGGACGTCCTAAAGGGTATGGTGGCGGGAAAGAGAGGGAGGGGGCGAAGGAGACTACAATTAATGGATGATATTAAAACAGAAAGATCATACGCGAAGATGAAGGGGTTAGCGGAAGACCGTGGAGCATGAAAGCTTCTCAGCTGAGGCAAGTGACCTGCCAATAAAGGCAGAGTACCTATGATGATGATGTATATAAAGCATTTTAATTTGATCTTTCTCGCTCTCGTGCAATAGAATCATTACGAGGCCATGATGATAACTTATAATTATTATTAAATAATGTTTATTGAGGGTTTCATTTCTTTCGCGATTTCTTTGGAAACAATAAAATGTTACTTGAGATGGATTGATTTCTCGGGAGAAAAATATGAGAATCCTGATAAAACATGCTTACATGCTGTGGGTCAACCATAATAGCCACTTGGCAGGCTAAGATCGAACCATGGACCCATCACGCGCCAGAGGTGAACGAGTTTGAAGGCAGGAAAAATATTTTTAATCCCATATTATTATCAATACTGGTTGAGATTCTTAGTATACTATGTGATACACAGGTTACATGAATTTTAGTTTGTTCTTTTCGGACTAACATTTAAGAGGATCAGAAGGATATATTTCAAGAACCATCTATGGTTCACTGACCACAGTTTTATACACTTGCATTCAAAATTATAGGGCTATTAGATGGGTGTATAAGACTCTTGTTGGAATAAATGTTTTCGCTGTCTTCCACCGTGGAACCTTTTTAAAATTTAATGTAAAACTTTAAACATAATGAAGAATATAAGAACATACTGAGGTGAAATAAACTTGGAAACTCCCACCGTACAAAAGAATTAAGGAAAGCAGCACCTGTTTTCAAGCTTGGATTATCCGTGGTTGAGATTCACCACCAAATATAACGATTATTTTCTCAGATGATGACTTTGTATGCTCTTGCCAGTAGCTGAAACTCGAAAAGTGAACCAGGTAACGTTTGTAAAATGGTATTACATGGTTCAATCTCAACATGTGCAATTGTGATGGACAACAAGTCCATGCGGTTGGGGAGAACAAACACCATTTTCACGAAACGCAAGATCACATAAGTAACTTTGTTGCCTAGAACTATCTGTTGGTATCAATATTAGAAATACATGAACTTTTAAAAGACGAAATGTTTCTTTATCTGGACTGTTAATTCGTATTTGAAATTTCATCGGAACAAGCATTCAACATAAAACTATAATAAGCGAACGAACTATCTAGTTGCATTATAGGAGGGCGATACAGGTGTAGATGAAACATTTTTGTATTGATTTTTTGATCACGATTTGTGCGCGAGTAACTTAATTTTATTTAACTTTTAATATTAGAGATTATCTTGTACAACCATTCAATATTTATTTCATATACATAATCACTTTCAACATTTGACCATTGAAATGTTAGTAGAAAATGCCTTATTTAACAATATGAGCACGAAACCTACGAGAAACATGTTAGAAAATATTTTAATTATACTGTAGGATATGTTGTAGGATATGGAAGTACCAAGAAAAAAGATGTTGTCCACCATAAAGTTCACTTGGTAGGTTTTAAATCAAGAACATCAGAGAATGTCGTTCTACCAGTGAGTCACCGCGCTATTCTGTTTTTCCACATACTACATCATTTTGCTATAAGCATGCATCATTTTTCCAATATCCGACTATACATCATTGTGGGTCTACAATTTTTATGATGTTAAAATACAATAGTTATTGCCAGAATAAAAAAGTAAAGCGTCTACAGTGTGTGCAGTCAATTCATTATACGTAGGTTTACTACTGGTTGTCTAACAAAAGGGTTGTGTTTGATCTTCAAGTCCAAGGCAATTATTCACAACAGTAAAATCTTGTCCTTTTACTATATAAAATGAAATAAGTATTTCACGTTATCATCTTAATAAGAAGTGTTATCCTACATACTACTATGCATTTCATAGACATTTTATCCTTTACCTCAAAGTATTGAGCTCTCTAAGCTTTATTCTTTTTAAAAAGCATATACCAAGTAAGGATCTGCACAATCTGAATTTTTTGAAGGGGGATCCAGAACTAACAGTCACTGTGTTTAACCATTATTGAAGTAGCATTATTCTACTTTCAATAAAACGATACGTAATTTTAAGTATTGTCACCTATATTATTAGCAAAATATACACTGACTTCTTTTATAAGAAATGAAACAGTCAAGGGTAGTGTAACATACTGTTCTACAGTATATCACACATTCCTCTCCTATTGAAACCATAATTCACTTAAGAAAGTGTTGAAAGGTTTGTTAGGTTATAAGGTTTTCAATGTGTTCGGCGTCCGATGGCTCCTTTGCTTGGGTGCGCTCTTAAATCAGTTCAATCTGCATACAAGATTATATGTTGTTTTTTTTTCATCTAAAGTAACTGAGTAAACAAGAATTTCAAGATCTTCATATCATAAACTAAACACAATGTATCAACCTCAGTGACTCCCATTCAATGGACAAACAGTTCATCATTCACTTACGTTGGAAATGTATGTAGAATATAAAAAAGTATTAAATATTTATCAAAAGAAGTATTAAATATTTTCAGTTTCCTACCATATCCTTCGAAACAAGTATTTTGTCTTATAATCAATTGCTTCTTAAATAAACACTAGGTTCTTCATATAGCATACAAAACAACTAAGATTATTTTTCTAATTTGAATGCATTTCTTTTAAAAGAAAACAATTCATTAGTCTCAATGACAATTCAGTTGTCAGTATAAACTATTATTTACATGTGTTAGTTCAATGTTTGTAACCTATTGAATTCTTAATGTTGCAATGCAACGCATTAATCCGTTTATAAAAATAATATTTACAGCTGACAGTTCAATTGCCTGTTACCCTTTGTAATATCACAACTTACATCGAAGTATTTTGCTCTAACATATCAGGACAAATCTGTTCTATTCATACACAATAGGATACGTTTTGCTCCAGTGTCTCACTGTTCATTTACAGTATTAAATAATTGTTTATCTTTCTCCAAAAACAAATCCTTTGATATAAAAACCACACTGTAATGTACTCAAATATGATATTAAATTTTTTCTCCAGAACATGAGTGTTCTTAATACTACAACCAGAAATGCTTCTTTAAACAATGTTTGTAGATTTTCTCCCTTATTTCACGGTTAATTAGGATCGTCCACACCTTTTCTAATAATTCGTAAACATACCGCAGTAAACACTTGTGTTCTTTTTCATTTTCATTATGTTCAGAACATGCTTCACATAATAATACTGAATTTGGTGGGTACTCATTAAATAATTATATAACACATATCACTTATACTCTCACTAGTACACACGCACTCATTAGCTTCCACTTCAAAACAGTTAATATTTGAAACACTCCCATAATCACTTTCCGGGAGTATTTCATCATTATATCTATTATAGCGTCTAAATACACTTCTATTTCTTGTGATGAATACACGATTCTCACTTTATCACGTAATTCATCTGGCAAATCGGGGTCAGACGGCTGAATTAACACTATAGGTTTTCCATTGTCGCATAGAATTTCTTTTTCTCTAAGTGAAACTTTAGCAATCTCACTGCCAGTCATTTTTGTGCTCTTCAACAAAAACAAAACAAATCAATTAATTTTTCTAGTGTGGTACATCTATTTATATACCTACGATAGAAGCTTCTGCGCATGTGTGAAACACATTTTTCCTTACATTTAATAAAGTGTTCTATGCATTCTCCGTCTTATATTACAAATCAGATAATATTTTCTTCGAATTTCCTGTTTAATAACATGTTTCAAGGCGGTACAAAATAAACCTTTTCCAAGAAACAGTTCGTTAATATGATATCATCACATATGTTCTATTATTTTCCAAATATGCTCCATGAACTTATATTCCATTAAAAGATAATACATAAATGTATAATAGTAAAATATAAAATTATATATTGTTATTGTTATTGGTATAAAATTATTGTTATTGGTTATATCTTCTACACGTAGAGTACTAAATCTAATTCCAGAGAAAAACTTTTTGCTCACACTAATTTTACTTTTAACGTACTTTTGTACATTCTTCTTGTACATTTTACACCATATCAGTATATTTCTCAGTCTTTCTCTAGTAAAATTTTAACTATCGTCGGCCTATATTCAAAATCATACACAAGATCTCGGAAACATAGAATAAAGTTCCGTGTAATCAAAAACAAATGTCCATGCTTTTTTCTATAAATTGATAATAATTCTTTACGAACCTCAACTTTTGTTGTAACATCTATAGCTTTCCGTTCAAGGTATTCCGTATCCAACATCAAACAATCATGCTTTAACTTTCCACCTTCCAAAAAACCGCATGCAATACAAATAAATGGATCGTCTGGTTTCCAGTATATTATACACTCTTTTGTGCGATCAAATGATGTATGTTCTACAGTACAATCACATGGTAACTACAAAAATTCTTCCAAGTCTCAATTCTGCACCGGGAAATTACTCACTGTTGGTGAAGGTGTAGGGGATATTCTTCTATTTCATGATCGATCTCGTGTGGCGGAATAACTTCTGTTTCCATTTGCGGAGGTTGCGAGCTCACTATCAGTTGGAATGTCCCCGATAAAGACGTCAATACATCCAAGTTGACCGTGGTACCTTCTGTTTCCAATGGGGTGATTGCGGAGTCACTTACGACAATGTTGGAAACTGTCCCCGGCAAAGATAACGATTCTGTAAAATCACTTTCACCTCTTGTACTAAGATCCAAAGGTTTCAGTGAATCCATGTTTTAAAACGAATCTATAACTCCTTTACCCTACAAAACACTGCTATATTTCAACAGCAAACAATTCACGAGAATAGGTTTTATTCTCCAGTGATTTTCTCGCTTCTATCACTTTCTATTTGCTTCTGCGCCTAGAACAGAAAGAACAAAACTTCAATTGAACTTAGAAAGATTCAAAACTTACCGTATTACGACTTCCCAAATTACAAAAATAAAATATTCAAAGTAGCACTAACAATTCCAACCATATTGGCTTTCCATGTGAGAGAGCGTGGTTTGATTCCCGGTGCGGATTTTGCCAACTACCTATCCAACATAAGTTTGTTCCTACACAGTAAAATATATATAGCATTTATAACTGAAAAGTCCATAGTGCAAGCATAAAAAGGATTAGCATATGGTTCTCCAGGTGGTTCAACCCCTGGTTCAATCCCGGTAGTGTCATGGCTTCTTGTCTAATATAACGTTTATAACTGAAAAGTCCACAGTGCAACCACATAAGGGATTAGCGTACGGTTCTCCAGGTGGAAAAGCCCAGGTCCAATCCCGGTCGTGTCATAACTCCCTGTCTAATATAACTTCCTTCTTAACCTATACTTTATAAATACCAGTTGTACGTCTTACACAATTCATAGCTACATATAAGTAACAAAACCTGCTAAGTAAAAGGTTTATCGTACAGTTTTCCTCGTAGGAGAGCTATAAGTCGTTTCCGGCGCGGATTCTGCTGACTTCCTGTTTAATATAAATTTGCCAATACACAGTAACGTTTATAACATTTATAAGTAAAAATTCCGCACTGCAAGCAAAAGATTTAGCGTACGGTTCTCCACGTGGGAGAATCGTGGTTCGGTTCCCGGCGCGGATTCTGCTAACCTCCTGTTCAGTATAAGTTTGTTCTAACAGTAAAATTTTTAACATTTATAACTAAATAGTCCACAGTGGAAGCCTAAAAGATTAGCATACGGTTTCCAGGTAGAAAGCCCCTGGTTGAATCCTGGCAGTGCCATGGCTCCCTGTCCAATATACATTCCTTCTTAACATACCATTTATATATACCTGTTATAAGTCACACAATTCAGAGCTCCATATATATAAGATCACCTGCTAAGCAAAAGGCTTATCGTACCAGTTTCAAAGTGAGAGAGCTCTAGTTCTATTTCCGACCTGGATTCTGCTGACTTCCTGTTCAATACAAGTTTGTTCATACACAGTAAAGTTTATAACATTTTTAATTAAAACTCCGCACTGCAAGCAAAATCTTTAGCGCATGGTTCTCCACGTTGGAGAATCCTAGTTCGAGTCCCGGTGCAATGAACAATGTTGATTCCCTGTACCCTTCATATTACATTATACTATATCTTAGTTCATTTATAATTCCATAAAAATTACACGAAGTCATATGATTTTCAATGCCGAAAATCATCAATCAATTCCCGATTAAAACAAACACTTCTTTTCCCTTATACTCCCGACAATTACAATATGTTTTACATTATTTCATTTCCAATGTCCCTTCCCATATAAAAGTGAAAAAGTATAAAACATAATGGAATACCACTAAGTTAGTACCTAGCAAAAATTTTCCCTTCCAGTGCCTTCTAGGTGTCAATTTTTTTCCAACACTATAGTTGCGCTTCTTATCTCTTACACGTTGTAGAAATCATGCAAATGAATCGTTATTTATATAAGTCTAATAACCTTGGGAGCCATCTGGAAACTTTGAGAATATTCTTTCCCCTATTCCAACGATAATAAACTTGAGAAAAACTGGAAACTTCCGGCATCTTCTTTCACCCATTGAACGAGCAAAATTCCAGAATATTCTCCAACACCCAACATCCTCTGCCGTGTTACATGTCATGCAAATAATTGAAACAAACAATATATTACCTTCTGTTACGTATGTGATCTGCATATTTCAATTCTAAATGTCTTTTTATATCCTGCTTGTCACATTAAGATTTCTTCTAGCGGAAAACATGTATTATACGTGACATTCTCTTCCCATATACAACGTCCGTATGCAGCTGCATATATAATTTTTTTTCTGTGCCATTTACAAGATCATTAATATGCGGAAAAAAGGTGTATCAATTATTCAAACTGTCGACCACCCATGTATATAACTACAACATATCATTAAGAACACTTACAATATCAAAATTATCGCCCCTCGTGAATATTTGAGTGAGGACTAGATGGTAACTACCTACTGAGCACTTTTAGACAGAGTGCAAAAAGTCAATCAGTGTAGGTTAGCAAGGAAATAACATCAAGGAAACAACATGTTCTGAGCTTCTAATCATGGCAATTGTTTACTTCTATCGTAGTTTTGATATGAGAATGATGTGTCTGAAACTGTAACACAGGTCATTAAGACTTTTTTTTTTTTTTTTTTTGCTTTAGTCAGATTTAGCAGTTTTACTTAGCAGTTAGTCAATTTGGATCTGTGATTTTAGAGATTTCCTTAAATTTTTCATTTCTACAACAGTTGGCAACTAACACCATTAACGTATCTCTTTCGATATTTCCATAGGCAATGGCTTGGTCACTCCCAGTATATTTCATACAATGAACTACGGTGTCTTACTCCATTAATCCGAACTACATTTAATATCAAACAACTCTGTACATTTTCTCTTAAATCTGCAAACTTTCTACTAGGTTAAAACTGAGTATTTTCTATTTTCTTCCTTTCTTGCTAAAACGAAAGTGTTCTTTAGACAACCTGAAATGATGACTCTATATTACATTATGTTGCATAGGGCATTTTATGTAGCATATCATTTGACAGTTGGACACTTTCTTCGTATATTGAAAGCAATAGGGATTAAGTCCTTCTACACTTACATGAGAAGTAAACAAACTCTTTTTAATTCGTGGAATTGTGCCAATGCACTAGGTCCAGAGAGTTTTTAATTTAAGATTATTATTATTATTATTATTATTATTATTTTATTGACTTAGGTTTTCCTGAATATTAAGCAATATTTCACAAAAAGCTGGTATTTTTAAACAAATGTGTTTGATATCAAGTTTTCATAAAGTAGTCACTCTCTCCTATAAATAATTTCAGAGGGGCCGCGGTGGCTCAGTGATAAAGCGTTCACCTTTGGTGCATGGGATCCTTGGTTCGACCCCAGCTCGCACCAAGTGAATTTTGTGGTGGACAAACACCATGTGCATGGGTTTTCTCGGGGTTCTCCTGTTTTCTCCCACTTTCTTTATTTCACCATTTCATTCATTTCTCATCATCACCGTGTCCTTTAGCCTAGTCGGTATAACCATGGGTCGTAAAACTTAAAGATTTGATCTCAAATAATTCCAACCCAAACAGTTGCAGGAAGTATGTCATTTCGAATAAAACAAACTACTCTATAAAATTCTGAGTACAGTGAAACCTCTACTAACGGACACCTCTATAAAGCGGACACCTCTCATAACGGACATATTTTGTAATCCTCAAACACTGTAATAGGAAAAACCATGTTGACAAACCTCTCTAAAGCGGACACTCTCTAGTACGGACACGGACAGTCTTTTCTCTCTCTTATAAGTATTATTTACCTCCATATTACGAACACTTTCTCTAGAAACAAGTTGAAAAATACAGAAAAAATACATTTTCAGAAATGCATACATATATCACCAAGGAAACATTGTAATAACATTTTTCCTTGTCAACTGGCTGTTCAGAAACTCAGATGAAGCGTCTTTGTTTAACAACACCTTCATATCCTTTGCTTGCATTCCACTCCCACCCAACCTGTTTTAGAATCAAGTGATTGACAGTTGCCTGCCATTTGGGATGACACATCATTTTACCGTTTTGCTGGAATCAAGCAGAAGACATGTTTGGTAATTTTTGTTCACGTATTCGCATATTGTCTTAGTGCCTCTATTTGTAGACGGAAGCAATAAGGTGTAAGTTGTTGTGAGCTTTCGAAATGCCACGAGAAGCGCTAATGTTAAAATCGAATTGATTGAATTTTCGAAGAATACTGAGGTGTGCGAAGGATAGCTGAAAATTTTTGTATCGGTAAAACTCAAGCACCTGAGATCATATAAAACCTAGACAAGTTAATAAAGTTGTGGTGTGAAAATGACAATGAAAATTGTGTCTCATTGCTTTGAACAAAGTTGGTGTGCAAGTGAATGTTTTTTATAGAGTGCGGAATGAAAAAAAAAATCCTGTGTTAGAGTCGATGCTAAAAGCTAAGAATTTAGAGGTAGCAACAGAAATGAATGTTTCAGATTTCAATGTCTCGAACGAGTGGTTAGAGAAGTTTCGGATTAGACAAAATTTCTTTCAAAGCGATTTGTGGAGAATTCGCAGATATCGACATGCCCACAGTCATAGAACGGTTTGATAAATTACCTTCAATAGTTTGTAATTACATATCACCTTATTTACTAATTTACGTAAGAAAATATTGAAACCTCTCTAAGACGGACATCTCTCTATAGCGGACAATTTTTGATTCCCCACGGCTGTCCGCTTTAGAGAGGTTTCACTGTATTATTATTTTTTAAATATACAATTCTAGCGGACCTTATTTCTAAATCGAAGGGTAAGAAGACTAAATTCACTCTTATTATTATAGATTAATTTCAATTGAAGCAGTTAAAATAGTTGGGGAAAAATTAGAAAGCCATACCCTATATTCCAGTGTGCCACAACCGGATAACAGGCACACTGGCGTGTCCAGAAAATTACAAGAATATTTGTCGAGTTTATTTTATTTATTATTATCAACGATTCTCCCATGGATCAGCTGTCTGTATACAGTTAAACAAGTATCACGTTGAGGGAATGAGTGTAATTATTTACTTTAATAGTAATAGAAAGGTATATTTTCTTGTATTTTCTACCGGGAATAACTGCATCCGGTCTAGAAAGCAGGGGCTAACAACGAAGGAACCCGATGTGCCAAACACACACCACTCTATAGTCATGAGTGCCACAAGTCCTTTTCTACGTCTTGGCACCCTAAAGGTTGTTGCCTTCAAAGAGAGAGAGAGGGAAATAACTTAAGTCTATTGCACTTCCATGCTTAAATAAATACATTATGTAAATAACTGTTTCGTTTTCTGATTTTATTATTATTATTATTATTATAAATTTCTTAGGAAGTTGACTGCCATATGTATGCACACTGCTCTCCCGTGCAGCGCCTCGTGTATGATTTTCCATACATAAACTATATATTCCAAGTTTGTTGTGTTCGTTCTATAGGTGTGTTTGTAATTAGATGCATATGGCGTAGAAGTCAAAATTTAATGTCCACGCTACGTATATGCAAAACCATAGACAAAGAAATTTATGAACAAAGACATTTATGGCGCTAAAACAAAGGGCAAAAATAAAGAATTATTGGCGGATTGTTGCCCGTTGTGCACAGGTATTAACGGTTAACAGTGTTAAATTTAAACACATAGTTTTAATTAAGCACGAATTTAACTTATAGAGTACAGTGCGGAAAGGCTGAGGAGTTTGCTAGGATCGTTACAATATCGAACCCCGTAAAATGTACTGCAAACCTGTCCGCAAGCCCCCCGTAATGTTCAACAGATGTTGTGCATTAATGCTCATTTCAATGCAAACCTATATAGACCTACGCACTTCAATACTAAACGAAGGTGCAGAGACTATTCATGAGTTCCAGTATTAAACTCTCTCACCCAATGTATTCTCCTAACATGTCTCCCAGCGATTACAATATTTTTTGGTATCTCAATCACTTCCTAGTAGGATAGCTTTAACTAGAGACCACTGATTAACCTGGTATTGGATGTTTCACTTTCTTACCTTTGGAGTTGACAGTCATGGGTTGGACTTTTACACGCAAATATCTAATATTAACAACGTTTCTTCTAGAATTTCGTAATATTGTATTATTTCTTTGTATTATTCATTAGCTTGGTTAGACTTGTTTAAACACTTTTCTCTTTGCACCTATTCCTTAACAAGGATAAAAATACACTAGCTCTCATCGGGAATCAAATCCAGAACCAATGCACTTGAACCATTTGGCCACAGCAAGGCACATTTAAAAAGAAGTTTCGATTTTCTTAGGAAAATTGTGATTGGGTGTAACATTTAAAAATATATTTAAGAATGGATACGGATGAAACGCACTGAATTTTCTCGCTCGAATTTCTTCAACTGACTCGTGTTAGGCTGCAGCTATTACTTAAATATTTATTTGGGAAATGCGAATAAAATAATGTGTTTTAGAAAACTTTGTACGAAGCAACTTACGTCCAAAAGTAAAGTACCCATTCGTCATATTTCTGTTAGAAATAACTTATGCCATACATTAGAATTATTAAGCAGATAATTGTATGTGAAGTATGAGCAAAAGCGTTTGAGTACTTTCTGAGAAAATCGTTTAAAAAAAGTCATCCCCAAGAATAAAATATCCCTTGTATATCTTTTCAGGAAAAACGAGTTATGCTATTTATGAAATACGAACAAAATTGCCAGAGTAATTATCGACAAAATCGTAGGGTAAAACTTGCTCCGAAAAGTAATATACCACTTCTAGCTTTTTAGGATGATGGAATTATACCATATCGTTAGGTTATTTATGTAACATTTATTTATGAAATATGAACAAAATTGGGTCAGGCGTTAATGGGAAAATCGTCGAAGAGTAGGCTAAACTACCTCTTCTGAATGTTTACAGGACGAACGAGTTGTGTCATATTGTCAGGTTATTAATGATACATTTATTTATAAAATGTGATTGAGAAAATTGTTCAAAAAAATGCATCCCATACAGTAAATTACACCTTACGTATTTTTTCAGAGCAATGATTCATACTATATTTGTAAAAATACAAACAAAATCTTTACAGCCGTTTTTGAGACAATTTAATGATTTTAAATTTTCATCCTTCAGTAAACTACCCTTATTTTTAGGTGTCGGAGGATATAGAATTCGAAACGATAGTGTTATGAACACAAATCTCCGGGTGTAGATGAAATTCCGGCTGAGTTAATTTTAGCTGGGGGCGAAAAATTGTGGAACAAGATACACAAACTCATTCTCCTTATATGGAACAAGGAAAAATTGCCACAAGAGTGGAAAGAATCAATCACTGTTCCAATTTACTAGAAAGACGACAAAACTGTAATAATTATCGAGGCATTTTTCTTCTATCAACATCCTATAAAATCCTTTCAAATATTCTGTTAGCAAGACTGACCCCATACACAGATGAAATTATTGGAGATTATCAGTGCGGATTTAGACGAAATCGATCAACTATCGACCAAATATTTACCATTCGCCAAATACTCGAAAAAAAGTGGGAATACAATACCCCGGTACATCGACTATTTATTGATTTTAGAAAGGCGTACGACTCGGTTAGGAGAGAAACATTATACAACGTCCTTACAGAACTTGGAATACCGAGAAAGCTAATTAGATTAATTAAGATATGTTTAAATGAATCCCAAAGTAAAGTCGGGTAGGAAAATTTTTGTCCACGAGCTTTCACGTCGAAAATGGCCTGAAACAAGGAGATGCGTTGTCGCCATTATTATATTTAACTTCGTTCTGGAATACGCTATAAGGAAAATCAAAGATAGCAACCAGGGCCTACAGTTGAACGGTATTGACCAGGTTATGGCATATGCTGATGATGTAAATTTAATAGGGGATGATAGGAGAACAATAGAAAGAAATGCAGAGATCTTATTAAACTCTTGCAGGGACATGGGTTTAGAAGTAAATGCAGAGAAAACTAAATACATGGAAGTGCGTCGGGACCAGAATACAGCAAATTATGGATGCGTTAAAATATTAAATAATACTTTTGGTAAAGTGGATAGTTTCAAATATCTAGGATCAATATTAAGAGAGGGAAATCATATTCACGAAGAAATTAAATGTCGACTCAAAGCAGGGAATTCGTGTTACTATTCGGTTCAAAATCTCTTGTTGTCGCGAATTCTGTCGAGGAATTTGAAGCTTAAAATATACAAAACGATTATTATGCCTGTTGTTCTGTATGGCTGCGAAACATGGTCACTTACTCTGAGGGAAGAACATAGACTGAAAGTATTTGAGAACAAGATCCTGAGACGAATATTCGGACCCAAGAGGAACGGGAATGGGGAATGGCGGAAACTTCATAACGAGGAACTACACAATTTATATGATCTACCCAACATTGTTAGGGTCGTCAAGTCTAGGAGGTTTAGGTGGGAGGGTCATGTAGCTAGAATGGAAGAAAGTAGAAATGCTTTCAAAGTCTTGACTGGAAGACCAATCGGAAAACGACCATTAGGAAGACCTAGGCGCAGATGGGAGGACAATATTAAGATGGATCTCGCAGAGATTGGAATACAAAGTAGAAACTGGATGCAGTTAGCTAAGAATAGAAGTCAGTGGAGAGCTTTTGTGAACGCGGCATTGAACCTCCGGGTTCCATAGGCCATATAGTTAGTTAGTTTTTTTTAAAGTGTTATAAAAACTTCATGTCTAGAATTCGGTCCAGATACGTCGAACAGTATGGCCTCTATTTGAATACATGAAAAAGCGTGACGAACCGACAGACGAACAGATGGACAGACATGAAAATTACTTTTTCGATATGTGGGGGCGTGAAACTTGAATTCATTGAAATCTCGAATTCGATTTTTATCACTATTACTACAATTTCTTCTTTCGTCGCTCGAACGTGAAAACGAATAGGAATATAACGACACGTAAGGTGATAATTTGTAATTCCCAAAATTTAATGAGTTAAGTTTAATGTGTTGCCGTGCTAGAAAAAAAAAGCTTATGCCTGTTTGTTATATCATTTTAATATCAGTTTTTCACGCTACTATATAATGTAGAAATATGGTATGATTATCGTTCATATTCATGCTATCTTTTGGAAATATTCGTGTTCCGCATACATAGATCTGTATAATTTAGCTTTGTTCAACGAAAACACTCCTTACACCGACTTATGATTGCATTTTGAAATCGTGTTTTTGTCGTCGTTAGAATTTAGTAAATATAAGCATAACACTCAAATTAGTTTTTGACTTTTACAGAAAACCAAATTTGTGTAAAAAAAAAAAAGCCCAAAAGAAAAAAGTTGCGGCTGACTTAATCCCCACCCTCCTTGTGCAGTGCATAATAAAACGCAAGTGTTATATAAATTATCCCCTACTCTCATTCGTTGCCGCTAGCGCAAATTATAAATAAAATTAAAAAAAAATCATTCCTATAAATCAAAAAGGCCATCTAATCAAAGTAAATAATTTTAAAAAAATAAAAATTAAAAATAAAGTAATTGTTTTTAAGCACTCAGGTTGTTAAATATATAATTTGCTTGTAGTTTACTTATTGTATATTATTTGTTTAATCATAATACATAATACTCGTAATTTTAATCTCACGTTAAATTCTTAGCCGTAATCGCTCGTAACTTTAGAGTGTATTATAAAGATTTATAAATTATTTGTTTTAATTTGTTTTTTTATTCATTATCTTTACGGCAAGCACTTTTCTCTTCCCCAATATTTTTTCAGCGGCCGGTGAAAACGGGAACTGCTTATATAGTTTATAATGACCTTTTGTGGGTGCTAAGAGCCACAAAGCCAAAGTTTAAAGCAAATGGTTAAAAAAATGTCGTCTGTTAGCAATCCAAAATAAATCGTCCTATTCCCAATAAACCCACAAAGGTCGGTCATAATTTCTTGCAATTGTGGATATGAGAAAAAGAGAGAGAGGGAGAAAGTCAATAGTCTAAAAAGAAAAAAACACAAGCACACACACACACACAGACAAACGATAATTTGACATAAGCTTTTTCCTTTTTTCCTTTTTTTCACGACAACAAGCATCATTCGATGTAACGTCATGTCGATATAACAAGGGGTAAACTTGGGAAGACTGTCAAGGTCGCGTATGTTATTTTTCCTGTTCTTGACACACAAATCCGAAGTGAGTTGTCTGCTGTTCAAGAACGGGCAGGTAACATACAAGACCATAAACTGAAAACAATAACTGTTTGCAATAGTACACGTATTCTAATACTGAATAAATACGTCGATTAAAGGATACTATCAATAAGTTATTTCCTTATTATACTGTTTCGGTTCTTATTAACATCAAAGTTATATACTTCCAATAATGTTTTGTTAAAAAAAATGGGATGGGATAGGATGGGATTCGATGTGGTGTCAAAATAATAAAATAACTACGAGTCCGCCACTCTATCCACCTAACCACAGAGGCTACGTTGTATTTGTTCTTTTTTCTTAAGAAATAATCTTCATAACCATGGTGCGTATCGCTTCGAACCTTAACGTAAGAGTTTTTCTGTTTAATTCTATATTTTCGTACGACATCTTAGTTACAGAAGCTAATTTATATTTGGCAGGCAATCTACACACTAGGTTTTAACCAATAAATGCAACATTTTAGTTCAGTATCCAGTTCCTTGATCCATCTCCTCGACTTCCCTACTGAATGCCCTCCGCAATCGTGCTGTACTACTGAAAAAATCCCTAGAAATCATCGTTGCCAGTATACACAAAACCGAGCATAATTTTGTTTTTTGTTTATATTTTTATTATTTTATTATATTTTTTGGAAATATCTCCTTAGATGAATTGCTCTCTATTACCTCCACATACTAATAACTCAATTTTACCCATAAACGTAAGGAAAAGGGAATAAATACGGAAAATCGTGAGTTACAGTATACGCGCATTTTTTTTGCGCATGGGAGTACAAACGCTCGTGGTCATACTCGTGACGAGAGAGGAAGATGTCCAGTTACAGTTAAGTAGCGCAAAGAAAGGAACCGTAACACCAATCCACAATCATACGTCGAATTTAGAGATCATATTCCAAGTGATGAAAGGGTGAATATGAATATGCTAGTGGCCAGCCATTTCATTGCACCAGACAGCAATGAAGAAGCTGCTGAATTTCTCTGTTTCATACATCACCAGCTAATTTGAGAATTCACTGGATTAGGTTTATGCGACATGAACGGAGAAAAAAAAAACATTCAGCGGACCATCATCTTGGGGAAGGTGTGGATTGAGCGAGCAGCTTTACGAATTGATCATCATTCATCTGCATGTTCTTTGCCTGCCCTCTCGGTTTTGAATATTGCTGTCGGACTCACCGCGGATGGTTAATGGAAGTCTTGACTAGTTTTGCAAACTTTCCGGAAAGATTGGAAGATTAGGAAAAATGTTTTATTTTTATATAATTTTTCTCTATATATATTCTCTTTAGTGAACCTCTAAATTTAATATTTTCTGCTTCAAATTCGACAATTATAATGAATGCAATGTTCTTGGTCATAAAATGAAATTGAAGAATAAATGATCTAGATTTAATTTCCAGATCGATAAGTGTAAATCCAATCATTCATTCATCACGAGATCTCCCAAAACTATGAAACGTAAAAGCATGAAATTTTGCAGAAATAATCTTGTACCCGTATGGTAGCCCTATATATAGGGTGTTTCAAAACAATACCGACAACGTCTGGGAAATGATTCCTGACACCAAGACAAGACCAAAAGTATAGACCAACCTGGGTGCACAAATGCTTCCTCTTTCGGAAAAATAAGCTGCCGAAAACATGAAAAATTGACCTTTAAAGGTCCATAGCTCCAAAACTATGGGACCTACCGTAGTCGGGTCAAGACTTCGCTTAGGAACTAACATGTGCTCTATCCAAAAATACGTGTTTCAGAATCCTAAGGTACCCACGCAGCAATTTTTGCAGAGGGAGTTTGGCTACGTTCATATAGCTTGAAGTACTCACCAACTACCTCTGTAAAAATTGTTGCAGATGTACCGAAGGATTCAGAAGCAGGATTTTGTAATGGGACACATACTAGTTCCGAAGTGAAGTCTTGGCCCGACTACGGTAGATCATATAGTATTTGAGCTATGGAACTTTAAAGTTCATTTTTTATGTTTTAGACAGCCTATAACTCCGAAAGGAAGCATTTGTGACCAAGGTTGGTCTATACCTTTTGTCTTGTCTTGGTGTCAGGAATCATCTCCCTTTTGAAACACCCTGTATATATAATAATAATAATATAGATTGTATTCCCATAGCTATATTTGTTCTAATAATTCAGTGAGGTCTGAACTCAAGCGAACGTCGCTAAACCTGATTAATTTTTCTTTTTTCCGTCAATAGCGTTTGCTCAAAACACTATATATTCCGTATGCGAACATGTAGCGTTTATTTTAATTTAAATCTTTGCTTTAACGTTCAAAATGGTTACGTGTACAGCTTACGGGTTCGGGTGTTATGCATGCATATTGATCTTGTAGACAGTTGCAGCTTCAATTTTGTATGGATTGCATGATTCACTGTTAAGTAGACCACATGTAATTG
Organism: Thermobia domestica; assembly: GCF_964235325.1. Taxonomy (NCBI): domain Eukaryota; kingdom Metazoa; phylum Arthropoda; class Insecta; order Zygentoma; family Lepismatidae; genus Thermobia; species Thermobia domestica. Next base: position 285,219,181 of record NC_137454.1, on the reverse strand, counting down.
TTTGGTCATAATGGCTTCTCACAGGTTGCCATATTCTGGAAATTGTTAGCACTGATGGTGAGTTTTACTGACGCCCTCTTCGAATGCAATTTCGTTGGTGATGTAGATCGAGGAGAAAGCTGATGTGCATATCCTTTAACTACAAGTGTCCAGTATTCCTTTCAGATATTTTTTTTGGGGGGGCAATGCTCCCGGAGGCGCCCCCGGAGCTCAGAGAGTGCCCGTCCAGAGGGACCAAAATAATACGTATATAACATAATAATAAATACCAGCAATGGGAAAAGTGCCCCTCCGAATACTACTTTCAGTGTCACTTTTTTAAATCTGCTCCTATGTGAACACTAATTAAGATATCGGGATATTATTTTTGCCAAATATGGTTGGACCATAGTTTATCATATTAATTTCTTTTTCTTCTGGTGTCCAATTTCCTTCTCAAATTTCACCCTAGTCAAAAATTTGAGAATTTTAGAATTTCGAATTTACTTCTTTTTTTCCCTATTCCTTCCTTCGTTGTAGAGTGACCTCCTTAAGACTTGCCAGGTAGATACTTCAAATGAACACCTAATTGTTGACATCAATTGGAAGGGCCTGCGCGCAGTGTTGCATATTAGGGAAATTAAAATTTCCCTAAATTTGGGCAAAATTTTGATATTTTTGTTTATAAATCCGTACCTATACGTCCGAGTGCAAGTCAACTTTCGCAAATCGAACATTTGTGCTTACAGAACAAACGCGGGTACAGATCATTATAATGGGGTAATTTGGGGGCGCATGAAAAATTCGTATTTAGGTTCTAACCCTTGATTTTTCTAGTTTTCCCTATTTTTCTGTTTACCGTAATACATTTTTGGTAATTGGAAACTTTGTTCCTTAAATGTCGCCATACTACTTGTAGGATATATTAGTGGTGTACCAATGTTTAATTTAAGATAGTTTGCGTCTGACTGGTAGCAGTGCTACCAGCTACAGAAAATTTTAATTCCAGATTTTAGGGGGAAATTTTGGGTAAATTATTTGCTGTTATGTCTCTGTTGTTTCCCTCTTGTTGGCTACATCGGAACAAACGTACCACTATCTGAAATTCTCATCTTCGCCCTACACAACGCACTATAGAAAGTTTCAATATGATAATTAAGGGAAGTACAGTTGAGATTTATAATCAGCCATGTTCTGTAAATGGTAAGAAAATGGTGAATTTCCGAGGTAGAATGAGATATATTTCTTTTAAATTTCATGCTTACTTTGTTAGATATCGCCATGATACTTGTAGGATATTTTCTTGGGGTGCCAAGGTTTATTGTAAGATAGTTTTCGTCTGTCTGATGGCAGTGTTTCCAGCCAAAACAATTAATTCCCGATTTTAGGAGAAAAATTCGCAAAATTTCCCTTCCCTTCTATTATTACCCTCTTGCTGGCTACATTGAAACAAACGTACCACTACCTGAAAGCCTCCTCTTTGCCCTACAGAACACAACATAAAAATTTCAATAGGATAATTAGAGAAGCTGTAGCCCCGGCATATCTGTTGATTTTTGCTTCTGAGGCGTAAAAAGTGTCAAAATTTCATGTGTATGATGACAGATAATTTTTTCTTTCCCTCATTCAATGGAAGCCAGCGACTTCAGGATTTCACTGTACCTTGTCAACACACCAAAGAATTTTTTTAGTTGACTTGAACCCATATGGCGGCAGTGCTAGATACAAAAAATTTTGAATTTCGGTTAGGGACTTTTTTTTTTTGAAAATTTTCACCCCTACATTTCTCTCAATAATTTTCCACCCGTTGGGAATACTGCAATGCAACTTACACCAAAAAATAGCCACATTCATTTTCCAAAAGACAAGGCCTTAACTATATCAATCGAATAAATGGTTTTTGAGCAATAAGTCACTAACTGAAAATGTAGAAAAACGCAAAAAATGACCTGGGTCCGCAAGGGATAATCATAAAATTTTACTCTTGTAGATACAAAGAAACAAACGATTTGTAATTTACGGGAGCGTCGACTCAAATTCTGTTGATTATTTCAATAATCTGCAACATAAATCAATAAATAACAGTTTCCAGAAAAAAAAACAGACATTTGAAAAAAAGCATGAAAAAGAACTGTTTTTTATTGAAAAAAAACTTCACAGAAAAAAAAACTTTTTTTTTTACAACACTAGGCGGAAAGTTTATAGGCCATTCTCGCCTATCGACTCAATGTGTGCCGTGTGACGATTGGTGCTCACGTTGAACACTTGTAGCAAAAGCTGTTTGAGTTGCTCTTTTTCTTGATGTATTATTTGTAATTATAAGTAATGCAAACCCATTAAACCCCAATAGTCATTTTGAAACACCTTGTATTTCCCAGCAACACTATTGGAACTAAGGTGTAAAAAGGAGAGAAATTTTTTTCTTATCAAATTATTGTCTCCAAACAACGAGATCATTACTAGTCGAGACTATGACTAGTACAACAACACGAGTTACTAGTGAAGAAAAAATGAACAATAATCACACAATTTTGCTCATATTGGTACAAAGAAACAAAGAATTTTAAAGTTATGAGGGCTTCGTCTCAAGTTCTGCTGATTATTTCACTTATCTGCAACATAAATCAATAAATAATAGTTACCAGAGAAAAAACAGACATTTGAAAAAAACGAAAAAGAATGATGTTTTTTATTGAAAATAGACTTCACAGATTTTTTTTACAACATTAATTGTTCCGATAGTGTTTTACTGTGCGGAAAATGCTAAAGTTTACATGGGAAGAACCTCTTCCCAGAAGCGATTTTGTTTTTCGGCAGCACTTCGCCATTGCAACACATTTTTGCTCCACAACTGTTGAGAGACTGATACACGTGTGCATACAGTTTTGTTGCTCTGTTAGCAAATTTTTTCGATGGAAATGGATCAGCCTTTGTATATATGCATTTCAATTTTGTATTGGTTAAACATGAGATTTTGTCTTTTTCTTTTTTTTATATCTATTTACTGATTGACGGTATGTTTAACAAAAATATCAGCGCGAAGGCCAATTTTCTTCGTCACGAAAACGATGTCGACACATGATTTTCAATCTCCCAAAATAAAAACGATAATGAAAAATCATACTTCTCAGAGTTTAATATGTCACAAGCTAAATGAAACGATAAAAAAAAGAAAAACATGTATTGAATTTTAGATCGTGATAAACGTAAAAAGAAATAAATAAATAAGTATTGAAATTAAAATCATATAACAAGGAAAATAGTAGTAGTAATGAAATAATTAGATAAATCTAAAAGAAAAAAAGACTTCAGAGGACGTTAAATACTAAAACAACACAGATGGAAGATAGAATAGGCCTACGATCACTAAAATCAGGGTTATCCCTCAAGACCTGACTATTATCGTTAGTCCTAAACGTTCTCTGAGGTTTGAGTATTCTAGATAGTGGAACAGTACAGTCCTCATTCATAATATGGACGGTTAGCATAATGTATTAAATAGGAATATATGAGATATGATGTCCGATACGCAAGTGCACCAATATCACTTCATCTCGCGACCATTACGAGACGACATATGTCAACTACCCGAAATATAATAGGTTTAATAGAATTGAACTTATTTCCGCTTTCCTGGTCCGAATCGGCCTATCAGCAAAACTGCATCCGTTCCATAAAATGACTGTGGAGCTTGGTGCATGAGGGAGTGCTGCAGTACGACATCTACGTAAGTAGCATGAACAGTGGCGTTTTTAAGGGGGCTTCCGGGCTTAATCCCCCTCGAAATTTCATTTACTAAAATATTTTAAAACAAATGAAATTTCTTGCAGAATTTTCACATTTGTAGGAGTAAAGTTAGGAAAGACCTCCCCGAAACAAAATCGTAAATACGCCACTGAGCATGCATAATTGTTGTGTTGGTGTTTTCCCGTCTGTCAGCAAACAACCACGACGCGATCTCGTTGTTGTTGTAGCTAATGACATCTCAGAAGAATGTCTTGAACTAGAACGTGTTTCTAATGACATTTTTCAGTCTTCCAAGAACGCTTTGCGAGTCGGTAAGCACACGGCATAGCGGAAGCTGAAGCGCGTGATTGAGAGCAAGCTTAACCGCTGTTAATTCATCAATAAATATGAATAGCGAACACAGACGATTCAGACTAACTACTGAACTGTTCTCATCCGTGACGAAAGTACAGAAAACATAATGACTTATCAGCTAAATACTTAAAGAACTTATTTACGAATATTTTCAATCTATTGAACGTGTTTATTTTTAAAATGACGTAGAAGACTCTGTTTTTCTTATTTATATAATATCCGCAAAGCAATGAGAATGTCCCTGTCGACTTCACTGGACGCAAAAGCTTTACAGCTGCGCCTCATGATACCAATACTGTTGGTATTCTATGTAAATAATTACTTCACATGATGTCGCTACTATTAGTAGTAAACGTAAAGGGTCCTGACTTGCAGTTCGCGTTTCATTCAAATACTCCTTTAGTACGGTATATCCTAACTACAATGGATGGTTATAGTCTACATATAGTACAGTAATTTAAACGAATTTCGCTCAGACTCGATTTCGTAATAAAGTTAAAATTGATTATATAGATATTTGAATTATGGGGGTTGTAACTTTGCGTTTGTTGAAGGATTGGATTCTTTAGAGAAATGGGCCAGGGTTAATGCTCTATATAATTCAGTTAATACCAAAAAATAATTATAATTATTGCAGCTGCCATTATCAAATCTATTATTGTGATGGAAGAAGAGCCAAATGAAGCCAATAAAATAATAAGAGAATTTTGATTTATCTCTGGAATCTACTTCAAAATTTTGTATAATTTTGTGTAAATGGTTATATTTAAAATCTAATATATATTAAGTACAGAAGATGTAGCGCACAGTCCATGGATTTTATAATTGCAGCTCGACTATAATGATTATAAAAAATGGTAATACATGTGGGAAGCATAGAAATACGTTTTAAGTCTCATGTTTATGTCCATTTTTCGGAATGATTCAGTTACTTAATTTTAAGGTCCAAAACTACGAACTAATACGATTATGTAGCTCGTGTGGTAATAAAATTGGAGTAGAAGGAGGAGATATTTCAAGAAACCTAACCAACAAACTCTGTGGCCTATGGAACCCATAGATTGAATGCCGCGTTTACAAAAGCTCTCCATTGACTTATTTCTTCAGCCAACTAGACCCAGTTTCTACTTTCTATTCCTATTTCTGTGAAATTTAACTTAATATTATCCTCCCATTTGTGCCTGAGTCTTCCTAATGGTCGTTTTCCGATTGGATTTCCAGTTAAAACTTTGAAAGCGTCTCTACTTTCTTCCATTCTGGCTACATGATATGCCCACCTAAACCTCCTACACTTGTGACCTTAACAATGTTTGGTAAACGGTATAAATTAGCATTTCCTCATTATGAAGTTTCCAGCATTCCCCATTCCCGTTCTTCTTCAGGCCGAATATTCTTCCAAGGATTTTATTCTCAAATACTTCCAGTCGGCGTTCTTCCGTCAGAGTAAGCTATCTTGTTTAGCAACCATACAGCACAACATGGATGCTTATCGTTTGGAGAAAGCCTACAAACACAAAATCTTATGTCTGAGAGTCAAGAAGATAAGATTAACTGGCATGTTCTCAAAATTTATTCCATAACGGAATACGAATTATTACTTCTTATCTCCATGAATTTCTTCTACGATGAAAAATATTTGGGACCTAATATCGCTTAGGCATACTAACAGTCTATATATGGTGGTATATTGTTTGCAAGTTAATCAAACCTTTGAGAGATACTTCAAGCTATTTTGGATATTAACTACATTGCTCTCACCTTTCATAATGTTTTCCCACATTACTCTAATATGGTCGTCTCGATCGGCGCGAGTATGTTCATGCCAGAATCCTAATGCATGTAATAATTCATGTTGAATAGTGCCTCGAGTAAAACAAGCTGGATAATGGAGTCTCATTTCTCTTCTACTGCGATGGTAGCCAATTGGGGCAGCACATCTGTATGTAGAGGAATTATGAAACATTAAATAATGTTCACTCACCAACTAAAATGAAACTATAGTTACAAAATACAATATCAGTGCATAGTTAAATTGCAATTATATCAATAAAGTTGAAGCTTTAACTTACAGATCTTGTAAGTACGAATAAAATACACTGCATACAAATAAGTTTGAAGTTACATCATTCTTGGGGCGTATATGGATTCAACAAGTGAAACGTAAGCAATATTTCGCTGATTTCCCTATCCGATAGAATTTTCCTAGTGGCACATTACCTTATTTGTAGAGTAGCAAAATATTATTATTATTATTATTATTATTATTATTATTATTATTATTATTATTATTATTATTATTATTATTATTATTATTATTATTAATAATAATAATAATAATAATAAATGTCGCAAAAATAAATCGAAAAATCGCCCCTTATAAACGCTTTGTCGTTTCTCATCATAACTTACCTAAATCCAAACTTTGGTAATGTTCCGACAAAATTTGGCAATTAGGAACCATCAGGCCCCGATATCTCAGAACGGCTCAAAATATCGCAAAAATAAACCAAAAGACTCCCGTTATATGTCCTTACCATTTTTTCATCATAATTTACCTAAATCTAAATTTTGGTAATGTTCTGACAAAATTTTGGCAATTAGGAACCATTAGCCCGATAATCTCGGAAACGGCTCAAAATATCGCAAAAGTCGAAAAATCTACCCTTATGAATTTCCTTGTTGTTTCTCATCAATTTACTTAAATCCAAATTTTAGTAATATTCCGGACAAAAATTTTGGCAATTAGGAACGTTAGGCGCCGATATCTCGGAAACGGCTCAAAATATCGCAAAATAAACCAAAAAGCATCCCTTTATAATTCCATTGTCGTTTCTCACATAATTTACGTAAATCCAAAATTTGGTAATGTTCTGACAAAATTTTGGGATTAGGAACCATTAGCCGATATCTCGGAAACGGCTCAAAATATCGCAAAAAATCGAAAATCTACCCTTATGAATCCCTTGTTGTTTCTCATCACTTTACCCAAATCCAAAGTTCAGGCAATTGCGAACCATTAAGCCCCGATAGACCACAGCCCAGTTGGACTGGCATAAATTTCCTCGTTTTCCCTATCATTTTTATTATCTTAAGCAAAAACATATCGCACACTTATTTCAAAAGTGACCACTCAAAAAAACAACTTTTTCAGTAAATGCCAAAAACTATTTTAACAATAGCATAGCACCGAAAAAGATTTAAAATTATGAACTTTTCTATAAATTACTCTCAGAAGGTCGATGCAAGGTTAATTTATTGTAAAGTTTGTGTCTTTTACCAAAAGAGGAATTTTTCTGAGTTGTGACTATTCTCAAGTTAATTTTTAACGTTTTCATTTGTATTGAGTTGTAGCAGTTTAGATGCATGTTTGAACAAAACATATAATGTTATGACGCTTTTCTGTTTGTTGGCATGAATAAATATTGATGTGGATTAGGACATCTTACAAGTATCATGTTATTACTTTCAATTTTTAGAAATGATTAACTTGTCTTTAAATAAAATAATATGACAGATACAAAATATCATAAATTAATAAATAATGGTCTTAAAGGGATAACGAAATTATCTCGAAAGAAAACTTCTTCTACACGAGTAAAAGTTATTAGAGATTGTAGAAGGAAATTCAATCTAATTCAAGAACATTTTTGAAAAACGAGTTATAAAAGTACTTTGGGATTATATGTTTATCGACTAGCTCTTGGATGTCTTTCTTCTTATTTCTGGGCAATAGGATTTTCGCGAGCAAGTTTTAACCAACCGCACAGACTCCAGATTTACTTGACCTAGTCTTCTTCATTTTACTCAAGTTTCCTTCCTTGAGAGTCGTATCTTTGTATGACGTTTTGTAAAAGAAACTACTCTTTTTCCACCTTTAGCATTTTTATATAATTCCAATTGACTTTCATTCCATCACTGTCTGTGGTAAAATTGCTTCCCCATTCGGCCTACAAAGCTTACTGCAAAATTATATCTTCAAAGAGGAACAATAGTTCGAAAAAGAACCGCAGTGACAAGTCCCGCTGAACAGTACAGAGCCATTGTATGACTGCGGTGCAAGTGCCGTAGTAAGTTATGAATCACCTCTTGTAGCTTGTATCGACGATCACAGTCCGCAGCGTGTTACATGACATGGAGACACGAGATCGAATTGCGCTGGTGAAACCGCTGATATGGACCATTACGATTTAGCACGACGTCAATGATGCCGTAATAGGCAGCATGGACCCGCTGGTAACTAGAAACGTGTGATGTGATCGGATGAGTTACCGTTCATTCTATTTCAAACTACAAGCTGTATTTATGTGTGTCGGAGATCCGCAGATCCGCAGTGTTTCGGCGCGACCGTAATATTGCGGTGGCTTTGTGATGCTGTGGGCCACAATATCCTGGTTTCCGGTGGGTCCTGCTGATGATGCTTACCGGTCGAATCACTACCCGTGACTATATCGCCATTTTTAAGGTATAATGTCCATTCTATAAGCGCAAATTTCCCCGGGTAATAGTATTATATTCTAGAACGACAATGCGTCCTATTCACACAATTGGAACTGTTGCTTGAGAAGCATCAGTATGAAATTGTATGCCTCCTCTGACCGACCTATTCACTGGACCTGAACACAATTGAACATTATGATATTTGGAGAAAAATCTGGCGCAGATTTCCAGCCCTGCCACTGGAAATCGACCTGGGTTCTGTGCACCAAAGAGCGCGAACTACTTGTAGACCAGCGGGAAGAGCATATTAAGATTTCCTTACTAGTCAGTATAAATAATTCTATCAGAAAATTTCTGAGCACATTTAGAAAGCGCTCATTTCAGAATTTGGCAACTCAATACATAGTTTCTTAAGACCATAGGATTTCTACTCGTATATAGGATTTCTAAAGCTATTAGTAATGGCTTGTCAATAGAAAACACCTTGTTAAAGATGAAAATATATTAGAAACATTAAGATTTTTTGTTGCTAATTTAGAACTTACCCATAACATTCCTGATAACCACATAAGCCTGTGTATCTTCTGTCTTGGGAACAAATCTTACACAGGTTACCTTTGGAGATCTGAAATGGCTCTTGTGATAGCACTTCGTTGTTCATCAGTAAATTCATCACTGATCTCGTAGTATAAAGTCCGGTTTGGCCATTTAATTTCTTTGTTAATAATTAGGTTTTTGGACTGAAAAAAAGAAAACCATAAGAATATTTCATTATTTAACCCAGTAAGTTCAAATTTAAGAGATATTATTCTTATCGTCTATGGAAGATTAGAGGAATTTACATGAACTAAGTAAGAAATCTGGAAATACACGCTTAAGAAATAAAACATCACCAGTACATCCACGCGCAGTAAAAAAAAAAAAAAGCGTGTAGTGTAGTTAACGGTTTTTCGCATTTATTACATGTTTCCTTCCGCCTTTGGTTAAGATTGAGTGAAGATTATAGAAGGTATCTGTAGAACTCTAGGACCATCAGCGAGGACTTTATATAGGATGATCCGGGCATCTATTGCCCTACACTTTAGAGCGCTGCTCTTGATTTTTAAAACATATGTGGTCAAGTGGGTCATCCAATAAAATTACGAAATTTACAAAATCCTAATAAACTCGATTAGAGTTCTATCAGGTTCGATTCCCTGCGGGAGATCATGTGGTTCGGATTTCACGTTAATCAGTAGGTCCACGTCTCATATAGCCTCACTGCTGAAAGGGACGTTAAACTCAAAATCACCTCACCTCACCCATCTATAGGACACCAGAATATGCAGCATGAATAAAATATTCCCATTATTCCATCATCAACTTGGGATTTCTGGCTAAACAAAGAGAAAAATCTATCTGGGCCGCTGAGCTCAGAAGGACCGCAAAAGAAAAAAATCAACATTTGGAACAATTTTAAGTGATAGCGTAGTGATGTAGAGTGATGTGCTGTTATGACGGGCGAGGGGCATTCGGCCATAAGTTGTCTAGGTCGCAAAAATAAAGTTCATCACTGCCCTCCATCTATGTATATATTCATGTGTTAGTGAGTCCCGTTGTCCTTCAATTTATCCTGTAATATCATTTTAGGGAAATGGATAGGATTGTAAAAATTCAAAACGTATTTTTTGAGCAACCTTACACAATCAATATCTTTCTGCAACGCTATAGCGAAGTAAAACTAAAACAACAAGTTTATTTTGCAATACTACGTCAAGTTGCTTTGGTGAAGAGGCAATTAAGGAGAAAAGAATCTTTCGCAAACATCAAAATTCGCTTAAAATAATTATATTATAAGCTATTAAAGTCCATTCAGTCACTTGCTCACAGTAGTGAGAATTGTTCTTTAAATGAGCTGTTACCAAAATTTTCAAAATATGTCTTCCCGCTGGTATAGTGGTTAGTACGTGGTCATTTGTGCACGTAGTTCCGGATTCGATTTCCATGTTCAGAGCGTTGAAAATGTCAACACATTACAGTGGTTCCAATTCCATCTTAATCTGTAACTTCACGTCTTATATAGCCTTGTTGCTAAGAAAAAGGACCCTAAACTTCACAGAAATTTTCGAAATATTTTCGTTTGCAATTTCATAATACAGTGTAATGTAAACACTTATCCAGAGGGGAGAAAAAAGACATCGTACTTGTCACTTTCGTGAAATACACAATAGTGGTAGAGTTCTGAACTGGGTTTCTTTTTTCCGGATGTTAACAACACAAAACGACAAAATGAATAGAAATAAATCGTTCTTCCACGGCTCACTATAACAATTTAACATTTTATCGATGGAGATTGAAAGATGCTTTAAAATGAAAACAAGAAAGTAACGTGTTTCTGGCACTTACTGTTTAAATAGTGCGGTAATATAGTGGTTAGATTTTATTGAGAGGATCAGTGTTACCACCTGTCATTAACTTAATAAGTTATTGGATGGTATTTAAAACAAAAGACAAGTGTTTCTATTTTCCGCTTTTGCCAAAATACAATGTTTTATTTACAGGTAATTATAGAAATTAATCTAATGATTTTATATATAAAAAAGATCGCTATTAATTCTGAGGCTTAACTTTATTGCAGGAAACCAAAACTAAAAGCTTGGACCACCAAAAGTAACAGCGTTTTGTGAATGAAAAATACAACTTACATTAAACAGAATTTTAGTCCAGTTCTCCGTCGTCCACCCATTCTTCGAGTTACGATTATTGGGAGTTTTTGTTTTGAGTTTTAATGTGAACCTTTATGCCCTCTGTCCTCTCGAGTACCTTTTTATATTTGATAAATTGCATCATTTCGAACCCTGAGGTCCACTATAATTACTTTTTTTCCCTAATGATAGTAAATATCACGAAAGGATACGTGATCGCCCGAGTTTAAAAATTCTTTTCTTACATTTAGATTCCCATCACCTAATATTCACATTTTTAAATTGCCACAAAATAACAATACAAAAATGATATTTGCAATTTCAGTGCCTTTTTTTCCTTTAACATTAGAGTAAATTTTTTAATGTTTTTTTATAAAATATATACATGTATTTTTTATCTCTGTTTTTAGATTTTCATTACATTACAAACTAGCTTAAAATAAACTAGACTGCCAACCTGTAATACACGAAGCTTCTAACGTCTCCTGAGAGGTTCACGAGTATTTGGCCCTTTAATCGCACGCGGCTCGTACTCCTGCGCTTCTGTATGTTGATGCAAGGAATATGGATCCAACACAGAAATAATGTTCAAAGTCCTGCTAGATGCTCGAAGATTTTAACTTATAGTCCTGGATCTAGCTATGGTTCTGTAGGAAAGTTTGAGTATGGAGAATTTTTCCTCAGAAATGTTTAGTAGGTGTCTTACTAATTATTCTTTACTTGGGTGGACATCCGACATCTGGTACGTTTTCCAGCTATGACGTCATCAAAGACGGCGGCTGCTTAATCACAGAAATATTGATATTTCGACTAATATTGGACTGATTTACATGTAATTTCGTTCTTTTCTTTCAGGATTGCTTAGCAGGAGTCCTAATACGCATGTTTTTACTAATGTATACACCCGACCTGGGGTAACATCATCCAAGATGGCAGCTACTTAATTATAAAGATGTTCATATCTCCACTAATATTGGACTGATTAACATGCAATTTCGTTCTTTCTTTGAGTATTGCTTAGCAGGGGTCATAGTGAGTAATTTCCTTACTCAGGTGAACATCTGACACATTTCCTGGGATGTTGTCATCCAATATGCCAGCCGCTCAATTGCAAAAATATTCATACTTCTGGTAATATTTTACTGAAATTAACACAGAATTTCGTTATAATTTTCCATTATTGTTAAACAAATGTTCTTGTAATTAGTTTCAATTTAGGTGGTCATCCGACAAATTTTCCACCTATCACATAATTCAATATGGCGGCTGCTCAATCATAGAAATTTTTATATCTCTGGTAATATTTGACTAATTAACACGAAAGTTTATTTCATTTTTTAAAAGGAAAACGTAGTAGGTGACGTAGTAAGTACTCTTAACTTAGCTGGACATTCAAAATATTTTCCAGGGATTGTCATTCAATATGGTGGCTCTTTTGTCGAAGAGTTAAATGTTCACCATAATTTTCCCAAGAAACAGATACAGAGCGTAGATGAAAAGGTAAATTCAATGTTCCAATATATTTTGCGAAAAGGTAACCCATTTGAAATGCATCCTAACGAAGACACTAGTTCCACAATATGCAAAAGAAAAGATATTAAATATTTACCAAATAGCTGGTGAGGCCTATTGTATATACGTTGCGTAAAACACTATATGAAGACAAAATGAAAAGGGATTTCAATGTTATTCACAAATTAATGCTACTATTAATTATTTAATAGTCACATAGCATCAAGTACAGGAAAAAACAACAGGAATAAGTCAAACAGTTTCGCCTATAGGATGATACAAATTGGTCAAGCTCGTGGATATAACGCACAAGAGCTTTTCAGATATGATTTGTCTAATAATTCTGTACTCTTCGGTGAATAAGGGTTTATGAGAAAGTGAAAAAAAGCGCTTTATTGAAAGAGCTCGAAACATTTTTCAGCATCACCAGTAATGATCACCTGTTCCAGGTGGATCAGAAAACTTGTCACATTGTGGATGTTATGAATTCTATCTGGAAAGTGACGAAAACTGACAAGAAAACTTTTTGTATTGTAGCTTCTTATTTTATATAAATTCAGAGCATCACGAAGGACTGTGGAAGGGTCTATTATATGTTCGGCAGCTACCACAAATTATAACCAAAAGAACACGAGAGAATGCGAAGGCAAAATAGAGCTTCTGTTATAGCTTCCATCTCCGAAGACATTCCATTACCCGTCCAACTCAATAGTTTCCGGTGATCTCCACGCAACAAACTGCTGTTACCAGAGTTTATTGTGAAAATATTGATGTCTCCCTTGACTAAAACGCCATTGCTACCAACCACACCTTTAGTGTCTTCTCTGGTGATGAAGATTAGGTGATGTTCAACTGTACATTTGCGCAAAATGGAATGCAAGTTAATTATCCAGAAATAAATTGATTACTATTAGAGGAAGCTGATTTTAGAATGATGATTCATTCTAAGTATGCATCCCAATGTGAATTCACCAAAATTGTTCTCATTAGTGCTGACACTAACATAATGGTATTAGCAGTGTTTCATTGGCCTAATCTTCATCATATTAGTTTACAAGAAATGTGGGTTCACACTGGAGTTGGTGATTCCACACGACTTCTGCCGGGTTCATGCCATTTACCGAAAAATGAGAGAAGACCTGTACAAACTGCTTCAGCCATCCAGTACACTACTAAGTTCGTTACGAAGAAACCAGCTATTCATTCTGCATTGAGCATATATTTGGGAAATTTTGGAGTGTCGCCTGACTGGGGTGATGTAGAAAACAATCCTTAAAGCTGCAGAAGAATACTTAGTCCAGCTACTGAAGAAAGGATTCCATTGCACATCTTTAGATGAATTCAGGGTTTGTTATTACTAGGCTCCGGATTCTTAGGTTTGAACCTATTTTATTCCTGTACAGTGAATGCAAAAAATTCATGTTTTCTTTACATTTCAAGTTGCTATAAGTAGAACTATATTAGTTTTATAGGACCTAAAATGTCCTAATTGGGAGGTTAGGACCTAAAAAATCCTAAATTAACTTTTAGAACCTATAACGTCCTAAATGATTCCTTATAGTTATTTTTAACTTGAAAAATACTTTCAAACACCATTCAACCAGTTTTCAACAATGCAATAACAAGGTTTCCTTCACATAACATGTTTCTTTGTAATTTGCGGCTTATTGTGAAAAAGCGGGGCAGCAAGTTTATTTTTAGCACTACTACTACTATAGTACAACAGGCCATACATATGTTAAACTATATTTCAGCTATCAAAAAAAGTCCAAGGTAAGAAGAGTTTTATTATTTTTATTACGCAGAAGACTGGTTAGCATAAAACTTACTAAATTAAGGTTACCATTTAAGTATGAAATAGCTAACAAAGTGTTTAAAGTGTAGTAATATTCCGTTTTCAGTAATATAACGCTAAAAATCCTAAACCGTGTTTTTAAAAACCTATAAAATCCTGAAATGCACTTTCTAAAATCCTAATTTGAATTTTTGGGGACCTAAAAATCCGAAGCCTAGTTATTACCATTATGGTAAAATGTTGACATTAACGTCTTGCCACCTTCAAGCAACAGGACACTTATTAAGATCTTAATTTTATACATACCTTGAACAGCACTGTATTGATGACACAATTGTACACTTAGACCCTTGTGATTTTGGTTTCGAAGTGACAGAAGAATGTTTGATGCCAACACAAAACTTACAGCAGTATCCTAATGATTTTATTGGGGCATATACTTGTTTGACATTTACAAATTCCTCACGCATTTGTAAGAAAAATAAGGTAACATGTGCCTTTTGCAAGTGCAGGGGTATAAAGGAGTCGAATTTAACTTGTAAAATTCGTTTTAGATGACATCTTAAAAAGGTGGTGGTGATATTCATTGTATATTATATTACTTTGTTTACCGTATTCTATAATTTAAAACTTCTCATCCACTTCATATTGCAAACAGAATGGTTTGTAGTGAAGGGTATTGATACATGTTGTTAATAATATTTATAATATCAGAATGAACTCAACTGTTCGTAATTATTTAATTATTATTTAGTAATTATTTATTAATTAATTATTATGTTGCAAGATATTTTAGTTAAAAGGATTTGATATAGCACATAGTTTACTGGATTAGAAAATTAGTTGGATTTTTTAGTTCTCGATATTAATAAGAGAAACGGATGTATGTGTTGTTGTGTATGTCTCTGTTGAATGTATGTTTAAATATTTAACTCAATTTTAAGAAATGGTTTAATATATTTTAAATACTTTTTAAATACTATTTAAATACCGGTAATACAGGGTGTTTTACCCAAAAAGCCGCGATTTCTAGCGGCTACAAAATTTATTTGAACAATAGTATAGTAATATTTATATGTAAATACACAGAAAAAAGGATAATTTTTGTTTTACAATGCTTTTTTTAAGGTTTCATAGTCCAGTATAATAATGGCGGACCGTAGACTTACGTTGCAGCAGAAGATCTCATTGGTGCCTTGGTTCATTGAATCACGCTCCCTTGTTGGTTTCCTATCATTGTGCATGGGCACCATCCACCAAGTCCATATGGCGTTATGTTGATCAGTTGAATAAGACTGGTAATGTTACAGGACTTCGAAGAGGGGGGATGCAGATCAACTGTGCTTACAGAACAGCGTATTGCAGTAGTGCGAGCATCGGATGTGAATAGCCTGACTAAAAAGTCTCTGCAACGTTTGTCAGCAGAAAATGCAATATCCGTAATATCATGTTGGCGTATCCTGCGAAAAGATCTGCAAATGTTTCCCTACAAAAGGAAGATGCTTCAAAAATTAACATATATTGCAAAAAGAAGGCGTCTGCATTTTGCAAATCAGTCCAGTGCATTAATTGCTGATGACCCAGACATTATTGAAAACTCGTGGTGTACAGACGAAGCTTACTTTTGTCAGTCAGGTGAAGTAAACAAACAAAATTTAAGATTTTGAGCAACAGAAAATCCGCATGAAGTGCATCCGGAAAAGGTTTCGGTTTGGTGTGCTGTAACAAAACGTGGCATAATTGGACCTTTCTTCTTTGATAGCTATGTCACATCAGAAAATTATTTGGAAATGCTTGAGCATTACTTCTATCCTAGTCTTTGTCGTAAAAGGTGTCCACTTCGTCGGCAATGATTCCAGCAGGTTGGAGCTAAACAGCATACAACAGAACCTGTCCTTAATTTCCATCACACAAAATTCCGCAATCGTGTGATCACTAATCGATATTCTTTTTTTTTTTTTTTTTTTGGAACAGGCTTAGAGTGGCCTCCATACAGCCCAGACATTAACCCTTGTAATTTTATGTTGGATTAATTCAAGGAGGAGGTATTCAACCTTAAACCCCGATATTTAAATGAATTAAGAGCACACATTGAGCAGTGTACGGCAGCAGTTAGTCGCGTCACTCTTGGTAAGGGTTTTGATAACATGCCCATCAGGGTCAGGAAAGTGTCCAATCGTTAGGGTGGACACTTCGAACATGTGTTACATTAAACTTTAGTGTTACATTAAACTTTAGTCTTTGGCTTATCATACCATGTAAATTTCTTTTACTATGATCATCAATAAAATATGTTGTTGCAATTCAAAATCACGGCTTTTTCACTGAAACACCCGTTATATTTCTAGCTCAATTGGAATTATGTTAGAATTAAGTGAATTGCAACTTTAGATGTATTCGCTTCATCAATAGTAATTACAACGTACTAACGAAATTCCATGTTGATTAGTCAAATATTACTACAGATATTAAGATTTCTGTGATTGAGCAGCCGCCATATTGGATAATGCGATATTTGGAAACTGTCGGATGACCATGTAAATTGGAACTGATTACTAGAATATTTGTTTAACAATAATGAAAAATTATAATGAAATTCTGTGTTAATTTCAGTAAAATATTACCAGAAGTATGAATATATTTTGTAATTGAGCGGCCGGCATATTGGATGACGTCATCCTAGGAAATATGTCGGATGTTCACCTTAGTAAGGAAAATACTAGGATCCCAGCTAAACAATCCTGAAAAAAAAATCAGAAATTGCATGTTAATCAGTCCAATACTGTATTAGCGGAGATATGAACATGTTTATGATTAAGCAGCCGCCATCTTGGATGACGTAATCCTAGAGAAATGTGTTGGGTGTTCACATTAGTAGAAACATGCATACTAGGATCCCTGCTAAGCAACCCTGAAAGAAAAGAACGAAATTTTATATAAATCAGTCTAATATTAGCTAGATGTGAACGATTTTGTGATTAAATAGCCGCCATCTTTGATGACGTAATAGTCGGAAAACGTACCAGATGTCGGATGTCCACCCAAGTAAAAACTAATTAGTAAGACACCTACTAAACATTTCTGAAGAAAAATTCTCCATACTCAAACTTTCCTACAGAGCCATAATCAGATCCTGGACTATTAGGAAAAGATATAAACTTAATGCATATAAAGTCCTAACGGGTAGACACTGTCTACCCTGTCTCTTCTCAAGGCTCGCCACTATTTTAGAGTGTTGAAGGTGGAGAAATCTTTTCTTGAGACGCTAAATCGATTCCAAAAAGCGCTTGTTGCTATGCTGTAGATTTTGTTCTATGACGATCAACCTTGAAACCGGAAGTACTAGTAAAGTTTACCACTTTCATTTCTAGTAAAGTACTACGGTGATGATATTATTTTTCCTTCACAAATGATTGATTTTAAAAATACATTTTTGCTATATGTTACTATTTTTGTTGCATGATGATTAAGTTTGAAACCAGAAGTACTATTGAAGTTATACCACTTCCAATGTTATTAGGGTAATACGGATCGATAGTGCATCATTTCTTGAGATACTGAATCAATTTTAAGAAACCACTTGTTGCTGTCTATTATAGATTTTGGTCGATGGCTATTGACGTAAAATACGGAAAATGATTGATATGTATTATTTGTAGTTTTAATAGTCATTAATAGAGAAGATAAAACCTATTCTCTAGACGCTGAATCAGTTCCTAAAATAGTTTCTCTCTGTGCAGGGCCAGATCTTGAATCCTACGAACTACGCGTTCGCAGGAGGCGCCAAACTGGGAAAGGGATTTTGTGTTTCAAATATGAATATTTATTAGAGAAACTGTTGGGATGAAAAGTTTTCCAAATAGTTTCTAAATTGCGAGAGTAAATAATCATAAGGATCTCGTAGTTACTTTTGACACAAAACTAACTTTTGCAGAACACATAAACACTATCACTAAGCACTCGATGCGTCTTCTAAGATTTCAGTGGAGATTAACAGAAATACGGAACTCCTCTTCCTAACAATTTTCTACAAGACAATAATCTCTCCTAAATTGGAATATTGTTCACCTATCTGGACAATGGCAGCTTCTACAAATCTATTCCGGCTAAACTCAGTTCTAAACTTCTTCCTGGCAATAGCACGCCTGAGAGTAGCTCGCACACATATGATGACAAAACACGAACTGTTGCAAACACTAAATATTCAACTACCTGACACTCGTCATAAAATCAGTGACCTCAAATATCTCTATAAACTCTCACATGGTCAACTCAGGTCCGAAATGCTACTCTTAGAATTGTATTTTCGAATCCCCTTCAGACAAACACGCAACACATATTTTTTTCATATAGTATGACCTAGACTTTCAATAGTTCAACGTTCTCTGTCCTACAGGCTTCCTAAACTATACAACGAAATGTCACATACATGCATAGGGCATATAACTCTGCACTACGACGTCATTTTCGTGGATAAACTTTAGTCAGCTATTGTCAACCTTGTTATCACTTATGTTGTTATTCCTATTATTATTATTATTATTATTATTATTATTATTATTATTATTATTATTATTATTATTATTATTATTATTATTATTATTATTATTATTATTATTGTTGTTGTTGTTGTTGTATTATGTTTCATCTCTTAGATTTGTTAGATATTCCAGTGTAAACTGGCGTTCAGCTGTATCTGGAATTGTGTTCGTAAATAAATAAATAAATAAATAAATAAATAAATAAAAAGTATTGTACAGAGTGAGATACAGATAAAATACATCAAAATAATAATAAAGTCGACTCTTTGTGTGGTTGGCTGTAAAACTTCCCTTTACAATTGAAATGGACTTGGACATGAATTGGCGTTAGTGCCACACTCACAAGGGATGCTGGTTTGAGGAAAATTTCCTGTGGCGCAGGGAGATTTGGGAAAGATTTTTTAAAAGAGGGAAAAAGGGAAATCTTACGAATACGAGATCAAATGTAGGGAATTTTTGTTTTTCAATAGATGTTATATTAAGCACTACGGTAGTACGACTAAACACAGTGGCATTCTTTCCACAATCCTACCATATGCATAAAATATAAATGTAACACACTCTTCGTTCTTCTTCCAACAACCCTTCCGTGATCACGCTAGAGAATATCATTGCCAAATGGACGGATTCAGGGTAAAAGGTAACAAGTCATTTTTATTCATTTTTCAGGAGAGTCAAAAAACTAATTGAGGTATAGTAAAACACCTAAGGAAATATTTTTAAAATCTGAAATTTTTACAGTGTTTCGTTGTAAATACTTTGAGGTTTCGAATTGGAATTTTACTCTTACCAATATTATTAACGATACTATGGTATGTTATGTGACTTATTTCTTTCAGTTCAGTTATATGTTGATATGGAAAAAAGGAACAAGTCATCATCATAGTCAATTATAAATACTTTATTTCTAATAGAACACTATAGAACTGTCGTGATAAACTGCATAAATGCTTACATTGACACCTACTTTTAATTATTAAGCGTACAAATTAACAAGAATATTGTTAGAATATTTTCAGCAATATCACATTGTTCCCATAGATTGTCACGTATTTAAAAATAATAAAAAGGAACTGGAACACGCATAGTTGACAATACTGTTGAACTTTTTTAAATCTTATATTGGAAGACTTCGTCTCATCGCATCACCACTAACGGTTGTTAAATGTTAAAAAGACAAAAATGAATTTTAACACACGCGGCTGGGACGAGTTAGCAATAAAAACTTGAAAATCTGGATACTCATCGAGGTTTTCAACTTTTATTTCTCACTCGCCCTAACTGCACAGAGAAAAATACGTTCTCCGGACAGCGGTATATTGTACAAATATACGGTATCCTCTTGCTTACTATAGAAATCAGTACGTTGCATACGTTATCCGTATGCTACATAGGCACTGGCCTTAGATGTTATATCATGCCGTTGTAGGATGTCTGACATCTAACAGTTTCCCGTATATCACATGCATATAATTACTTAAGTTACCTTCATCAAATGAAGTTCCTTTTGAGCATTAACATTTCTAGTGAAGTTATTATGACGTGATACATTAATTAAATTCTGTATTGTACTTACTTTAAAGTAGGAGATGCAAGTAACAAACGCTTTTCCAAGAAATTTGACAGTTAACTGTAAGAATGTATACTTACTTTAACTCTTCCTTCATTTTCAAATATGCAGAAAATAAAAACAGCAAGTGAGGAGGTAAATCCCCTCATCCCCTCTGCAAATACCAGGCAGAAGTAAATATGAACTGCACTTCAGAATCTTTGTAGTGAAGCTAAACGAGAGTATTCCAATAATATACACATTGCGTGTTTTCCTCCATTTAAATATTTGTTGAATAATAATAATAATAATAATAATAATAATAATAATAATAATAATAATAATAATAATACGACTACTTTTGCTGATATAAGTATTCATTCTTTCTTGTTAAATAACAAAAAACTACTATGTATACACACACATAAATTTAACTCTAAACAGAGTTAGAAATACAGCTAAGAAAGTTCTTTAAAATAAATAGATTTGATAATTTCTATTTTTTTAAATAAGGAAAACAAAATGTTATTTGTGTTGTTAGTTTATCGGGCCTACCCTACTTGTAAGATTACGCCTCGCGACTGTATAAATCAAAGACGTAAACAGCTAGCAACGAGAGGATTTCGGGAATCGATTCAACGTCAAGATAATTTACCATATCCACCCCTATCTCACTATTAAAACCGGAAGTGGTAGAAATCTACTACTATTTCCGGTTTCAGTATTTATTTTCATAGAGGAAAAACTGTCAGAGATATCGAGAAGTTTTCGGGAATTCAAACAGCGTCTCAAGAATAGGTTCCCTTTCTTCAGTTAACCCTGTATTCAAACCAGAAGTGGTAGAAATCAACCGTTTTCGATTTTAACATTGATCGCGATAAAACTAAATTGGTAGTAGATAGCGACCGCTTTCGAAAATCGATTGAGCATCTCAAGAAAACACAATTTTCACCTATATCTCTCTACTGAAACTGGAAATGTTAAAAAACAATTTCACTCTTCCGGTTTCAATATTGATCTCCATAGAGCTCCATTGGGGCTATGTTGATAGCGTACGCGTCTTTTGCGCAGGAGACCCGGGTTCGATTCCCGGCAAGAGCTCATGTGGTTCAAATTACACGTTAAGCTGTAGGTCCATGTCTCATACAGACTCGCTGCTGAACGAGACGCTAAACTGAAATCAAACCAAAACTAAGTCCATCGATCTCGATCCATACAGCAAAATTGATAAGTGATATCAAGAAGCTTTTTTTAAAAAAAAAATTAATGTTCTCGCACGATTTTATTCTGTCCCACCAGGCAAATATCACCAGGATGATGTACTCGCCACACATGCTCTGCCCGAATTCCACATTTCCTTGCCTTTGTTATTAATGTTAAGGTATAAAATGGCTTTTCGGCTCCATCTGACGCTTCGTTTTATAAAATAAATATTAATTAATACATTTACGAGGTGGGACTCAAAAGAAACCGGATTGAAAGAGCGCTGTCGTTCCTAGCCGTAGTAGAGAGTTATCCTGCTAGGTGGGTCTAGTAGAGTCCTTCCCAGATCAGTTGGCTAAGCGGCATCTGCATAGGATGTTAACGTTTGTTCCTATTATTACTTTTCTTAACTGTTCTCGTTTGCCGCCTGTGAAATCGTCATGGCAGATTCAAAGGAACAAGGAGTATGTTTGCTTGGAAAATCGGAAACAAAAACTTACCAAATGCTTCAACAGGCTTTCAAGAAGGATACTATGAACCGCACACAATTTTTTGAGTGGTTTGGGTGCTTTAAGTGTGGTGTGATGAGTGTTGAAGAGCATGCGCGTTCTGGGTGCTCTTCATTTCGAAACGACGAGAACGTCGAATAAATCTGCCCCAAAATCAGCGAGGATCGTCGTTTCATGATCGATGATATTTCAAAACAGGCAGAAGTGAGTTGGAACTCATGCCAGCGTGAGCTTTTGCAAATGAGACATGTTGCCGCTAAGTTTGTTTCTCGCCTGCTCACACAGGATCAAATCATTCGTCTGAATTTGAGCCAGGACTTGAAAAATCAGATTGAAAATGATCCAAACCTTTTGACCAACACGATGACATTTTCCGAGAATTAAACAAAATCTAAAAGGAAAATGTTTTGATGGTATAGAGGCTGTAAAAAGAACTTCGCAGAGCGCATTAGACGATATAAAAGTTCCAGAGGTGCTTCAAACAGTGGGAAAGAAGATGGGAGAAATGAATCTCATTTAATGGATAGTACTTTGAAGGAGACTGAAAGAATTTTGTAAAAAATGTAATAAATTATTCTTTAAGAACGAAAGTCCGGTTTCTTTTGGGTCCTCCCTCGTAAATTTACTCGTCAGTTAATCTGTGTGTGTGTCTAACACAGCAGTCTATTTCTGAAAACTACTAGTCTTGTAATGTTTTTTGACAATCCATCAAATATCATGAAATAGAAATACTAGAGTAATAGTAAAATTCATTTCTAAGTACTATTGCTGACACTTTTAATTTGCCGTGCCGAAACTACTTTTATAAGATGAACACTTCCTTCACTTGAAAGCAACATAGACAAATTTTCTGAAACTTTCGTACGTCGTTAACTCCAATATGCCTCTACAGGTAATTATTCGCGGAGATGTTTACGTAGAATGAATGAAATCTTTACAATCTATGAAGAGAGAGAAAACAGACTTTAGTAGTAGAAAATGGATCGATCTGGATCAGACCTGGATCAGTTTTAATCAACTCACAAGCCCCTGGGAAAATGACCACCATGCACCGTGAGCCCACGGCCTTTTACGACCTCCAGTTTTAGGGGTGAATTTGTTCCCTTTTATGACCACTTTTTAGGGGGTGTATTCGTTCTCTTTTACGACCTCCATTTTAGGGGGTGAACTCGTTCCCTTTTATGAGCATATTTTCCAACCCCTATGAACAAACAGCAGAACATCAGACTACGTAACATAACGAACATACAGCAGAGCAGATAACACATAAGACTCGTTCTCTTTTACGACCTCCATTTTAAGGGTGAACTCGTTCCCTTTTATGAGCACTTTTTCAACCCTTATTTTAACATAGGAGATAACACATAAGATTACGAACACATAGAAGAGAAGATAACACATAACACTACGTAACACACAGCAGAACAGATAGCAGATAACACATAAGAGTATTCCAACCCCTATTTTAACATAGTGTTACGGGATATGAAGTAAGGACAAGCTAGGACATCTTTATTTCATGTGGAAATTCAACCAGTCATCCATGGAAGCCAAGCAGCCTTCAAGAGTTCACTGCCTGATGTTATTAACACCAATATTCTGTTGTACGTCGCCAGCTGACTTTGCATTGAAAGATTAATCAACTATTGCTTTTCTGTTATTGAGGAAGTCTTTGTACTTGTAATTTGTAATAAACACTGGTAGCAACTTCCTATTACCTTTTGCCTACCAAACAGTCTCACACGCGACGCTTTTAATTTGCTTTGTTAGATCAATTGCTTCTCTCAATTGGTTCGACCTCATTGGCCCCTCATAGTCAGGCTACTGCAAGACATTGTCCGTTTCGTTCGTTTACCCACGACACGATGTTACAACAAGGAAGTAATAAATACAGAAGTAGGTACTTTGACTCAGGTGAGTCTCTTTTTGGTTCGTTTACCTGTCAACGTTAGCAGTCCCATGAGCAAGTTTGAGAACTTTGTGTTGAGTCGACGACATGTGGAAACATGGACTTGGTCAATGTCAGTTTTGGGTAATCGACCACGCTCAGGAAACTCTGTGGTGTCACCATCATCTCATTCTGACGTCAGAGGGACAGTCAGGTCAAAAGCAATTGAGAGAGCACGATCTTGGTCTTTGGATCTCAACCACGACGCGAGGCACATCGGAGTCTCCCTTCCTTTGGGGTCCGGCATTCAATGCCAAGTTCTCATCATGGACTTCATCAGGACAACCCAACCTGCAAGTTACTGGAACTTCGAGGACAGCGCCTAAACATCACCTATGAGTAAGAGGGAGGAGATTGGAACTACTTCGAATTAGGGTGAGACTGTTCAAAATTAGTTGCTATTCCTTTGCTTACCTTCTATTCCTTAACGCCCTTATTGCTACCAATTTTCAATGAAAATGCATTGGTTATTTTCAAATTATTTTAACAGTAAATTCATATTCATTATCTTGTCCAATTTTGCTTATGGTTCTAGTCGCCTAAGACTAGTGGTGGAGTCGCCCCCATTTAATATGTGCTTTATTGCTATAAATTTGGTATTGTTATCCCGCACCTTTTAGGTGCCTCTCGTTTCTATCCCGACAGTTAAGTGGTGGCGGAACATGGTGGATTGCGCCGTGATTTTTGGTATCTCTGTGGTCCTCTCGCTGCTTCAAATTGTTTTTCCTCCCGCCTTAATGAGTAGTGGAAATTTTCCTCCGCCCACCAACCCTTCTGGAAGTAGTATTGGATGTTTGTACGCTGCTGATTTTTTTTTTGCTGAAGTATGTTTACTGAAGTTGGTTTAGAATTTTACCTCCCACCTCTAAAATTTTATTAAATTTTACTTTAGTTAAACTCCCTCCCAACCGCCCTTGACTGTAGGTTTCGATTATGGCGTTGTCAGTTCGCTTGTATGTTTTGTATATATGATTATTTTGATTATTTGGGTTTACTTATTGTTAGTTATGAGAAAGCTGAGTTTTTTTTTTCAATTATTAGCGTTGATAATGTTTTATTCTCTCTGGTATTAGTTCTTCTTTTATTGTTTGTATTCAGTTAAGACGATCTCGCTGTATGAATGGAGTTCGTTTACTTTAGTAAACGTTACCGTAGGTCAGTACCGTACTTTGTTCTGGAATTTTCAGCTAGTATTGCTATCAGTTTCCTCTTGCGACTTTGAGTTTGATGTGTCAGCTTTCTTCGCGCTGTATGCTGTAGCGAATGTACACTTTTTAGAATGTGTTTTAATTAACATTGAGATTTGTGACTGAGATGAATTAAAATTATTCCTTTGTTAATTTTAAATATCTCCTTGTTTCCCTTTTACTATTTTAACTTGTACGAAGTATTATATGACCTCCTTTAGTCAGGAACATATAGATCGTAAATTTGGACTTTTTATTTTTAGTAATTTCTATTATTATTGGTGTTATTATTAGTAATAGTATTATTTTGAAAAAGAGAGAACATATTCCTGACTGCAATTTTGGTTATCCCTGACACCATTTTTAGAAATTTGAGTAAGATTGTGGCAATTTTTTTTCCTGTGGTATAGCACCGTTTTATATTCTGATGCGCTGTTTTTGAGTACTGATTTTGAGAAGTTCGTTTTTGAGTTAATATTTAGCTTGGTGCTTTAGATTTAGTTTTTATTTATTATTAGTATACCCTTACGTAGCCTTGTTTTTAGTTTGTATGTTAATTGTGCACGGGAGCAATGAGTGGACCGCGAAGGAGTGCAGTTTTTTGCCCAGGGTGCCACCTCCCGATTTTGTCTCTTTTTCGTTGTTTCCTCAAGCAATTTCCCCATGTTCTTCACTGCTAGCCAAGTTTTGGGCTTGCATCTGTTTGTGTTTCTTTGGACTAGAGTGGTTCAAATTTTTTTTGGCGAGGTAGAGTGTGCCGCCGTTTATTCCGTCTTTGTTATGACGATGTTAATTAATATGATTTTTGGGGATATGTTTTGTGTGTGTTTTATGCTTGAAGAAACAACAGGTTACTTGTAATGGTATACACAATGGTTTGGAGTGAGTACTTACTTTGTGTTTTTGATTAAGAAGACTTGACACTCCTATTTAGTTTGAATTATGCCACATATTTTATTATTATTTTTTTTTTAAATTGAGGTCGTATATATTTTGTTTACCCTTTGCATGAATTATTTTTTTTATTTGTGTTGCACCATTCTATTTACATGAGAGCTTGAATTAACTTGTATAGCCTGTTTCATCTTGAGCTATTTTATCTAGTGTATATTTATGATTATTAGATTTCTATGTTTGTTTTGAACTTATGAGATAATACATATTATATGCATATGATATTTGAGACTATATATATAGATATGAATTTTATTTAAGCTACATGTTTATGGTTGCACTTTTTTCATGCATAATTTTATTTTTGTTGCTATTTGAATTGCTATTCTGAATTTAATTTTATTAGTGCCTTTTGCAAATTTTAATGTCTTTCGTAAATTTATTATGCATTAGAAAAATGTTTGCTTTTTCACTTAAGTTTACTTTGAATACAATTTATTATTTTGAGGCAGTAATTTAATTTTGACTTTTGCCTTGTGGAATTTTAATTCAGTTAATTTTAAAGAATTTTAATTTTCAACTTTAGTAACTATTTTGGGAACATAATTTGTTGTGTAAATGGATTAGTCTATCGTTTATGAAGCTGACCTATTAGTGTTTACTATGCCTATGAATTTTCGTACTTTCTGTATATTTTGTTGACCTATATAATGTGTAATATTTGCTGCTTATGTTCTTTCTCAAGTACTATTTATATTGCCCCTTGCAATTAGATTTGGTGACGGCCTTCGTTTTGGATTTAATTACTTTTGATCGGCGAGTGGCTAGGCGCCGATATCGACAAAACCTGCCCCGATGCTTTACTTTGTTTCAAGGAAATGTGAAACAAATCTTATTTCGTTTTCAAAAAGTAATTAAATTCTAAACCCTTCTGTGTTGTCCAATCTTTGATCCTTTGGTTAGTTTACATTTCCTCCACATTTTTTGGTAGCAAATAGGATTTTTTCTCCAGTTTTTCGCATTTTTAGGTTTCAAATTGACATTTTTCGATATTTTGTTTCTACTACTGTTTTAGCTAGCTTGTTCTCCATTCGTGATTTTGTTCTCTTTTCAGATACCTTTTGTTTTATTTGGGTTCGTGGTTTGGACTCTACAACGCTTTATTTGAGTTTAGTGACCCATATTGCGTGGGCTCGTGACCTACAAGTGTTTGTTTGTTTACATTTTATCTAGGTCATGGGGTATGACCCAGATTACTTGTTTATAGTTGGTACCATTTCCAAGTTTTGTTTTTCTTCCAGATTTCCCATTTTGGTTTCGTTCCAGCCTACGCTTTAATTTATTTTTTCTTTGTTTTGTTTCTTAAGAATATTTAGTTCAGTTTAACCTGCATTTGCAAATTGCATTTTATTTTTTTTAATTATTTATTGGTAATTTATTTTAATCTTCAATTGGTAGCGTAATTCCTTATATACCATACCTTAATGCAACTTAATATAAACTGTAACGTGCTACTCGTCTCACCCACATCATAATTGGAATATTAGTTGCTACGTGTGTGCTATAATACGAAGCTGTGTTAGTACCTTATTGTTTCATTTATTCATCGAACTGTGTACTCACCATCCTGCTTTCTACTCCAGCATTTTCATTCTACTCTCTTGGGACATTCTTCACTGCACCGTCACCACATTCACCTGATAACAACTACTGTTGCATCATCGGCTGTTATGGTTGTGCTACAAGTGTGTTCCCATCCCCAGTAAGTGCATCGCTTATGCCATCTCTTAGCAGTGTGGATAATTATTGGCAGTTCATCTTACGTTCTTCGTTATGGTCCAGTGGTAAGAAGTTTATCTCACTTACAGCATCTATCCCATCTTGAGATCTTAAATCTTTTTTTTTTTCTCCTACGATTCCACAGATCTTTGCTGTCGAAACGTCAGGATTCTCCAAGGATTCGACTCCTTCCGATTCGACATTTTGGAGGGAGGCCATGTTACGGGATATGAAGTAAGGACAAGCTAGGACATCTTTATTTCATGTGGAAATTCAACCAGTCATCCATGGAAGCCAAGCAGCCTTCAAGAGTTCACTGCCTGATGTTATTAACACCAATATTCTGTTGTACGTCGCCAGCTGACTTTGCATTGAAAGATTAATCAACTATTGCTTTTCTGTTATTGAGGAAGTCTTTGTACTTGTAATTTGTAATAAACACTGGTAGCAACTTCCTATTACCTTTTGCCTACCAAACAGTCTCACACGCGACGCTTTTAATTTGCTTTGTTAGATCAATTGCTTCTCTCAATTGGTTCGACCTCATTGGCCCCTCATAGTCAGGCTACTGCAAGACATTGTCCGTTTCGTTCGTTTACCCACGACACGATGTTACAACAAGGAAGTAATAAATACAGAAGTAGGTACTTTGACTCAGGTGAGTCTCTTTTTGGTTCGTTTACCTGTCAACGTTAGCAGTCCCATGAGCAAGTTTGAGAACTTTGTGTTGAGTCGACGACATGTGGAAACATGGACTTGGTCAATGTCAGTTTTGGGTAATCGACCACGCTCAGGAAACTCTGTGGTGTCACCATCATCTCATTCTGACGTCAGAGGGACAGTCAGGTCAAAAGCAATTGAGAGAGCACGATCTTGGTCTTTGGATCTCAACCACGACGCGAGGCACATCGGAGTCTCCCTTCCTTTGGGGTCCGGCATTCAATGCCAAGTTCTCATCATGGACTTCATCAGGACAACCCAACCTGCAAGTTACTGGAACTTCGAGGACAGCGCCTAAACATCACCTATGAGTAAGAGGGAGGAGATTGGAACTACTTCGAATTAGGGTGAGACTGTTCAAAATTAGTTGCTATTCCTTTGCTTACCTTCTATTCCTTAACGCCCTTATTGCTACCAATTTTCAATGAAAATGCATTGGTTATTTTCAAATTATTTTAACAGTAAATTCATATTCATTATCTTGTCCAATTTTGCTTATGGTTCTAGTCGCCTAAGACTAGTGGTGGAGTCGCCCCCATTTAATATGTGCTTTATTGCTATAAATTTGGTATTGTTATCCCGCACCTTTTAGGTGCCTCTCGTTTCTATCCCGACAGTTAAGTGGTGGCGGAACAATAGCATAGAATACATGGAGACTATGAACATACAGCAGAGCAGATAACAAACACAACCACCTCCATTTTAGGGGTGTATTCATTCCCTTTTATGAGCATATTTTTCAACCCCTATTTTAACATAGCAGAAATTACATTGAGACTATGAACACACAGCAGAAGAGATAATACATAGCACAGCTAATAAAAGAACATGGTTTATTTTCCATCCCTTATTTTAACATAGCAGAAATTACACTGAGAGTACGTAACACACAAGGGTGTATTCATTCTCTTTTATGAGCATATTTTCCAACCCCTATTTCAACATGACAGAGACTACGAAACATGGCGGACATAGCACAGGGGGTGTATTCATTTTCTCCACCCCTAATTGAACATAGCAGAAATTACACTGAGAGTACGTAACACACAAAAACCTCCATTTTAGGGGTGGACTCGTTTTTCAACCCCTATTTTAAGACAATGAATACCTATGTAACATAGCGATTGGATACGCTCTTTGAACCGATTTGGATGAAACTCGGCATATGGGGGTTTTCGACCATGCTGAGTACGAATATCATACTTATTTTTACCTGGGTCCTATAGTTTATGTGGGATACGCCCTTTTTATGACAATTTTAACCAATTTGGGTGAAACTCGGTATATGGGGGTTTTTGAACATGCAGATTACAAATATCATACTTATTTTTATCTGAGTCTGATAGTTGAGATGGTGTTTCCACATTTAGTAATTGGTCATCAACCACTGCAAGTTCCAAAAAAATAATGAACGCCCAATGAACCAATGAATGCGAATAACTCTTAAACAGAGCAACGTTTTGAGGTGCTGTTTCCAAATCTAGGAACTACTACATGTTCTGAAAACACTGACCATGGAGGTTAAAGGTCAAATATTTAAGCTTTAATAACTTTAAACAAAGCCTGTGTGACCTATTCAGTTTTGTACCAAGCAGAGAGAAGTGAAGAATGAAAAAATATGACTGGCTTACTTCGAGAAAGAAAGCAACGATATACATTTTAACTAGCTGCGTATTTTAAATCATTTTGTACTATTTAAATAAACAATCGGATAAATTTAACCGGCTCAGAAGTTCAATACTCTTTTGTACG
Organism: Thermobia domestica; assembly: GCF_964235325.1. Lineage (NCBI taxonomy): Eukaryota > Metazoa > Arthropoda > Insecta > Zygentoma > Lepismatidae > Thermobia > Thermobia domestica. The sequence continues at coordinate 285,188,591 of NC_137454.1, read as the reverse complement.
CTTGAGTGAGCTTTCCAATTTTGTAGCAAGAAGGACTATTTTCTAACTAACTCAGAATTTCATTTCATATTGTAATACTCAAATTTGGATGGAGTGTTTAGTTTTGTACGAACCAGAAACATTTGATTGGATTATTTCCTTATGTACCAACTGGAAAAAGTGAAGGGCCATTATTCAAATAAACGAAGGAATAGCAGAAAAAAATAAGTGAAGAATGAATAAAATTTAGGTGGATTATTTTCTTTTGTACCAACTGGAAAAGAGAAGAAGAGCTACTTTAACTAGCTCATTATGTACTGTTTAAGGAAACGAAAATTGACTATTTAACTAGCTCAGAATTTATGTAAGAATAATTTCAATGTTCTACTTTTTATACCAACGAGAAAAAATGAACTAGCTGAATATTTAAATATACGAAAGAATAAATTTAAGTGACCTATTCAATTTTGTACCAATGAGAAATGGCATTTTAACGGGCTCAGCAAAAGGCGAAGAAGGATTATTTTATATAATTTTACTCCTCAAATAAACAATGGAGTATTTAGTTTTGCACCATTTTGGAGTATTCAAATAAACAAAGGACTTATAATTTGTGTCAACTCTAAAATCAATTAAACGAAGTAATGCATTTGAGTGAGCTATTTGATTTGAAAAACCGAAGTTGAGTATTTTATACCATTTTGTATTATTTCAACAAACAAAAGGAATAAGCAAAAAAAGGATCATTTTATATCATTTTAAACTAGTCTAATAAACGAAGGCATGAATATGAGTGAGCTATTTAATTTTGTAGCAACCAAAGGATTTTCACGAAAGAACAAAATTGTACTAATCAGAAAAAGCGAAGAAAACCCATTTTAACTAACTGAGAATTTCTGTACCTTTTTGTTCTATTTAAACAAACGATGGGATAAATTTGAGTGGTCAGAAAAATCGAAGAAGGTACAATTTAGCTAACTCAGAATTTATATACCTTTATACTAGCCCAATGAACGAAAGAACAAGTTTGGGTGTTCTACTTTTCCATTTTAACTTGCTGAGTATTTTATACCATTTTGTACTACTCAAATAAACGAAAGAAAAAGCGAAAAAAGACCTTTTTAACTAGCGCAGAATTTCTGTAACACAAAAATTAATTTGGATGGAGTAACAAGAAAGAAAGCAAAGATATGCCATATTAACTATTTAAATAAACGAAAGAATAAATTTGAGTGATCTATTCCATTTTGTACCAAGGAGAAATGCCATTTTTATCTAGCTTAGAATTTCTAGTGCATGTTGTATTATTTAAACAAAACGAAGGGCTAAATTTGAGAAAGCGAACATGAACCATTTTACTCAGTTTTGGATGGAGTATTTATCTTTGTATGAACCAGAAAAAAAAAGTAAAGAAGAACCATTTTAACTAACTCAGACTTTTATACCATTTTGTACCAATCAGAAGAAAATCAAAGAATGGTCATTTTAACCAGCCAAGCAGAAAAAAGGAAAGAATTAACACTTTGTACTAACCAGAAAATGAGAAGAAGGATCAGCATTCTAACTTTTTGTGCCATTTATTGGGGTGTCCTATTTCCTTTTGTACCAACGAAAACCATTTTTAACTGGCTTAGAATTTTATACCTTTTTGAAAAAATTTGTATCAAATCGAAAAAAGCAAGAAAATACCATTTTAAATAGCTCAGCATGTTACAGCTTTTTGTGTTTTTGGTCTACCCAATTTAAACAAACGAAGGAATAAATTTGTGTGACCTATTCACTTTTATAGCAAGCAGAAAAAGGAAAGAATAAATTTGAATGGCTTAAGCAAAGAAGGTCAATGGTAACTAGCCTATTGAAGAATGAATAAATTTTGTTTGTAATTAAAAAAGCGGAGAAGGTCTACTTTCTGTACCAACCATAGAAAAACAAATTTGTTTGACCTATTCACTTTTATAGCAAGCAGAAAAAGCACGAAAAAAAGGGAAGAAGGTTCATTATAACAAGCTCGGTATTTTTATCTTTGTGATGCTACATTTTGTATTATTTTTGTGTCATCCAGAGAACAATTTAAATTGCCTCTCCCTGACAAATCAGTTGCCAGAGTCCAATGTTAGTTATCTATTAAATTCTTAATATTACAGTACTACAAATTGATCCAGTTAACAGTTCAAGTTCTTCTATTCTTACACAATCAAATGCATATGCTACAGTGGGCTCAGTGTTCATTTACAGGATTAAATAATTGTTTATCTTTCTCTAAAAACATTTCTACTAATTTGTTGATATAATAATCACACTCTGTAATGTATTCATATACCAGATTAAATTTTTTCTCCAAAGTATATGTGTTCTTAATATTACAACCTTTAAAATGCTTCTTTATATAAAGTTTATAGATTTTCTCTCTCATGTTACGTTTAATCAAGATTGTCCACACCTTTTGCAATAATTCGTAATCATACTGCAGCAAACAGTTGTGATCTTTTTCATTCTCATTATGTTTAGAACATGCTTCACATAATAATACTGAATTTGGTGTATACTCATTAAATAATTGTATAACACATGTATGACTAATAGTTTCACTAGTACACCCGCACTCATTAGCTTCCACTCCAAAACAGGTAATATTTGAAACACTGTCATCATCACTTTCCGGGAGTATTTCATCATTATATCTATTATAGCGTCTAAAATAATACACTTCTTCTATTTCTTGTGTTGGATATATGATTCTCACTTTATCATGTAATTCATCTGGCAAATCGGGGTCAGACGGCTGGATTAACAGTATAGGTTTTTCGTTTTCACGCTGAATTTCTTTTTCTCTAGGTGAAACATAAACAATTTCCATGCTAGTCATTTTTTCTGCTCTTCAGCAAAAGCCAATCAAATAAATAATTTTATATATCTACAATAAAACATTCTATGCATTCTCCGTGTTTAATAATATGTTTCAAAACAATACAACATCGTGATATATGTTCTATTATTTCCAAATATACTCCATAAACTTATATTCCATTATAATAAAATACATAAATGCAAAAATATATATTTGTCTTTTTGACTTAGATGAGGAAGGAAAGTCTAGCAGTACAATTGTTAAATATCCTCAGCAACATGGAACTTTGAAAACTTCTCTTACTTTGATATAATCTCTTCTTCTGCTGGTCAAGTATGCTCTTTCTTCTTTTTTTCTTTAGTACGCAAATTGCTATGTAGTCTGTTCTACACAATTATTACGCAACTCTGGTTTGTCAAATCTCACGTTCAAATATTTTATGAGCCTTTCTTAGTGACGGGAGAGGCAATTTAAATTGTTCTCTGGATGACACAAAAATAATACAAAATGTAGCATCACAAAGATAAAAATACCGAGCTTGTTATAATGAACCTTCTTCCCTTTTTTTCGTGCTTTTTCTGCTTGCTATAAAAGTGAATAGGTCAAACAAATTTGTTTTTCTATGGTTGGTACAGAAAGTAGACCTTCTCCGCTTTTTTAATTACAAACAAAATTTATTCATTCTTCAATAGGCTAGTTACCATTGACCTTCTTTGCTTAAGCCATTCAAATTTATTCTTTCCTTTTTCTGCTTGCTATAAAAGTGAATAGGTCACACAAATTTATTCCTTCGTTTGTTTAAATTGGGTAGACCAAAAACACAAAAAGCTGTAACATGCTGAGCTATTTAAAATGGTATTTTCTTGCTTTTTTCGATTTGATACAAATTTTTTCAAAAAGGTATAAAATTCTAAGCCAGTTAAAAATGGTTTTCGTTGGTACAAAAGGAAATAGGACACCCCAATAAATGGCACAAAAAGTTAGAATGCTGATCCTTCTTCTCATTTTCTGGTTAGTACAAAGTGTTAATTCTTTCCTTTTTTCTGCTTGGCTGGTTAAAATGACCATTCTTTGATTTTCTTCTGATTGGTACAAAATGGTATAAAAGTCTGAGTTAGTTAAAATGGTTCTTCTTTACTTTTTTTCTGGTTCATACAAAGATAAATACTCCATCCAAAACTGAGTAAAATGGTTCATGTTCGCTTTCTCAAATTTAGCCCTTCGTTTTGTTTAAATAATACAACATGCACTAGAAATTCTAAGCTAGATAAAAATGGCATTTCTCCTTGGTACAAAATGGAATAGATCACTCAAATTTATTCTTTCGTTTATTTAAATAGTTAATATGGCATATCTTTGCTTTCTTTCTTGTTACTCCATCCAAATTAATTTTTGTGTTACAGAAATTCTGCGCTAGTTAAAAAGATCTTTTTTCGCTTTTTCTTTCGTTTATTTGAGTAGTACAAAATGGTATAAAATACTCAGCAAGTTAAAATGGAAAAGTAGAACACCCAAACTTGTTCTTTCGTTCATTGGGCTAGTATAAAGGTATATAAATTCTGAGTTAGCTAAATTGTACCTTCTTCGATTTTTCTGACCACTCAAATTTATCCCATCGTTTGTTTAAATAGAACAAAAAGGTACAGAAATTCTCAGTTAGTTAAAATGGGTTTTCTTCGCTTTTTCTGATTAGTACAATTTTGTTCTTTCGTGAAAATCCTTTGGTTGCTACAAAATTAAATAGCTCACTCATATTCATGCCTTCGTTTATTAGACTAGTTTAAAATGATATAAAATGATCCTTTTTTTGCTTATTCCTTTTGTTTGTTGAAATAATACAAAATGGTATAAAATACTCAACTTCGGTTTTTCAAATCAAATAGCTCACTCAAATGCATTACTTCGTTTAATTGATTTTAGAGTTGACACAAATTATAAGTCCTTTGTTTATTTGAATACTCCAAAATGGTGCAAAACTAAATACTCCATTGTTTATTTGAGGAGTAAAATTATATAAAATAATCCTTCTTCGCCTTTTGCTGAGCCCGTTAAAATGCCATTTCTCATTGGTACAAAATTGAATAGGTCACTTAAATTTATTCTTTCGTATATTTAAATATTCAGCTAGTTCATTTTTTCTCGTTGGTATAAAAAGTAGAACATTGAAATTATTCTTACATAAATTCTGAGCTAGTTAAATAGTCAATTTTCGTTTCCTTAAACAGTACATAATGAGCTAGTTAAAGTAGCTCTTCTTCTCTTTTCCAGTTGGTACAAAAGAAAATAATCCACCTAAATTTTATTCATTCTTCACTTATTTTTTTCTGCTATTCCTTCGTTTATTTGAATAATGGCCCTTCACTTTTTCCAGTTGGTACATAAGGAAATAATCCAATCAAATGTTTCTGGTTCGTACAAAACTAAACACTCCATCCAAATTTGAGTATTACAATATGAAATGAAATTCTGAGTTAGTTAGAAAATAGTCCTTCTTGCTACAAAATTGGAAAGCTCACTCAAGCGTACAAAAGAGTATTGAACTTCTGAGCCGGTTAAATTTATCCGATTGTTTATTTAAATAGTACAAAATGATTTAAAATACGCAGCTAGTTAAAATGTATATCGTTGCTTTCTTTCTCGAAGTAAGCCAGTCATATTTTTTCATTCTTCACTTCTCTCTGCTTGGTACAAAACTGAATAGGTCACACAGGCTTTGTTTAAAGTTATTAAAGCTTAAATATTTGACCTTTAACCTCCATGGTCAGTGTTTTCAGAACATGTAGTAGTTCCTAGATTTGGAAACAGCACCTCAAAACGTTGCTCTGTTTAAGAGTTATTCGCATTCATTGGTTCATTGGGCGTTCATTATTTTTTTGGAACTTGCAGTGGTTGATGACCAATTACTAAATGTGACAATAGCACCTCAATATGTGGATCCATTTAAGAGTTATTTGGTTTTAAGTATTTGGGCCTTTGAACTCGATGGTCACTATTTTGGAACATGTAGTAGTTGGTGGTCGATTACTAAATGTGGAAACAGCACCTCAGTATGTGGATCCATTTTCGAGTTATTGGGTTTTAAGTATTTTGACCTTTGACCTCGATGGTCATTATTTTGAAACTTGTGGTACCTGATGACCTATTACTCAATGTGGAAACAGCACCTGAGTATGTAGCTCCGTTTTCGAGTTTTGACCTTTGACCGCGATGGTCACTATTTTGGAACTTGTAGTAGTTGGTGGTCGATTACTAAATGTGGAAACAGCACCTCAGTATGTGGATCCATTTAAGAGTTATTTGGTTTTAAGTATGTTGACCTTTGACCTCGATGGTCATCATTTTGGAACTTGTGGTACCTGATGACCTATTACTCAATGTGGAAACAGCACCTCAATATGTGGCTCAGTTTTCGTGTTATTAGGTTTTAAGTATGTTGACCTTTGACCTCGATGATCATTATTTTGAAACTCGTAGTAGTTGATGACCAGTTACTAGATTTGGAAACAGCACCTCAATATGTGGATCCGTTTCTGAGTTATTAGGTTTTAAGTATTTTGACCTTTGACCTCGATGGTCACTATTTTGGAACTTGCACTGGTTGATGACCTATTACTAGATTTGGAAACAGCACCTCAATACGTTGCTTCGTTTTCGAGTTATTGGGTTTTAAGTATTTTGACCTTTGACCTCGATGACCACTATTTTGGAACTTGCACTAGTTGATGATCTATTACTAGATTTGGAAACAGCACCTCAATACGTTGCTTCGTTTTCGAGTTATTGGGTTTTAAGTATTTTGACCTTTGACCTCGATGACCACTATTTTGGAACTTGTGGTACCTGATGACCTATTACTCAATGTGGAAACAGCACCTGAGTATGTGGCTCCGTTTTCGAGTTTTGACCTTTGACCTTGATGGTCAGTACTTTTTTGATGACCAATTGCTAAATGTGGAAACAGCAGCTCGATATGTTGTTTCGTTTTCGAGTTTGACCTTTGTTCACGATGGTCAGTAGTTTGAGGACATGCTTATGTCATTTCTGCTATGTTAAAATGGTCAAATAGGGGTTGAAAAAGTAATCATAAAAGGGAACGAGTTCACCCCTAAAATGGAGGTCGTAAAAGAGAACGAATCTTATGTATTATCTGCTCTCCTATGTAATTTCATTAGGGGTGGAAAAAATGGTCATCAAAGAGAATGAATGAATACACCCTCTAAAATGATTATCTGTAGACCGTGGGTGTTCGATTGTAATCTTTGCTCCTTATGTTAAAATAAGGGTTGGAATGAGTTAAGTATTCTTATGTCATTTCTGTTATGTTAAAATAGGGGTTGAAAAATATGCTCATAAAAGAGAACGAGTTCACCCCTAAAATGGAGGCCTGCTATGTTATGTAGTCTTCTGCTCTTATATGTGTTCGTAATCTTATGTTACCTACTATGTTAAAATAGTGCTATGTGTTATCTGCTCTTCTATGTGTTATCTGCTATGTTCAGAATAGGGGTTGGAAACGAGCACACCCTTGCTATGTTATGTGTTCGTAATCTTATATGTTATCTGCTATGTTAAAATAGTGTTATGTGTTATCTTCTCTTCTATGTGTTCGTAATCTTATGTGTTATCTCCTATGTTAAAATAGGGGTTGAAAAATATGCTCATAAAAGGGAATGAATACACCCTTGTTATGTTACGTACTCTTATGTATTATCTGTTGTGCTGTGTGTTACGTAGTGTTATGTGTTATCTTCTCTTCTATGTGTTCGTAATCTTATGTGTTATCTCCTATGTTAAAATAGGGTTGAAAAATATGTTCATAAAAGAGAATGAATACACCCTTGTTATGTTACGTACTCTTATGTGTTATCTGTTCTGCTGTGTGTTACGTAGTGTTATGTGTTATCTTCTCTTCTATGTGTTCGTAATCTTATGTGTTATCTCCTATGTTAAAATAAGGGTTGAAAAAGTGCTCATAAAAGGGAACGAGTACACCCTCTAAAATGGAGGTCGTAAAAGAGAACGAGGTCACCCCTTAAAATGCAGGTCATAAAAAAGAACGAGTTCAATTTGCTCTTCTGTATGTTCGTTATGTTACGTAGTCTGATGTTCTGCTGTTTGTTCATAGGGGTTGGAAAATATGCTCATAAAAGGGAACGAGATCACCCCTAAAATGGAGGTCGTAAAAGAGAACGAATACACCCCCTAAAAAGTGGTCATAAAAGGAAACAAATTCACCCCTAAAATGGAGGTCGTAAAAGGCCGTGGGCTCACGGTGCATGGTGGTCATTTTCCCAGGGGCTTGTGAGTTGGCTAAAACTGATCCAGGTCTGGCCCAGATCGATCCATTTTCTACTACTGACTTTGTTCTTATCTGTTGTCAATCTGAATTTAATCGGTTTCTTTATCTCCGTGGACAGCCGGAAGTTTATGCACGTGACCTAGCGGTGGCCATAGAATGAAAGAAACCTTCCTAGTTGGCCTCCTCCCTGCTGTTCTGCGCTGTTGCAAATAGCAGCCAATATCTTAGTTTTTAAATGAAAAAAAAATAATTTTTAATTAGCGCGCTCTAATTTACCCTAGCAAGAAAAAGTAAAACAGAACACGCAATATTAATACTAACAAACATTTGGACAAATTTCGAAATGTATATAATAATTAGAGGCCGGATGTTAGGCAAAATGCCTATTCTTTATTATTAAAGATATGATCAAAAATAACGTTTTAAAGTTTATATGGGGGTTTATACTTTCGATTTAAGCCAATTTTATTTTACCTATTTTGCCTATTTTGACCTTTAGTGCCTAATATTGCCTATTCTATGCATTTTCTTCAAAATAAGCCTTCATTGGGAAAATATATAATTTATATAACATAAATAATACACACATATTAAGTGTTCGTAAACACAAGCACGTGGTACGTTACGATATATATACATGGTGAAGTTCAAAGATGTGCACATAATTCGGGAGGTGATTAGTAATATCAAAAGAAGACAAAATGTTTTCTTGTATTTTGTCGAATTCCGTGTCTTGTACGACTGACAGAGTGCCAATTTGGTATTGAAAATTGAATCCTGACAATTGGAACGGAACCGAAAGATGTGCACATACTTTGAGAGGTGATTCGTGACATGAAAAGAAGACAAAAAGTCCTCTTGGATGTCACGAATCACCTCCCGAAGTATGTGAACACCTTTATGTCTCGTTCCGATTGTCAAGATTCGATTTTGGATTCCAAGTTGGCCCCCTGTCACTCGTACACGACGCAGAATTCGACAACATGCAACAGGACGTTTTGTCTTCTTTTGATGTCATGAATGAGCTCCCAAAGTATGTGCACATCTTTCCGGTTCACCCAGTATGTATGAAATGCATAACAAGCTTCGTTTTTATATATACACAATAAAATAAGATATTAACAAAAAAGTGTGTTTCTATATTCTTTGAACATTATCTATGACTTGAATCTATTTTTGAATGATATTGAGTATTTATCTTCATTATTTCGAGTTACATTTTAGTGCTTATTTTACTGCCTATTTTTTAAATTTTTAATGCCTATTTGCCTGCCTATTTTCCAGGTTTTTAGTGCCTAAACATCCGATCTCTAATAATAATAGTTTTGATAATATTTTGGAATGAAGTATGCAATGTTATTATATAGGGAAAACCCATCGCATTCCGAGCGTTGATCACAGCCTTAACATCCAAAGGTTATGCTCTTTAGGGTAAAGAAGATGAATGATTAATGAAAGTGAAAGAAGAAAAATGAATGTTTGTGTTTTATCACCTGAATCGAACGCGCACAAAACTGTAGGGGCTAGCAGCTAGACCAGCGGAAAGAACCTTGGAAACTAATAGTTTATCTGAAAATACAAATTTGTATTTATACTTATTTGCAACATTTATTTAGAACTACTGTCTTCGTTTATCAGTATAAAGGCTTATAATAGTGTTTTTAACTTTAGTTTCGTACTCAATAAGGTTTGAAGCCACGGTTATTTTATTATACATACTGTGTATTTTTTTATTATAAAAAATTCAGATGAAGCGAAAACGTCATCCTACATGAAATATTAACAACCAAGAAACAAACTTTTAAAGAAAGTGTGTCTAAGCTATATATTAAAGGTATCCTGGCATTTGCTCGGTAGACCTGAAAAATCATTTGCCAGGATGCTTGGTAATAAAATTCAAATATGGAAACTCCCGATTAGGAAGCGCCAACGTTAAACACTAATCTACGTTCGTTAAGTAATTGTAATCAAATTATTTTTCTGAAATTATTTTTATAAAATGTTTATTATTTTCATGAACCAAGGGATTAATCTTCTACTTAGATTGCCAACTATCCCACTATACTTTAATTGACAACTGATAATTTACGCTTAATGTTTCTGTTCACTTTTTACATATTACTTGCAAAGACTTTCGAGGTAAATGTTTTATTAAGTTTTGTCTTAGTAATGTTTCATTGAAGTTTGATCACATGTTAATTAAACTTTCAAATATTTAGAAATTTTTCTTTAAGGTTATAACACTGATTAGAAATAAGGATACCTATTTCTGTAAACTTCTTGATAATTTTAACATTTTTAAAAAATATAATGCTGAATTTCTTGTAAATATTCAAAGAAACTAAAATGAAGCGAATAATATTAAGAAACATTTTTGGAAAAACGATAGTTGTTTGAACAAATGACAGAAATAAGATTTCTAAAATAAGTTTCATTGCAGAGCAGACAAGACTTGAACTCATGATCATCGAAAAAGCGAAAAAAAAACTCAAGTTTACACGCTAACACGCTTTAGGAAAGTGAGTTTCAATTTTGCTACTTAAAAGTATATATGTATACTGTACAAATCTTGAACACAATCTCTGATCGCGTCGCATATTCTGTCTTATTGCTATTTAGTCCTTTGTTTACGTGTAAAACGAATAATATCTACAGGTATTAGGACTGTGCCGTATATCCAATAACTGACATTATGGGAGATTTACTTTGTATTTCTAGAACTTTAATACATTCAAGAATGAACTCAATTGAAACCTTCATATTCTTCGATACACACATTAGCTATCTCAGGATACCAGACTTGCTACACAGTTGCCAAATTTTGCAGGCACAATGTTGCCATCTCATCAAGTTGACCATTAAGGGCGTAAACGAATTAATTGCACGAGTGTACAGTGACACCAAACTTTCAAATAGGTTGCTTAACTACGTTTGAAGAAATATGGTTTTATCTTTAAATTTTACCATTGTCTGGATTCAGGATCCTCAAATCTCTATTGAGTCATTATTATTATTATTATTATTATTATTATTATTATTATTATTATTATTATTATTATTATTATTATTATTATTATTATTATTAATCATTAGAAGCCCATCTTTTGGTAATGTGATGTCTTAGGTGTGCCTACTAAATTTCCTTTCAGTTTTTTATAACTCCTTTTACAGTTAGGAATCATTCTTTGTTAATGCAAGTGGAGCAGCCAGGACAGAGTGTGATATGTTTTGCTCTCTCAGAAAGCTGCGATCCTTTGAAGTTGTTTCATATTGTCTTTTAGAGAGATTACAGTGCTTACTTTGTTACGTTTAGTTCCTGGTTCATTTGTTAGCGCAGGAAGTACTAAGGCTAAATATTTCTCACAGAGAGAGTTGGAAAGAGGTAACTTGCTGGATCAGGATTAAATTTTAAAATTTAGTCATTATATACATATTTCTCTCAAAGATTTTTGTCCAGGTGAATGGACTGGAAATTTTTGGAGAGAGTTACAAAAAAGATTTGGTTGGAATAATAAGATCGAAGTTTCATAATAAATTATGTATATACAAAACAACAAGAAATGCCAGAAAACAGTGTAATTCAAAGTTGAGTTCATCAGAAAAGTTCCCGCTCACAAACGTTACTTTATATCTATCCAGGAGAGACAGTGAAGAAGGTTTGTGCAGGAAAGATGGACTTTTGATAATAGATAGGATTAGGTGTGTGCGGTTTGAAGATGATGTGGCGCTGTTGCAAAATCTAAAAAAGAAGAATATATGTTAAAAAGCTTCAGGTGAGCTGCGAAGAATATGGAATGACAATAAATACTAAAAATGTGATGATTAGAACACGTGTTCTGCAGCAAATATAGAAGTAAGGGGGGTATAGTTAATTAGATAATTAGTTTTCAGTACCTAGGTAGTACTGTTAATGAAATAAAAGCAAGGATAGGAATGGTATAAGAAGCATTTGGCAAGTATCAAGGATATTTTTGAATCTTTGAACAGTCACGAAAAGGACCCATAAAATGTATCGTGTAAGTTACTGTACTACAGAAACAGACAGAAATATGTACACTGTGCAGACGTCATGAGAAACGACTGGATGACTTCTAAATATGGGCGAACAGAAACAATATAGGAAATTGGGTGGGTCTACTGGATAATCAAAGAAGAAGCCCTAGAGTACTAGCAGATATAGGAACGATATTATTTGTAATTAAGGAAGGGAAGAGATATTAGCTGAGAAGGAACTGTATTCTGAGAGAAAAGATAGAAGGTATACTGAAAGGAAAAAGAGCGGTGTGTGAAAGATGCTTTATTAAATTGGATAATTTCTACGTTGAGACTAAAAGATTGGCTTGGAACCGTGGTGCGTCGAACCTTCTAAGTTTTCAGCAAGTCACCGCCAGTAATGGCAGGATACCTATGATGTGGATCATGGTAATCCGAAGGAAAAATTAGAACAGATCTTTGGAAGTGAATGTGATAAGAATAATGAATATTTAATCATTTAAAGTGAGATAAACGATGTTACGAGTCTTCGATTTATGTCATGCAAGTTGAATAAAGATTTAATTAAACTATAATGAAGTTAGATTTTTATAATATGCATACATTTACGTGCTTGAACACAGTAATAGTTCTTCCACATCTGTGTTAGAGGACTCGGTTTGCATAATGGCAGAGGACTATTCTAATCAATTACTGAACTAACAAATAGGAGTCGTGAGCATAAATTCCAACAAAAACATAAGCATAGAACATCCATTTTAACATACGTTGACTGGACTGTCTAGTCTTCCGCCTACTTTGCTGTTTGTTTCAATTGCTTTATAAAAATAAAGTTCCTATATTTAAACGAATGCTGAACGAATCCTTTAACTCCAAAGGTAATTTTTATATAGGTCTAGGTTTACAATAACACGCAAAGTGACTAACGAAAGAAAAGAAGGAAAACGAAATAGACAGAAGAAGAGAGAGCGACAGAAGAAGATAGACGTGTTAATGAGGGAAAAAGATCTTCCTCGCCTAAGAGTTGTTTATTTTTATCTAAAACTTTAGATGAACATAGCAGGTATTGATTATGCATATTTTGTTCACTGGGTCAAGGTAATAGAGTATTTTTGAGCAATCATTCTAAAAAGAAACTATACTTTGTGGTTGAGTCATTGCTCCACAGATACATAAATCAATTTATGAGTCCTAAAGTAATGGATGTTGAAGAACACGAATAAAATACAATTCCTCTCACCTAGTGTTCGTTTATGTAGATAGTGTATCATTGTACAAGTACTCAGTTCATGACTCTCCACTGAGAAGATGAGCTAGAATAAAGAATGATCCATAATTTTATCCCAATTTTTATTGGCATATGACTCTATCACTAATTGCGAAACAGAGATACTTTCACTTGTTGAATGCACAATAGTCCTTGGCATTTAAATTTCAATCATAAACAAATTGATACAATTTATGACTTAATTTGGTGGTGGTTGCGATTGATTATGTGACATTAGATAGTATTTCGTAACTGTTTTACTTAATATAACGCAAGATCTGCGTTTTAGTTTGCGATAATGGCACAACAATTATAATCTTATACTTACTTTCATAGTAATATTTCAGATGTAAATCAAGTTAAAACGTAGTACAAGAATATTAACTAGTTTCTTAAGTGCTTTTAATAATAATAATAATAATAATAATAATAATAATAATAATAATAATAATAATAATAATAATAATAATAATAATAATAATAATAATAATAATAATAATAATAATAATAAAATATCATACGTAAACGTAAATGTAAATCACGTGCAATTAAATTTCAAAATTGTAAACTACATTCAAAAAGTATTTTATTTCCTCCTTCATAATTATTTGTATACGAGCATCACAAAGCATGAAAATCTATTGTGGGGCTCCTCTCGTTCTCCAAACAATGTGTGTCAGTAATTTTTTGTAAAAAGTAGAAAATTCCTTTACCTTCATCATGAGGATCAACCAGCAACAGAGCTGAGGCTCTGCCCTATTTCTTGCCGTCCTTCCTGCTGCAAGAAGATAGAATAGAGAAGCTTCCAGTCACGGAAAACATGTGATTACATTGTACATAAGTGTAGGCGTTTAAAGATCTTCTCTGTGAAGTGAACGAATAATAGGAAAAGTCAATAATAACAAAGTCGGTGACTTAACTATCCTATGTTGTAATATCTCTTATGGACTCAATTAGTTACAGATTCCATATTAAACTAACTAAAAGGTTTATTCCATCCTTCCTCATTTGCATACAGAAATACATGACCATATTTATGTTTTTTAAAATATTATTCTTATTCTTCGTATAGGATTGGATTCGATTTGAGTTTAGCGTCCCGTTCATCAACGAAGCTATGTGAGACATGGAGCTAAAGCTTAACATGGGATCCCGACCACATGAATTTTCGCTGGGAATTGAACCCTGGTCTCCCAAGGCCAAAGTCGCGCACGCTATTCATAGAGCCACAAGGAAGTGTCTTTCTTCATATTAATTGGGAAAGTACGTGCCGTGACTACATTACACAACCACTCTAATCAACCAATTAGGGATAGTACCGAGACCGAGACTGAGACGGACTTTTATATACCGAGACGAGACCGAGACAGATCTTTATAAATCGAGACGAGACCGAGACGAGACTAGATCAGTGTCGAAAATCTGGGTCTCGTCTGGAATATTCATACTGATAACTATTAAACTTGCCTTTACTCAAAAGCTTCGTTGCTGTGTTAGATAATATGGGATCGGTTGACTGATGTACAGTGGCGTATTTCGTGGTGGTTATCGGGTTCAAGCCCCTCCCGAAATAAATTTGTGATTATTTTTTTGCATTGCACGTGCAACACAAATGTTACTCATTCCTCAAGCCTCTTCCGAAACAAAATCCACTGCTGATGTATATACCCTTCTCTCTCTCTCTCTCTCTCTCTCTCTCTCTCTCTATATATATATATATATATATATATATATATATATATATATATATATATATATATATATATATATAGTCACGGATCCTGGATATGATCTAGGGAGGGGCTAAACCATAGTTTGCCGCTTTATCCAGTGTAAAGAAAGTAGTATTGAAGTCCATTTTATCGACTTCACGCTTATACCTGAGCATGAAGGGGGCTATAGCTGAAATTTTGTAAAAGTTGTGTGAAATATTGAAGGAGAAATTCTTCCAGATACTCTGCAATACCAGGGGCGGATCCAGGACGGACTTCTGGGAGGTGCAGTGGGTTGTAATACTGCTACTTAGAGCTACTTTTAAGAGCTCCAAACTCTGGAATGGGTTTTATTTACATATAAAATTAAAAAAAAACTTTCCTCTTCGGGGGGGGGGCGATCGCTCCCTGGATCCGCCACTGTGCAATACCACTAAATAAACAAGCAGTGTTGCTAAAACAACATAAAATTATATTTTCTCAAATTGCACTACGTAAGGTATTACATATTTCTAATTTAGATATTAAATAAAACCGCAATACCACATACATTATTTAGTAAATAATAAAAGTAAGAAGCAAATCCCCCTTACTATTACTTACGGCCGAACTATAACGAAATTAAATTCATACAGTATCACTAACATCAATCGTCATTTTGGATATCTCTAATACTTCAAATGTCATGGACGGTGCAATGCCCATCAATTGTATCTTAGTGTCAAATACTATGATCATGGAATAATGTATTTCGAATGAATGAAGGAACAAAGTTACAAGAAATGGAAAATTAAAACTTTTTTAAAGACTTTACTTCGAAAACGTGCTGACATAATCACGTCTCATCATGTAGATGCTTCCAAAAGACTTAAATGATCATAATGTTATTTACAACAATTGTTATTTCAAACCATTTTAGAGATACCAAACACATGGGTAGTGATTGCTATACTGCTTAAGATGATTTATTTGTGTTAAATTTTTATAATGATTGTTGCTTTCCTTTGCTTCTATGACATTACAACAAACGTTTTTAGTGATTTTAATCACAAGAAGTCGCATTTACATTATGTTAAGCAGTGTTGCTCACTTAAATGAATTGCTAATTATTATTCTAAATATAGTGTAAATAACGTAGCTAAACTGCAAAATATTTTAAAATTACTCGTAATTTGTTTCATGGTGCAAGAATGTTTTCAAAAGGCGATGTTTTTCATAGTATTTGGGCTACTTATAATGTTAATGTCAAAGTTTTCGTTCCAGCAATAGTTACACTTAAATGCTAATTGTAACATAAAATAAATGAACTGATAAATTTTCAGTAACACTGGTTGTTCCATCTAAGCGTTAGGTCTGGTCTTCACTTTAGATTAAAACCGTGTTTAATTAAATGTTCTAATTACACTTTACTTCCTTTAGTTTGACCACCGACCACCTCAAACTCGATTCATATAGCTATATGCAATTATTCAAGAACCCTCCCATCATATAGCTATGTGCAGTTATTCAAGGACCCTCCCATCATATAGCTATATGCAATTATTCAAGGACTTACTGTTAGTAATACAAATTGTGTTCATTTTTGGTTTGGTTTCGTTTAACGTCCCACGCTTATGCTAGGGCGGCTTAAGGAGACGTGGAGCTACTGATTATAGTGCAATCCGAACCACTTCTGTCGTTTAACTTTACCCCTACCGGGAATCGAACTCCGGATCACGCGAACTGAAGTCAAACGTGCAAGCTGCTAGACCAAATGGGAGTCTCACAGTGTGTTGATTTAAATCATTCAGTCAGTGTTGCCAGATCTTAAGATCAAAAAGTAGCGTGTCTATGCTCCGAAAGTAGTGGATTTGAACTATTTGTAGCCCAAATATATAGAAATGAATTATTTGGCAACTAGTGACTGGTATTAATGAAATAATTTTAACATGAGCTGCAAAATGTGCTAGACGTATGTATTGCAAGAAGAAATTATGATCGATGAACGAAAACAATTCTAGACTGGATACCACGAGACAAAAGCAGCCGAGGAAACGTCCGCATATAAGAAGGTGTGACGAAATGAAGAACCACTGGGAGTAACCTGGAAAAGAATTGCCCAAGATAGATAGTTGTGGAGAAGACATGGAAAGATCTTGATCCAGCGGTGGATTGATAATGGTTGATTATGATGGTGATGATTTTATTATATCTGGACCTCAGATTTAAACTAAACCAAGTCATAATTTCGTAATTTTACAGGAGAAGCGAAAAACTGGTTTCTTAACTAAGATCTATAGTATTGTTTTTTCAAACTATACTAAGTAGTTACAAATTAGTAAGATGATATTAGACTTACATTATTACAACACTATAAACAACGCATGTATCGGTGAGAGCTCAGGAATAAGCTTAACCTATGTTATGGCATTGGATATATACTTATGTAATGCATTACGACCTTATGAACTTGTATAAGAAACAGAATATATTTAAAATGAGACGCGAACTATGCGAAACATCGGACTTTGAATCTAACTTGTTTGGTGATCGAACCCGAGACCAAACATAGCAAAGATGAGTGTCGTAGCTCCCACCACAAGGTTCAGGAAGTTCGTGTTATAAAGTGTCAATTAAACACGGAGATGTGAAACGGTAATAAAGCATTTGATCAATTTCAAACAAAATATATTGTAGTAATAATTTACTCTATTTGTTAAGGTAATGAACGTTATATTCTGTTTTTAAAATGACAGTCAAAGCAAAATGTATTAGATAATAAATGAGAAATTGTAAAATTTCAATTTCGGTACGATTAAATACATTCATGTTGCTATGTGTTGCGTTATTCATTAGGAGGTATTGAACAATTCTGATTCAAAAGAAGGAAATAAACTACTGTATAGTACTGGAGTTAATTTAATGGAGTTTAATTGTATAGGCAGTACTGAGGTTATATGAGACAAAGTCTATTGCTGAAAGTGAAATATATATGTTACTGTTAGGGTTTTATCCCAGGTATGATATACTCAATGATGACTGAACCTAGAACACACGCATGGAAAGCATTAGCGCTAGCAAATTAGCTATGAAGAGGTACACCATACCATAATTCTAAGTCAAAAATGAAGATAAAAATTAAAAGCGGAAACGACAGACTGTACGATAGTAATACGTTCACAATTTTAATTTCACACTATTTATTTCGAGAATTTCGAGACGAGACCGAGACCGAGGCGGCGATTCTTGACTCGAGACGAGATCGAGACCGCTCTTTATCAACCGAGACGAGACCGATACTGTACGAAGTCTCGTCCCGTCTCGATACCATCCCTACAACCAATGATCATAAATTTCTTGTATGTATTCTTAACAAAGTGATATTAAAAAAAACTTTAATCAATGAAAAATCAATAAATCAAATTGTTAACTAAACAAAGAGAGGTATGTGTTGCAGTTTTAATGTCCAGAAACGTTTATAAGTAACTAACAGTAAGTTCTAAAATAACTAGTACAGGGTGTGATTGAAAAGTACCGGAACTTTTCCCGCCGCGCGGCTCCCTGGCGTTCGAAAAATGTGAGGGAGGGAAATGTGCGCGGGACCTTCCTCTTTCAAGCGGAACTTGGCCCAGTGCGCTGCGAGCAGCGGTTGAGAAAGCATCGCTGTCCGCGCGAACGTCGTTTTGGTCGTCGGTCACGTTTTTTGAGCGCCGAAAATGAAGTCAAAGATTGACCAACGCTACGCCATCAAGTTCACCGAGGGGTCGTACTCGTAGCACCATGTTTCATCACCACTGACCACATTGTCTAATAACTCTTCGTCGGCTTCCACACAATCCAGCACTTCACGACTCATTTTCACTCGCAGTTCTTTTTGCTCCTCGGTCAACACCTTGGGGATCAGTTTGGCGCACACCTTCCGCATGTTCAATTCTTCAGTTACAATTTTTTGCACTGCATAGTATGTCAAATTAAGTTCTTCGCTGATCTCCCGGAGGGTTGTCCGACGGTCCAGGTTCAGGTATTCGCGAACTCGGTCGACGTTTTCATCGGTTTTCGACGTCGACGGCCTCCCAGAGCGTGGTTCGTCATCGGCGTCCTCCCGGCCTTCCCTGAAGGCCTTGTGCCACTCAAAGATCCGAGTACGGGACATCACATCTTCCCCGAAGGCTTCCTTGAGCAGGTCCTGGGTCTCGGTGAACGTATTTTTTAGTTTGACACAAAACTTGATGGCGTAGCGTTGGTCAATCTTTGACTCCATTTTCGGCGCTCAAACAACGTGACCGACGACCAAAATGACGTCCGCGCGGACAGCGATTCTTTCTCAAACTCTGCTCGCAGCGCACTGGGCCAAGTTCTGCTTGAAAGAGGAAGGTCCCGCGCACATTTCCCCCACCCCTCACATTTTTCAAACGCCAGGGAGCCGCGCGGCGGGAAAAGTTCCGGTACTTTTCAATCACACCCTGTATAATCACTAACCGTGCTAGTTATTTTACGATATTTCAGAACTAAATAATGCTATTAATAATTGAACTGGACTACTTCTCCAATGTTTCCATAGAAAAGTGTAATGATCTCTTTCACTCTTATCTTGTTTAATTTTTACTTTCAACTTTTATCTAGTATTTTGGTTCCCCATATTAGAACCAGAGAAATTAATACAGCGTTTGGTAAAAGCGACTGTCCAGACTAAAACAAGTAAACTCCAAAACACTATAAAATTAAGAAACATTCAATATTTATTTGGTGATTTAGCTTCTCATTGGTTAATTTTACTATAATCAATCTTTTAAACACAGCAAATTATGGAGGTCCTTTTAAGCGTTTGTTGAGAGTTGAGAGTGAAGGCTAAGTACGGTACAAATATTATAATGTCCTATCATAGAACACTAAATATCGCGTTGTATGATTTGACTTGCAGCAACGAATATTTATTCCAGGAAGTTTTGAATGAAATTACAAATGCATACTAATTCCAAAATTTACGTCTATTTTTTTTAAATACTATGATTAAATTGATTCCTTCAAGTAATATGCTGCAAAAGTGAAGGATTACAGCGAGTGACATTTCCTGTTTTCTGGGGCCGCGGTGGCTCAGTAGTAGAGCGTTCACCTCTGGTGCATGGGGTCCCTGGTTCGATCCCAGCTCGCGCCAAGTGAACTTTGTGGTGGACAAACAATGTGTGCATGAGTTTCCTTGAGGTTCTCCCGTTTCCTCCCAGTTTCTTCATTCCACCATTTCATTAATTTCTCATCATCGCCGTCTTCTTTAGCCTAGCCGACTTAAGCGCGGGACATAAAACTCAAAAAATTATTTTTTTTCCTGCTCCCTTTTCAAGAATTCCTTCTAGAGTGAATATTCATCTCATTCTAATACACTTCCTGGGCAAGAATACAAGAGTAGATAGAAACTTACTTACTTCATTCTTATAAACATCTGAAATTATATGAACTTTAGACCTTTAACCCCTTTTGACGAACTTCTGCGTATATCACTGATTTTACGGAATACATACACAAAGGTTAATTTATAATTTTAAGATACCAAATTTAAGTATGGAATTCTTTAAGGAATCTCTCGGAAATAGTAAAAGAAAAGAAAAAATACAATTTTCACTCAAATTTAAGTTAATTAATTACAATTTAACTTTCTGAATGTAGTTTACAATTTCGAAATTTAATTCTTCATTTCGCCAGTAGTTCGGTCCTTAGGCGGCTTGTTGCTGGTCTTCCGGTGGCAGAGTTTTTGTTTCATCTCTCGGTATTTTGTGCATCCTGCATCCCGATCCCAACATTTCAGGTGTCGACCTTTTGGTTTTATCCCTGGCCCTCGATAGAATTACGTAATAGCCCACCATAATCGCCAATCCATTTTAGGTTTCCTTTTTCTGGTCATTTGGTTAATACATTTTTCTTCACCTACTAGTTATTTAAATACAAAAATCAAAATTCCCAGGATTTATGTGAACCAAATATGAACACTTCCTTCCGAAATTTCGAGTAGATCAACTAAAATTTAGATGTGACAAAATTGGAACTGTACAAACCATAAAAATCTCCGACATTTTTAGAAATTAAACTAACTAATCATATACTTCTCTTTCAAGCTTAAGCTTGTCAACTGAAATTTGAGTAGCAATCTCTTTAAATGATCTAGTCAAAAGTTGAATGAAACAACTCAATTTAAATATATGATATCATCCGATAAAGGAAGGAAATTGCCGAATTTTGAGTAGATAATATATGTACTCATTATCAAATTTTACGTGGGCCAACTGTAAATTGGATAATAAAACCATCAAGTTGTAAATCAGACAAATTTTGATAAAATGACAATCTATCAAGGAACCTCTTGAGTGCGAGGTCGGGGATATGAAAACTGTTGAAATATGATGGTACCCGTTACACCAATATGATTCTATATGCATTCTTTAAGAGTGGATACCGAGCTGAACGTCCAGAACGGTTTATAACCCTCAAGAAAGTCGCCTTCGATCTTGATGGTGCGAACGTTTGTGATCACTGTGGCGCGTCATTTTTCATTCGGTATTCATAATACAAGTTAATGGTTTGTTTTGAATATTTCGTGAACATCGACGATCTCCATTTTGTAAAGTGTAATACTACATCCCATTGAAGGCTGCTCTCTGCACCTCTCGAACACGTATTTTCTGTCGCCCCCTGATGCATATGGTGAGTCATTAACACCTAATATTTTCCCTGTCTACATTGTTCACATTACACTTTCAAATGAGCCTTAGTAGAGATTGCACTTGCGACCTCGCACTCAAGGGGTTCCTTGTAAGTGCAGTAACAATCAACAATCAATACCAATAAAGATTTTGATAGCATTGAATGATCTACACAATGTGTCCTTATCAGATTCAGGCAAACCAACATAAATTTTAATGATACAAGTTCCAAAGTGTAAGTAAATCATCCAAACTTTAAGTACAAGAACTTTAATTTAATAACATAATCCGGTAAAGAAAGTGAAACTGTCAAAGTCATAACATATTTCAGGGAGACCAAATGAAATTTGAATGAGAAAACTATCAAAACTCAAGTACACAAGATAAATAAAATTATAATATCAATATTAAAACTATAGATATAATTGTCAAAATCGAGTAAACAGTATTCGTCAAAATGATCTGATTTAGAGTTTAGTGGAGGATATATGAGCAGCGAGGATATATGAGATATGAACCTACAGCTTAACATGGGATCCAAACGACACGAGCTCCCACTGGAATCATATCAGGGCTCCCGCACCCAAGGTAAGTACACTAACCACATAGCCAAGAGGTAGTAGTCAAAATGAAACATAAGTTATACATATACTCATTAGCTTTTGAACATTAATTATTCATTAAATGAAAGAAGATGATGGTGATTGAGCAAAAGTGAATAAAAAATGTAAACGATTTCATACAATAGCTTTTCAGATATTAGAATGTCTTTTTAAACATACATATATATATATATATATATATATATATATATATATATATATATATATATATATATATATATATATACAGTATAAGAAAGTTTTAAAAAAACGTTATCACTCAACCCTAACAATTTTAAACTCACTTTTGTAATAACTTGCAAGTTCTGCCGGAACTAAAAGTAACCGGAGTTAGTAAAATTTATGAATGAATCATTGTTCATGTAAAACATTAATGTCAAGTTTCTGCCATCATTTGGTCATAAAGAGAAATCATAACCGAAGTTAGGTATTCAATGTCAAAGTCTTATATATCCCTCTCAAAATTCAATTAATGTCAAGCAATTGTGGTGGATAAATATCGTGTGTGTGGGTTTTGTCGGGATTCTGCCGTTTCCTCCCACTTTCTTCATTCTACCGTTTCATTCATTTCTCATTATCACTGTCCCCTTTAGCCTAGCCGGCATAACGTGGGACGTAAAACTTAAAGATTTCATTTCATTTCAATGTGAAGCGACTAAAACTTAAACTTATGAACCATTACAAAAACCAAAATAAATAAATCAAAATTTATATGAACCCTGCTAAAATTTGAAGAAGTAGCAACAATTGGTAAATTTTGACAGGATCTATTCTCTTTTAATGCACAATTGCTATAGCGTCTAGTGCAATTCCTCACCATAGAGACTTGAAGATTGCCTAACATATTAGGTGGTCTAAAATGTGTTGAATCTTTGGTGGTTGAAGTTGAAAATGCAATTATTGTAATTAAAAATAATATAGTGAAACAATATATGCCCCATTTTGTTTGATGATTTGCCATTGTTCATGCATCACAATTATTCATCGCTATAGAACTTCTGGTATTTCTGGTTACAACATTCTGACATGTGGTTTTCACATGCCTCTTTTCAAAATAACACTATTATGGATGGGTTAATATATCCGAACCAAGTTTTCTTAATTTCTGACAGGTTGTTAACCATCTATGCGGTCTGGCGTTGCCAGTTTGGTATACAACACCTTTTCCGTTGACCAATTCCGGTCGTTTCT
Source organism: Thermobia domestica (assembly GCF_964235325.1). NCBI lineage: Eukaryota > Metazoa > Arthropoda > Insecta > Zygentoma > Lepismatidae > Thermobia > Thermobia domestica. Next base: position 285,165,008 of record NC_137454.1, on the reverse strand, counting down.
TTTCAATTGCTAGGGTACTCGCGCTAATTTTCGACAGTACAGGTCCGAGTCTATCTTTCTAACCTGCAGCGACAGCTTGCAATGTATAAGCCATTCTAATTCCATCAACACACAACATAACCTTCTTGGGCGTCGGTGTGGGGTTTGACACAGATTGGAGCTTCTCGTTCCTTCGACCATAATCTTTTTCGTACACTGTTTCGTAGGTTATCCACTTTTCATTACTTGTGATCAACCTCTTCACAAATGGCTAGAGTTTGTTACGTTTCAGTAGAGATTAGCAGATAGAAATTTAATTGAGTATGTGTTTCTGAGCCAGATCATCTGGCACCCAATCCTAGAGCTTCTTTTTGTAACCAGCTTTCGCCAATTAGTTTAACACTGGTGATGGCTATTTAGGTTGTTGCCGATGTCATGACTGCTTACATGCTAATCTTGCTCGTATTTTGCAAGAATATCATTTACTTCTGTTGCATTTGGTATGCATCTTGCCAATAAACAGCACAAATTACTTCGCGGGTCTGCACAGCATTTGTGCTTCTATCTAAAATGTAGGTCAGTTTTGCGGAAAGTCTATTCATCATTGCAACGAAATACCTTACGTAATGATCATGTAAAATTCCAACACTTTTTGCATATCTACTTGCTTCGAATGTCAGCTGTCAAATGACGTTAAGTCTGATCCGCTGCAATTCATATACCCTGAGATTTGGAACAGCAACGCCATCTCGTGAGCAAAAGACTCAATACTTTCTAGAAACCTGATAACATGAGTAGCATTTGAAGATCTTAATCCAGCACATGACATATCCTTCCTATTTTAATTATTTTGATCTTATTATCTGTCTAACATTAGGTGACGTACTCAGGGAAGGACTGACTCCGTAAACAGAGTTGTTGTATAAATATTGGCAATGTGCTACCCTAATTAGTCAAGGAGGTGGTGTTACATCATTTAAATATATCTGTTGCTATATGCAACCCATATTGTGTGTATAACCAATATGATTTTAACTAGTACAACATAAGGTATAATTTTGAAATGAAGATACTTCAAACAAAAGTTCTGCTTTAGTTTGATTACAAATGAAAGCCGCTGTTTCCCGGCAATGTAGATGTTACTTAAGGTTAAACAACTTTATACGTTCCTTGAAAAGTTATTACCAACAAAAACTAGCAAGATTTGCGAATTATTTTGTGTATTATTCCAGAAATATAATGTAAATACTTCAGGGAAATTTATTCATTTTACTTTCGTTACTAAATACATTTTGAAGGGGGAGTATAAAGTGGAGAGTGCAATGGTCATTTGCCTGTTTGTCCGGCGGGCCAGTCTACTCCTGCATGTACAGTATGTAGAATGGGTAGATTATTTCTTTTCAGTCCTTCGATAAATCATAACACAAAATATTTAGTATAGATAGTAATACGCAGTTTCTGCCATTAATATTTTAATGTCCTCCTCCTTCCGTAGCACTACGCATATGTATTTAATTTAATCTCTTTATTAACTTTCCTTAGAGGTTGTTAATATCCTTTTTTCTTAAATTTACTTGAACATGAAATCGAATACCTAAAAATAGAAAGCTTATCTTATGCTCTTTATACTTTACTAACACAGTTCAGAAATTATCGTGACCACGAGACGGGAACTTGAAAACTGAAAAAGCATCAATGAATGTGGGTTCTCAGTTGAGTCCCACTTAATTATCAACAATTTTTCAGGATCATTTCCTTTAATAGTGAAAAAAGAAGTACAGAGTGTTAAAATAAACATGAGATTGAGTTTAACTTGCCTGTAGACGCATGGCCCTTTAAATGTTAAATAAACTTTAAACTAAGTTCTAATAATGGAGTTTCAAAGTTCCTTTCGTTCTTAACCGAACCAAAAATATAAATAAAAATCTTCTACTGAGTAAAAAGGATATGGCTATAAACACCTATACTCGTGACATTGTACCGAATATAAGATAGCCTTACTTTGCTTATGTGACAGAGGTACTAAGTTTAGAAATTTAAAACAAATTTAGATCTTCCACCTATATTACCCGCCAAAGAGACATCTTCTATCTCTACATTAATAATAATAATAATAATAATAATAATAATAATAATAATAATAATAATAATAATAATAATAATAATAAACAACCTTTTTTATCATAGAAAAGCATTAGCTCCTAGGGGAGAGAAATGTTCTTTGAAGAGAAGTGTAAACAGAAAGGCACTGTCCCCACTAAACAGTGAAAAAACCCATCTGCCCACCCTGTTTCCTTGGCTCTGGCTTCACTGAATTTGATAGTAACTAGTATTTAAAAAGAGAATATTCGAAATATTTTATATAATACTTCAAGATACTTATTGTTTTAAAACTTTCGAGAATGATCTATCGTGTGTTTCTGTGTTTTTCACCATTGTTTGTTCTTTCTTTACCTCCAAATTCTATGCTATAGGCCCCACAATATCAATAACATTATATTAGTCCGGCGGTTAAGGGATTCAACTCTGCATTTTATGACTAAAAGGTCACACTTCACACAGACATTCTTTGGGTTCTAGTCAACAATTTAAGAAGGAGAACCAAGCTGAAATTCTTGGCAGGTGGCTTTGCCGGGCATGGTTGCCTACCTACAGGAGTGGATTACTATTTGCAGCGTTTGATTGGGTATTTGGCATTCAAACGTATCTCCTACGACACAAAATGTTTAGAAATGGTACGAGTCAATCATTAACTAAATCTACAAACAATGTCAGTATTGTTCGGTTAAAAGAGGGGAGTCTTTATGGCGGATTGCCTAAATTCGAGAATAGCTCTTCAAACTTCAGCCCTAAAAGTGTTTGATCCTTCACATGTTCTGTCAAATTGTATACCTGAGTACGTAATCAGAAATCAATTAAACTGAAAATAATAGCCACTAGTGTTAGATTTCAAGAGTTGTTTAATTATAGCATAAGAGTACCTTTAAAATAGCACAAATATAAGTAAAATACCATCATTTTTGCTTTACACGAGCAATCCATAGTTAACTGTCATTAACAACACTATACGCTGTCACAACGTTTTTTATACTATAAAGTAATTGCTAAAAGGGAATATAAAATGAAATGAAATCTTTGAGTTTTACGTCCCACGGTTATGCCGGTTAGGCTAAAGGAGACGGTGATGATGAGAGATGAATGAAATGGTGGAATGAAGAAAGTGGGAGGAAACGGGAGAACCCCGAGAAAACCCACGAGCACGGTGTTTGTCCACCACAAAGTTCACTTGGCGGGGGCTGGGATCGAACCCGGGACCCCAAGCACCAGAGGTGAACGCTCTAACACTGAGCCACCGCGCTCCCCGATGGTAAAAGGGAATAATCCAAAGAAGTTAAAAAAGCACTCGAAACAGTTCATTCGCAGTCTCCTTCGCAGTAGCAAAATGGTGTACAGTTCAATGAAGACTTTCGGTATTTGCGTATATTTTCGAGCATATCCTCTTTTGCAACCACATTTAACCAACTCCAAACACATCTCTGCAACAATGAGGATCGTGGTCCACTGCGGGACTAACTTGCCATTTTCTTTCCAACCCCACGAAGTTGGTTGGGGAAGGTCATGGAGTGTTTTCAAACATTGATCCCAAATCATAGACAGATAAGATGCTCTGCGAACGTGTTACAACAGCGCATCTTGTGTAGGTGGGATTGATTCAATTGTTCTTTGTAAATAAATGCTTCCTTGCTTCATTTACAGAATCCATAATCGATGACTTATCATATAGCAGCACAATGTACTTTTCTAAAGATGGAATCGCCTCATCTATGATTTCCGTTGGCCAGTGCAGTAAAAGCTCCAGTCACTTTTGGTACTACGTTCCAAATATCCCATACCGTTTTCTTGCCTCTTCCGTAAAATGATGATGTGGTTTCACATCCCGTAAATGCATGGAACATAGGAAGTGCTTCCGCCTTTGATGGTCCCAATGACTCTGACATTTCTTTCACGTATCTGGAATACAGAAATAGCACATGAATTAGGTCTTTACAATGCTTAAGACAGCGTACAGTGTCACTCGATTAGTAAATAAAAAGATATTTCACGAAAGTGTGTGTGAGTGCATTTAAGTCTCACACTGAGGCAAGTGCTGGCACGTCGGGAACAACAGCATAAGTAATCCCATTTATAGACATTATACATATTTTCTTAGAAGATCAAGCGATTATTCGTGGATAGTCTATATTTGTAGCAGTTATGGTACCCCATACCTATCTTAATTATAAAGTAAATAAGAAATTATCTCTGTGGATAGTGTGAAATGTGTATACCGACAGCTAATGCTGAGTCCAATACCAACTGAATACTGTTTCTCCGATTCTACCCTCCGCGAAACAAACTTTATAACATCATATCCTTCATAAAATGACATTGCATACTGACCGAAAGCTTTGTCCAACTCCAAAGGCGACGAACATGTCCTCCAGTGCCACTTAGTCGAAATCACTGGTAGGCAAAACCACAACATCTGTGTCCACAGTTCGCATGAGCATCTTTCGATCCACAAGAGACAGCATCTGCAAGTTGAAACATCATCCGTGTGTCCGCTTAATCATGGTTGCAGGGGTTTAAAGAATTAATGTTCGATATGGTGGCTGTAGTCAGTGCAAACTCCCCTTTGGTGGTATAAACTCCTTTCTTTATTTGTCCGATCTCCATCGATTTTGGGATGATTAAACGAAAAAGTTGTCGCTTATTGTCATTTAATCGCAGGAAGTGATAGTTCTTGGGAATTGGAGGGTTAGGTGAGACGCGATATTTCCAACTAGTTCCCCTTGATTCTCATGTCATTTCTTTTATGGAATTGGAAAAAATATTCGTTCCATACCACATCGATTCGTTTCATTGTTGCAAACTGTTTTCTGAAGTATTGACTAATATTACCGTGATATATTCTTCAAACGTTTTGGCCGCTCCTTGAGGAATCATATAAATAATAGCTGTTCTATTAAAAAAATTCACGCCTACTTTAGGTTCTTGAAAAATTTCTTCCTTTTGGAGAAGTTCAAGACATTTGAGAAAACTAAATTTGTTACTCACATGTATAGTCTCCTACTGTCAGTGACGGACGTTGCAACTCATTTTCATGCCTAAGGAATTCGCCCAAATCGCCTGAGTAGTCTGCTACGGGACGAGACATTTCTCGTGCCTCATCTCGTAAACAAGACGAAACGGAACCCTTTGAGACGAGACAGTCTACTTGTACCGTTTCGAAAACGAGACGAGACATCTCGTGACGTGTCTCGTCTCGTTTCGTGTCTCGAAAATGCAAACGATGGCGGGGAAGGCCAAGATTGAAGTTGCCAGTGGTCATATAGATTGCAAAAGGAAAATCCCCTTTGTGAGAAAAGATGTTGAAAAGCCTTCATAGAACAGTGTCCCCTGTCTATTGAATGAAAGAATCGTGATACATGAGCTTCCAGGAATATCATCCTTTATCTCTTGTCCCAAATTCCCCTTGCTGTAAACTGAGGAATTCTCTTTTCTTTATTTCTGGCTGGAATGATGACAAACAAAACAAAGAGGGAAGATTTTTAGAAGGTCAAGAAACCGAATTACCACCACCATCCATTCAATTTGAAAACTGGGTAAGGTCTACACACTCGTCACAAGCTATAGTTGAAAGTTCTGCTGAGGTGGCGGAAGAGAACAGACTACACTGGCCTTTATTCTCTCGTGGCGGTATTCTTTTTTGCTAAATGCACCGAAAACAGCAATTGAAGTACGTTATCTTGCAACTAAAATTTTGTCTTCTCTCTCTCTCTCTCTCTCGCACGCGCATACACAGGGATGTAATGGGTGTATACGGGAATATACAGCGTATACCCACCCAAAATTTTTATAGTTCAGCGTATACTCACCTTAAATTTACGAAAGAATAAGCGTATACGCCAACTAGTCTTGCGTATATGCTATACTTTTGGAAACGCTCGAACGTATACCTACAAAAAAATTCTAGCATTACGCCACTGCGCATACACACACACATACTTTCACCATTTTATCAATCGCTCGCTTAGGGGCATCTGTAATATACAGCGGTCATGTTGTAAAATTCACCTCTTTGTTGGGACCGGGCGAAGGAAAAAAAGCCAAGATATTGTCGACGGAACCTTCAAATTGTTGTTTGCAACTGGAGGTGAAGAGATTTTACAGGGAGGTCTTTGTTTTGTTACGCTGAAATGCTGGATCTGACCAGAGTGCGAAATTGCCCTCTGCTTCCATGTTGAGAGGAGGGGGATACTTTTCTTTCTTAGTGAATAATATTAATTAGAACCTGAATTACCTTCAGAAACGGTTTCCTATAGGCACACCTTTCGAACTTGATAAGTGTAAAAAACATTTGGTATAATATTCATGGAACTCTGTTCAAAGCAGAAAATATCATGAGAATGGGCAAAATTCGAACAATGAAGAACACAATTAACAGAAAAGAAATAGGATACCCAAACCATATTTTTAATCCTATTATAAAATGTATTGCCTATATATTTACTAATTCTTGAAATCCTCTAATCCCGCACGATTTCGCCCCCTAACACTGATATGAAAACAAGTGCTGTTAAAATCCATATACATGGCCCTTACGGGACTCAACCCGGGGTCTTCGAGCCATTGGTCTATCGCCGCATACTGCTCGGCTTGTATGAAGGTGTACGTTGTACGATCACGAATAGACCACGACAATATAAGAAAATGTTTTTTAAAAAAATCTCCATCTTTAATCTCTTCCGGGATTCTTTTTGGCTGGAACCAAAATGAATTTTTTTACACCACTAGCTAATCTGAGTGTACCATTATGAGTTTGTTACACAAACGGGGCAAACACCATATAGGAGCCCAGACCCCGTGGGTATGGGGACATACTTGTACTGTATCTTGGGGGTGTAGACTGTCCCCAAGATTTCTTTCCTCCGATGTGTCGTTCAGCTTCCAGTACTATGGCAGTTTAAGTAGAGCTTATTATGCAATAACCTACATTGACAAAAAATACTTGGTCAGGAATACCAAATTTGTTTGGTCAGGGCAGGGTATTTGGTCACTATTTGTTTAGTTTAACCAAAATTTGGTCATTTATAACAAACGTGTTTGGTCATTAACACTTTATTTTTTGGTCAGAACATTTGGTTGGCATAACAAAATTAAAGTTATTTGTTTTTTTGACCAAAATATTTAGTTGCAAGATCTCGTGTGGACTAGCTGTTAGTGTGTAAACGTGATATTGTTTTGTATGCGTAGAAGAATCCGAAGGAACAAAATAATTATGATAAGTAAGAAAAATGACTATCTGTTTGACTGTGGGGAATGTAATCAACATAAGAAGATGGGAAATATTGCAGCTAATCGACCCGTTTGCAAACAAGCTTACTTTTTTTGTATATATTATTTTACTGTTAGGTAATGTGCTTTGGTTAATTTAGTGGCCGTAAATTTGCACGAGAAAAAAGAGTAAAAATAATTGTTCATATTATGGGATATGTAATTTCATCCAATCTACACGTAATATTTCCATATGTACTAACTTTCCATTTGCATATTTGAGAATTTCTTGCTTTGTTACATTTTCGTTAGAAAAAAAGTTCCCATAACTCTTACGATAACCATTGTATTATCTTCAGTTTAGTACCTGAAACCAAAATATTAGATAAATCAAGTTTGGTACAGGGCATTCGGTTGAATTAACTAAAAGCAGAGTTAATATTTAAAACAAAATTATTTAGTTCCAAGAAACCAAACTTTTATCATTTTAACCAAATGTTTTGGTATTCTCAAATGAATCCTAAATATTTAGTCAGAAGTACCAAATGCATATTTAATACGGGTAACTAAATACTAGATTGTTGCAACAAAACAAATCGTAACCAAATGATTTCGTGCTGCTGACCAAACGTTTGGTTGGCGCTATATTGACCAAATGGTTTGGTATTCAGCACCAGTTTTTTGTTCAATGTGATCAAACATTTTCTCAGAGTATAAAATTTCAATCAAATACTTTCCATTAGTCAATAAAATTAATTTGTTCCATGCTATTGTTCTTTTTTAATAATTGCAACAAATGTAAACATGCTAAAATGGTAAGTAGTTTTTGGATTGGTCTTGGTTAACAATGTAAAACCTAAAGGCTGGAATATATGAAATCAAAGTATATATATATATACATTATAGAGTAAGTGGGCTGATAGTAAACGGTAATGTAGGGGATGTTGACACCTAGCTGAGGCACTGTGGCCAGTGCAGTTACATCGAACTTTGCTTGTCGTGCAAACATTACTTGACATTAGTGTCTTCGTCTTCGATGTACCTATGAACAATTTATTGTATACTCGTGTATTGAAACTGGTGAAACAAATTTCAATGTTTCAGAATATAAAAAAAGAAGCCGAGGTCGAGGAGCCTCAGACAACTAACAGCAGAGAAATATTATCATATAAACTATTTGTCCTTGCCTTGTGAGCTTATTTGAATTTATTTTTAAGACCTTCAGGCAACTTTGGCTCACTCCGAATGGATGATGATGAGAAAATTAGTAGAATGAAGAAAATGGTAGGATTCGAGGCAACTCCTAGATAACACACACACACACACACACACACACACTCGTTGTTTTTTCACCACAAAGCTCACAAGGCACTAACCGAGATCGAACCGATTACCACACGCACCAGAGGTGAATGCTTCACGGTGTAGCTACCGTGACATTTCTTGTCTTGTGCGTTCTGAGTTCTGGGTAATAACTTTGTTGTATCTTGGTCATCATGGTGCAGTCTGCTACATTTTACTTTCGTTCGCATGATATGCTGCAATATTTTTCGAGACAAAACGAGACGAGACAGAATCCTTCGGGAAGAGACACGATACGAGACGAGCACATCTTTTCGAGACGAGACACGCTTTGCATGAGACGAGACGAAGACAGCCTGAAGTCTCGTCTCGTGGCAACACTACGCCTGATCTATATTGGCATGCAATGCAGAGACGACTAAACAACACACAGTCATTTGTAAGGCTGGTTTGTCAGCAAGACGTGTTCGTCTCTTCTGTTGGTTCTTGAATAAGGAAAACCTCTGCATTTCAACGGATCAGTAACTTTCTTAATTTTGTTCTTCAGCCTCTCTTCAACAAATCTTGTGAATTGCGATTATCCTTCTCTTTCCATCATTTCGAGAGTGTCACCTGCTTCAGATTGTGCTATTATTTTGTTGTCCATCCGGTAAAGTTCTCCTGTCGTTTCAGAAGAGTATTAGAAGAATACTCGAAAGTTATTATTAACGAATGAACATGTTTCTGAAATTTTCCAGCAAATGTTTTAGATGTTTGATGATGTTTAGTATCATCTTCTGGGCATTTAAAAGTGAATTCCATGTGTTCAATGTATTGACATATTTCTGGGGATGCTAAAAGAAATCTCCGTAATGTTTCCGGACTTTCAGTCAGTCCAATAACTCCCCCGTCACCTTTGACCGTGGCATTGGTTTGGGGCCACTTGCCCTCTGATTTTGAGGAACGCATCTATTTTAATAGCTTGTCTATCGATATACTATTAAAAGCGTAAAACTCTTCTATGGGCAAGGGTCGTCCCCCAGCCAAATCCGAAATAATGACCCTGAACCATGCATTTTAGAAACACCTAACAAGGATTGAACCCTTAGAAATGGATGGATATAATCTGAAGAAAAAATGTGAGAAATATAACTTTCTAGCAACAAAACGCAGAATTCACGAAAATTTTGGCTCGCCAAAATTTTCATTTTACTTATATTCGTGCTATTTTTAAAGATATTATTTTGTTGCAATTAAACAACACTTGAAATCTAACAATAACATCATTTTAGTTTAATTGATTTCTGATTACCTACTTATAATTCAACAAAAAATGTGAAGATCAAACACTTTTAGGACTGAAATTTGAAGAGCTATCTTCGAATGTAGGCAATCCGCCATATAGACTGCCCTATTTTAACCGAACAATGCCTATATTGTTTCTAGATTCAGTTAATGACTAAGTCGTACCATTTTTACACGTTTTGTGTAGTAACGGATACGTGGGAATGTCAAATTCGGAATCAAATGCAGCAAATAGTAATCCACTCTTATAAGTATGCAACCATGCCTGGCAAAGCCACTTGACAAGAATTTCAGCTTGGCTCCCCTTCACAAATTGTTGGGTGTAGTCTGAAGAACATTTGTGTGAAGTGTAACCTTTTAGTGACAAAATGCAGAGTTCACTAAAATTTTGGCTCTTAACTGCCGGACTATATTGCTATTTGGTGTGTCTTTATTATAGACCTTTTTTAGATTTTATGTACTTTTCTCTATCAAAATTCTCGTCATATAATTGAAATATGGATAACAATCAGATAACATACAAATATAGAACGTTGAAAATTGCTTATCAATCATTATTATGTATGGACTCTGTGTCTTACATAAATAGGTGGAATAATTTATCAAAAGCAGATCGTGTAAAGATATTATCATCAAAATCACGTGTTAAGGAAAAGCAGGTTTTCTCATAAGTAAATGCGATGATGAAATATTACGATTGCATATCTAAACTGCAAGTCATTAATAAGTTGTATTTATATAATGGCATTGAAACAACTTACCGCTAGATCTTCATCTTGTCCTAGAAGAATATCGCCTTCAAACAAATCTCCCTCCTCCTCATTTTTGTCTCGCTTCGCGTCATGTACTCCTGCAATAGCTACACCCCACACAGAATGGAATGTTGCCACTAGCATTAGCAAGCTGACAATTACTGATGGTGACATATGTATGCACAATCTTCTAAATCCCGTTAGTCGCTGTCACTCTACCTCAGAGAGACTATTTGCTTGAAATATTCAGTAATCGAATATTTTGCTTTCGGCTGAACATAGAAACTTCTAAAATACCTTCTTTGTAATTCATGGAAAAATACATTTTTGTAGAGTAGTTAACCGTAAAGGATATATGGAAGAATGACATTGAAAATACATAATTTTTAAATTTAGGTATTGTTGTCATGACATGCAGATGAGCAATTTCCTGTTTTATGGATGAAAGAATTACATACAAGCCTTATAATCTGTTGACAAGGTCTATCAACAATTTTGATTTGAGAAACATCCTACTAGTTTGTTTCCTTATTTCTATAATCATCATAAGCATTGCAAGTTTATTAACTTTGTAATCTTCAACACAATAGTGAAAATAAGGTGCAGTTATCAGTTGTTTCGCTTGAATCTTCGCTCCATCTATAGGTTAAAATCGTACTTATTTAAAATTCCAATTAGTTACATTTGACAACTTTATATTTTTGAGTTTGTCTACCAACTATTTCAAATCCATACCATGTTTAAGCAGTTATTCAATGACTTCATTATACACAACCAGGGCAATTTGCCGCCCCGTGCAATGGCATAATTTGCCTCCCCCTTTCTCCAGAAAGAACAAATCTTAAAAGTGACGATTTTAAGTATGCTACACCATCATGAACAACGAAGAGGAGGGAAAGTGCACTCGCACTCAGAAAGGCCTAAACATTACAAATATAATCCCATTGTGTTTGTTTTTTCTTTAAATAATAATATATTAGTGAAAGATAGAGCAAACACAGCTGCAGAGGAAAGATGGTAATCCTTTTTATAGAATTCAATGAAATGAAATCTTTGAGTTTTACATCCCACGGTTATGCCGGTTAGGCTAAAGGAGACGGTGATGATGAGTAATGAATGAAATGATGGAATGAAGAAAGTGGGAGGAAACGGGAGAACCCCGAGAAAACCCACGCACACGGTGTTTGTCCACCACAAAGTTCACTTGGCGGGGGCTGGGATCGAACACGGGACCCCAAGCACCAGAGGTGAACGCTCTACCACTGAGCCACCGCGGCCCCCTTTATAGAATTCAATATCGAGCTTCAATCTCAATATATTAGTTTGCATTTCCACTAAACTAGTTTTTTTTTATCCTTATGTCTTGATTTTCCTTCTACATCTGCTAAAAAATAAAAAATAATTTATTTGTGACAAATACAAGACTAGTTTTCATATCAAAAGTGTGATAACTAGCTAAATGGAAGAGGTGTTCGCTACTGTTCGAAAATTGAGTTCTTGTATCTGGCGACAATCAAGCAATTCATACTGGGATTTGTTTGACCACTGCTTTAGCACTGTTCGTGTGACCTTAAACTAATGTGACATAAACATGATTTATGAATGTAGTATTCAAATAGGATATCAGCTCAGTAAATTTAACTACCAACATCATGAAGTATGTTTCCAACAAGAAATATTTATTTTAAATAATATAGTTATGTCAGATTTTGTCGCTCCTCGAAACTTTCCGCCCCGTGCAAATGCACATGTTGCACATACGAGGGTCACTACGAAAGTTTTGAGATACGCATTGTTGTGGCACAGTATTTGAATTCCAACAATTGTGTTCGGTAGTGGTATCCGGAGCGAAGAAGCGGAGCAAGTTTCAACTCGCCTCGCTTATCGGCATGGCCGTATCGCCTTCACTTGTTTGTTTATATAAGCAGTATTTGGTTGTCTAGAATGGAGCTCGAAAGGGAACATTTTCGGGCAATGATCCTTTACGATTTCAAAAGTGGTTTGAACGAGACACAAAGCCTTGACCGTTTGTAGGGGGCATTTGGGGACCTTGCTTCTTCCCGTGCTACAATTTTTCGGTGGTTTGGTGAATTCAGAAAAGGCCGGACATCGCTTAAAGATGAAGAGAGAGCTGGACATCCGGCAACAGCTGTGTCAGATGAAAACATTGCCGCTGTGGAACAAATGATTCGAGAAAATCCTCGAACAACTTTCAAGGACATTGAATCTACAGTGAATATTGGATCGCCAGCAGTAACAAAAATTCTTCATGATCATCTTCGGCTCAGGAAGGTTTCATCTCGTTGGGTGCCTCACACTTTGACTGAACAGCAGAAGCGCATGTGTGTGGAATGGTGTGAAGAAATGCTTGCAAGATTTGATGGAGGCAATTCTCTACGCGTCTCTAACATTGTTACTGGGGATGAAACTTGGATCTATCAATTTGACCCTGAAAATAAACGCCAGTCTACAGTTTGGATCTTTCCAGACGAAAATCCATCCACGAAAGTGAAGCGACCGCGAAGTGTGGGGAAGAAGATGGTCGCAACTTTCTTCTCCAAATCTGGCCATGTTGCAACTATTCCACTTGAAGAACAAAGGACTGTTACTGCTCAGTGGTACACCACTGTTTGTCTAACAAAAATGTTCCAGAAGCTTCGGGAACAGCGTCCAAAAACTGGATTGCATGGGATCCTGCTTCATCATGACAACGCGTCCGCAGACACGGCCAACATCACAATTCAGTTTTTAGAATTTACGGAGGTCAAACTTATGACTCATCCGCCGTATAGCCCTGACCTGATCCCGTGTGATTTTTTTTCTGTTCCCCAGGATCAAAGATCGCATGCATGGGAAGAGCTGAAGCTGATCGCCCTGAAGAAGCAGAAGTGGCCTACGAGAATGAACTTTCAACACTTGAAGAAAAAGACTGGCAACACTGCTTCCAAAAGTGGTTTTCGAGTATGCAAAAATGTGTACAGTGTAATGGTGAATACTTCGAGAAAATGTAAGTGTTAAATTGATTTTAAGTGTGTAAGTTATTTCAAATCTCAAAACTTTTGTAGTGACCCTCGTATAGTAGAGCCTGCCCTGTACATAACAGGTAGTGATGCTAGGGAGGTCCTTGCCCTATTTTGAAATAATTAAATTTCAAGTAATGCAAGTTTTAAGTTGTAATTAGATCGTCACAATAATTTTAAATCGGTAAATTCCCTGCACAACTTAACACCCGATATCAAAATAGCGGCATGTACCAATGTCAGGCAGGCAAACAATAGTGTAAGTAGCAACAACTATTAGTGCACTGTTTATTATTAGAATTTTAGCACGATACAAAGCCCGAGACTTTTGTTGTCTATTATTACAGTGATGCAGCAAATACAGTATGCGGCAAAACAAACAGTAGGCCCTGAAATTCGCGTACGGGTGGCTCTCAGATACTATGTGGTATGAGCTGTGAGTGCCACATGTGTGCTCAGTTGTGTGTGGACTAGTGTAGTGTGCAGTTGGTGCGAAGATAATGTTACTCACTACAGAGGAAATGAAATGAAATCTTTGAGTTTTACGTCCCACGGTTACGCCGGTTAGGCTAAAGGAGACGGTGATGATGAGTAATGAATGAAATGGTGGAATGAAGAAAGTGGGAGGAAACGGGAGAACCCCGAGGAAACCCACGCACACGGTGTTTGTCCACCACAAAGTTCACTTGGCGGGGGCTGGGATTGAACCCGGGACCCCAAGCACCAGAGGTGAACGCTCTACCACTGAGCCACCGCGCCCCCTCACTACAGAGGAGGAGGTGCTTATTGTCGAGCAATATTTCAGCTCATACGGTGTGTGGCAGCGTCTCACTGCAGATTAGCGTGGACGTCTACTGTATTGCTCTGGAGTATTAGCTATGGCATATGAAAATGAAGATTTCATCAGTAACATATGGTTCAGTGATGAAAAGCCATGTGTACTTTGATCGCCACATAAACAGACAGTTGATTATTGACCCTGTCTTGCATGATTTATGCGGCTTTTACCGTACGAAAAATCTGTCCTTATAACAACAATGGATGCAGCAAGACGGAGCTATTGCCCACTGCAAGTGAGTCACTTACCTTTCTCCTCTCAAGAGTTTGGACATCGCTTGATTTGCTGTGGAACGGATTTTTCATATCCTTCCCACTTCCCTCACATCATGACTCCAGATGCCTACATACGGGGTATGCTGAAGGAAGCAATTTTCCGAACAGATAACTTCCTACCACTATAACGGAGTTAAGAAAAAAGATTCGGTCATTTGCTTTGTCATTCCAGCAAACCGTGTTCACTAACATGTTCATCGATCTCCAGGACCGCTATGAAGAACATTTAGTTGACATCCATTTGACAACCTTTTTTATGTTTCGTTATGTTGTATATACAATCAAATTTGTAAATCAATTCACTGGGCACAAAAAATGTAAAGAATACTATTTAAATGACAATAAAGGCCAGGTTTGGATGCAGAAAGGTAACGAATGAACATCATTTCACAGCGTGAAACTACGATAGACTTCCCAACTATAAGGGTTCAATGCTCAAACTTAGTATTACATCCATGGTGGCCCGAAGAAAATTTTCTAAGGTGGGGCTCAAATCCCTGGTTTTAGGGTTGGTATTTTTTATTTGTATTAAGAAAATCGTAAGAAGTTTAATACATTTTCGTGAGCCAGGGGGTCTCGAGCCCTACCCTGCTCCCCTATTCGGGCGCCCATGATTACATCTGTAACTACTGGTTGCAATGGAGGAATAGCACCAACCACAGAACCTGTTCTTCGGACGCTGAATCCGTATCGAAAAGCCGTTATTCGCTCTCTCTACCTGTTTCTGCTCCAGGGGCGGATCCAGGACCGACTTCTGGGGGGAACGGTGGGTCGTTATACTGCTACTTTTAAGGGCTCCAAACTTTGGGTTGGATTTTATTTATATATATAAAATTAGAAAGTTTTCTCTTCTGGCGGGGGGGGGGGGCGATCGCCCCGATCGCCCCACCTGGATCCTTCCCTGTTCTGCTCTATGAAGATTGAAACCGGAAGTGCTAACTGATTCCTATCATTTCATGTTGCAATATAGAGGAATAAAATCAAAGGTGATACATATCTTGAAGTACTGAATCGACATTTAAAACTGCTTGTCGCTATCTATTTCGGTTTTATCAATTACATAATCAGTGCTGTAACTGGAAATTAAATCTTTTAACCGTTTCCGGTTTGGAGAGATATGGTGATATATGAACTGTTTTCGTTCTATGGTGAAAAACGTTGAAAGAGAAAATGGCTAATTTCAAGCACTTTCAATTTGAATAGAGCGTTAACGGAGGAAGCGGAACCTATTCTTGAAATGTTGAATCGATTGCAGTAAACCGCTTCTCTCTATCTTTTACCGTTTTCTGTCCTATATAGCGATAAACATTGAAAAAAGAAATGGTTGATTTCTATCACTTTTGCTTCCAATAGAGGGTCAACCGAGAATATGAAGCCTGGATGACGAATCGATCCCACAAAACCGCTCCTTGATGTTTTTATCGTTTTTGCTCTTTGAAAATAAGTATTAAAACCGAAACTAATAGTAAATTTGAACCACTTTCGGTTTAGAAAAAGTGTTGCAGGTGGTAACGGCATGTTGAGACGCTGAATCGTTGCAAAAATCCATTTCTCGCTATCTCTTACCGTTTTCGTTCTTCGGTGTAAAACTTTGAAACCGAAAATAACTACAGTAAACCCTCGTTAACACGAATTCCAAGGGACTGAAAAATCAGGAGTTCGTGTTAAAAGAATTCGTGTTAACCGGGGACCCAAATGTTATTATTCGAATACATTTTCTCCATACATACGCACTACAGTATATAAACTATACATACCACTACAGTATATTATGTATGTCATAGAAAACACTAGAGATGGTATCGAGATGAGACTGAGTAGTCTCGGTCTCGTCTCGGTTCCAAATTCGAGACGAGACCAAGACTATTCTGTCTTGATACCATCCACAGAATTGTATTGAGGCGAGACTGAGAGTTTCGGTCTCGTCTCGATTTCGAAAAGCACGGCTCGGTCTCAAATTCGAGTTAAGATCGAGATCGAGACTAGTTTCGGTCTCGGTACCATCCTCTGAAAAGTGAAAACACTAGGCCTACAGTAAGTTTATTATCCTATCTTCGAAGATTAAAAAAAAAGTTTCCACGCAGAAAATCCAGATCAAGTTATAAAATTGATAACTCCGCTAGCAGGGTGAGTACCGCTAGTAACGGAAAGGTATTTATGATAGCTGTCACCAGTTTGGAGTTACAGGGGAGAGAAGATGTTTTGTCTCGAGCTGTCGCCAGCTCGTCTACCAAGCACCTGCATGTTCAGCGCTTGACGGAGGACAGAATCAACACCTCATAAGAGATGAAAGATACCTGTTTCTGTTTTTTTTCTTCTTATTTACAAGGCAATTTTCGTCTGTATAAATACTGTATGACAAAAACTGATCTGGAGTGAAATCTGAAATAAGAAAAATGATCTGAAGAAAAAAAAAACAAAGGATTGGATTGAAAGTTCGTGTTAAATCAAAACCTTTACTGGCTCAAAGGACTAAAAATTAGTTCGTAATTCGTGCTAACCGAAATTCGTGTTAACCGATAAAACTTCCTATAAGATAATGTACAGCGATGCCGGGACCGAAATTTTGTTCGTCCTAACCGAGTGTTCGGCTTAAGCGAGTTCGTGTTAACGAGGTTATACTGTAGTTGCATTTACTTCTGGTTTGAATAGAGGATTGATAGAGGAATAGAATCTATTCTTGGGACCTGAAGTGATTGCAGGAAAGCATTTCTCCGTATCTCTTACCGTTTTGGTTCTGATATCTGTTGACAGACAGACAAACGTACGTACGGACAAAGCCTTCTGACAACTAATGCATATCATAGTTTGGAAGTCTAAAAATTAAATGAAGGAATCAAAAATCTAAAAATTATTATTACTCTTAGTATTATTATTCCCATCTTTATATTCTGCATTTTTCTTAAATTGTGAAATAAAGTGTTTGACATTTTAAAGAAGTGCAAATGCAAATCTTAGCAGCATCAGATTGTTTTACACAGTTTGTTAATAATAATAATAATAATAATAATAATAATAATAATAATAATAATAATAATAATAATAAATCTTACTTTGTGCTAACTCCAAATGTTTATATTAGTATGTGAACCAAACAGTGAATCAAATCGATTTTGCTTTTAGATTTGTTGAAACGGTAGAAGACGGACTAAATAAATAACAACATCATGCGAGACGAGATGATCGAAAGGAACTTCTGAATGTTTGCATGATGTCGACCTTCGCATATTGTGAGAAATATCTCGTCATAAAGATTTCATATATCAAATTGACAGTAAATCAACTTTTTTTGACCTACAGAAGAAAACAAAAATTTTATTATTGCTTGTATTACTTCAGAGTTTTGCGTTAGAATAGCTGGTTCCCGGAGTTGTTTAGATTTTGTGGCATTGTATGTGAGATATAACCGAACTAAAATCTCTGTGTCGAAACTCTTTGTTTATATGGGCAAAAGTGTATCAAGGTAATCTGCAAAATTACACAAGTTCATTTTCATTTTATAGCACAAGGTCACTATAAACTAACAACAGTTTCATACAACAATGTAAAGTTCAAGCAATTGTTAATTTCGATTTTTGATATTTATTTTTATAGTAACCTTAAATTAGGCACTAAATAAAAGAAAACTAATAAGATTTGAAATAAAATATATATATAATAATATATATACCCAATTGCTACCCTGGAAGTATTTAATGACAACAAATTTTGTTATACTAGGAGTATAATTATATGTTTGAGAACTAAGACTTACAGTCACTAAGACTATTTCCAATATTATAGTTATTAAGAACTCCTTTATATGGTACTAGCTGAATTAGTAGTTTCATTCTTTGCGCGAGAATAGATTTATGGAAAATATTTGAAAAATATATCTGAATCCCCCCCCCCTTTGCATGTTTGATAGAAATGAAATTACAAAATTCCAGCTCAACACAAATGCTAACTATGTTCAAGATTTATCTCAAACAGTGAAATCATTATACTTTGCTAGAAAATAGATAAATAAATAAGTGAAAACTACCATTTCCCCTTAAGATACGCTTTTAATCAAAATGTGAGGATAAAAATCCACGTAAACCCAATTGCTAACTATGTTCAAAAATTAATTTTTAGAAAGTTAACCTTTTTAAAAGACTTTCATTTTGTGAATACACAACACGAAATTATAATATAAATTCCCCCTTTAGCGCTTTCAGAAGTGGATGTCTTGAGACGCTGGGATACATGTCAACTTATTTTTAACAAAGAGTACAGATACCGAGTTTCAACTCCCTAACTTGAGGGTCCCTGAGATATTCTATTTCCAGTATTTATTTTGGGTCCTTATCTTCGATTAGGAATTTAGTTGTAATGATGTGACAAAAACCCAGTTTAGGTAGGCACTAACTATGTTCTTTGTTTCAGAAGATTTAACGATGTGGATATGTATAGCGAACAAAGTAAGGAAAATTATCACAGACTTGTAGACACAAAACATTTCTGCATGAATAATTTTGAGTTTAACGTCCCACGTTCATGCACTGAGGCTATGGGGGATAGTGACGATGAGACGGGTGATACATGTGGAACAAAGAAAGTGGGAGAACTCAAAAAAAGCTCATGCACGCTATGTTTATACATCACAAATCTTTTCTCCCGAAAGCGTAGCGTTAAACTGTGATTGAATTGGAGACTCCACACATCAGAGGTGAGTGTTCTTGCTATTAAACCACCGCAACATCACAGGAAATGTAACTCAAATGATACATTAGTCTTCAGAAAACCGAAAATATACAGTTCTGGCCGTAAAAAGAAAAGTGGGACTTCCTTACAGAAACTTATCCCAAAGAAATCATCTTTGATTCTTACAAATTCCCTTTAGGTCTGGCTCTTTCCCCCTGCAATTTTGACACAGCCACGGGGTGGAAATTGAGCGATAATGTTGTAGTATATGATAATTTGTTATAGACAACAAATAGCTACAATACAGAAAATTACGATAATTTTATATAAATCAGAAATGTGATACACTGTTTACAAATTTAATGTAGAATTATTAAATAAGTGATGGATCTGGGGAAAATTTCGTATCTACATACAGGCTACAGTGATTAACTATGTTTAACGTGATTAGATAATTGTTTTATAACCGTAGGTGGTAACATAAGTATTTTTGGATTACTCTGCATATTCTTGAAGAACACAAATCATTTTTCAACGTACATTTTATTCGTAAAGAAAAACTTATTTTTTCTTCGATCGGAACAGCGAACAACTCGACTTCTTTCCCACAACCAAAAACAAAGGGATCTGTTATCGTTCACTAACACATAGGCCTATACATAAAACGTATTTTCACAATGAAAAGAGTTTAGCAATTAACAAAACCAGTATTTATTTTCTGGACTACATGTGTAAGAATTGTGCTCCGACCATTTAGACAATTCAGTGTTTCTTTCTTACCTTTAGTTATGCATAAACTTTTTTATATGACTAATTGGGACTGAATTAAGTATTTTTATTCGATTTTCTATGGAAATACTAAACATACAGGTGTCCAGAGCTACTGCTAGGAGCAAACAAACATTACAAGCGCCTTCTTACCTCATAGGTTATGATGTTAGGAGTAGTGTTGTAAATAAAAATAATAAAAAAATTTTTTTTTCAGAAATGTACAATTTTTTAGAAAAAAACATTGCCTCTCGTTTTTTTCTAATTTTTTTCAAATAGTCATTTGTAATGTTTCTTACGTCTATTTAAGTATGAATTATTTTTATGTAGATGTAACTACCGTATCATGCAACATAAATTGAACGCTAGATACTGATACGGTACAAATATTTTACAATATATATATATCAGTAGCATACCTACTAACAGTTCGAGTTTCAGCAGTGTTTCATCAATATCAACTAAGAAATAAAAGTAGAAATGAAAATCTGTTTTTTCCTGGAAGCATTCCTTCAACAAATATGAAAATAATATCACCTACAGTATAAAATGCAAATAACTTGTCTAAAGGTAGAAACTATAATGATACTAATTTGCCTACTAGTTTTTCCCTAATAGCATATATAAATAATTTTTCGACTAGATATATGATATGCAAGGCCGACTCTACTATATGTGCAATACGTGCATTTGCACGGAGCGGCAATATCTGCTCGAATTATTGCTATTAAGTACTTTATTTAAAATAAATATTTCTTGTTGGAAACAGACTTCATGATGATGGTAGTTAAATTTACTAAGCTGACCTTCTATATGAATACTACATTTCTAAATTATGTTTAGGTCGCATTAGTTTAAGGTCACATGGACAGTGCTAAAGCAAGTGGTCACATAAATCCCAGCATAAATTGCTTGAATGTTGCCAAATACTGTACAAGAACTCAATTCTCGAACACCTGTTCCATTTAGTTAGTTATCAGAGTTCTGATATGAAAGCTAGTCTTGTCTTTGTCACAAATAAGATCGTTATCATTGAAGGTGGAAACAACTTTTTAAGAAAAACTAACAGAGGTAGAAAAAAATAAAAAAAATCAAGATAAAAGAACTAGTTGCACTATAATTGCAAACTGATATATTGAGATTGAAGCTCGCTATTGAATTTTATAAAAAGAGTTACGATCTTTCAGGTGTGTTTGCTTTATCTTTCACTAACATAATAGATTAATATTCAAACAACAAACAGACACAACGAGATTGCATTTGTAGTATTTAAGCCTTTCTGAGTGATAGTACACTTTCCCTCCCCATCGTCGTTCATACTGGAATAGCATACTTACAATCGTGACTTTCAAGATTTGTTCTTTCTGGAGAAAGGGGAAGGCGGCAAATTATGCCATTACACAGGGCAACAAATTGTCTAGGGCAGGCCCTGTTGATATATACTACATATATACAAGACATGAATATAGGATGACATAATTTAAAGTAATGCAGGGTGTTTCAAAATGAATATTAGGGTTTTGAAACTTTATAGTATCTATTACAATTAACTTACAATTATAAATATTATCAAATGAATGAACAACTCAAACAGTTTTTACGCACCCATGCACATGCATTGTTTTCTCTGTCTCCATTGTTTGTTTTCATGCAGGAGACTGTTGTTCTTTCGTTTGATCTACATTCGCCAATCAGTGAACAATTACTCGCTGTAAACACTGACTTGTGAATGTAGATCAAACAAAAGGACAACAGTCTCCTGCATGAGTTGACAGTTAAAACAATAATAAACATGATTGAATATCATTGATGTAGCAAGCAGCAAGAGCAATGAGTACTTACGGACATTTTGTCAAGCGTGCATTTTGACTCTCCTCGCTTTCTGCTGATAGCGGCATTCTTCACCAGTGATAAAACAGTGTTACAAATAGAGGACAGAAGCGAGCTTGAGAGCCTTGACTGGACTAACCATTCATCCTACTTTATTTTACTTCACAACAACAGAATTTCCAGTTGAATTCATGAACAAAACACCTCCTAGAATATGATGTCATTCCTTAGTACTTTGACCCTTTCTGCTCAAAAACACAAAACGCGCTTTGTTGTGTGCTATGGTATACTAAAGGACTAACTATTGTCAAAATTGCAGATTTTTTTATGCATGCCCATTGCAGACATAGGACAGTGAAACATACCAAATTGGCAGAATTGCCCAAATTCACATTTTTTTTCCAGGCATTTGGAAGCAGCTACAAGTCTGTAAATTTTTGTGTATTAACTTATGACTCCGAACTAAATGCACCACAGATTCAGATTTCTACATCAATTGTTTCCCCTTCCCAAACATGTCTAATGTCCAAACATGTTATTACTCTAGACCCTGATTTCAGCCCCTTCAAGTGGTCTTAGGCAAAAATGTTAAGAGATCAAAATTTTAGCTCTGCACGAGCTGGAGACGTCCAGCAATTTTCAACTTGGTAGGACAAATACATGCTCAGATATTCAAAATAACGTAAACGCCTAAAAGTGAAAAACCTCATAATGGCGGCAGCCGCTGCGTCACCATGTGATGTAAAAAATAATTAATTGTGGTTTTGAAGTACCTGATATAGGATACACATTCATGAACAAATTAACTTTTTTGGGAGATGATCGAGCAGCACAAGCTTGATCACTTAGAATGGATTGACTCTATAAAGTTTTTGTTTACAACAACAATGTTATTATTAGTCGAGACTATAACTGCTAAACAACACGAGTTACTAGTCAGAAAGTGTAATCAAATGTACAGTATTCCTTTCGGACTCAGGTGGCCAAAGTGGCACACACGGATGTGTCACTTTTTTAAATCCGCTCCTGTGTGGACACTAATTAAGATATCGGGATATTTTTTTGACAAATATGTTTGGACCATAGTTTATCATATTAGTTTCTTTTTCTACTGGATGTCGAATTTCCTTCTCAAATTTCACCCCAGTCAAAAATTCGAGAATTTTAGAATTTCGAATTTTCTTTATTTCTTTTTTCCCTGTAGCTTCCTTCGTTGTAGAGAGACCTCCTTGAAACATATCAGATAGATAACTCGGATGGATACCTAATTGTTGACATCAATTGGACGGGCCTGCACGCAGTGTTCCCAACTAGGGAAATTAAAATTTCCCTAAATTTGGGCAAAAAATCGAAATTTTTGTTTGGACAAAAAATCGAAATCGATATCCATACCTAGACGTCCGAGTGCAAGTCAACTTACGCCAGTGGAACATTTGACCTTACTGAACAAACGCAGGCACAAATCGTTACAATGGGGTAGTTAGAGGCCGCACTTAAAATTCAGATTTAGGTTCTAATCCTTGATTTTTCTAGCTTTTCCCTACTTTCCTGTTTACCGTAATATAGTTTTGGTAATTAGAATCTTTGTTCCTTAAATATCGCCATGATCAGGGGTGTAGCCACAGGGACCCCATCGGGGCCAGCCCCCCGAATGAGTTCTTGTCCCCCCAAAGGACCAGCTTATAAAACATCATCGTAAGGTTACCTCGCTTCAGTCATTTAAAACGAACAAAGTTTTCATAAAATTAATAACTTATTCTAAAATAGTATGGAAAATACTATTTTACCATACCAATCGAAAAATAGTGTGGTATCCAGGGGCCTCGTTAAGGGGGGTAAGGGTGGAGCTCCCCCCAAAGTTCTCAATTTCTTAACAAGTTGGCAAATTAAAATACCTAGTTGGCAATTTGGAGAATGCCTCTTTGTTCGTGCTGCATATCATTATCAGTTATTTTATAGACTTGGCATAAATTTTGTGTAGGTTCCTATCTCGAAATAAGTTGATGTATTCGTTGAAAGCTTCTTTACTTTTTGCAAGTGATCAGTGCCGGATTTACGTATAAGCTAAACAAGCTATAGCTTAGGGCCCCACTGTTTTGTGGGCCCCGAAAACATGAAGAAAACTGGATATCAATTTCCAATGTATAAGAAAATCAATCAAAATAAAATAAAATTTACATATACGTAGGACGTAGCAACAGTGGTTCCTGTTGTGTAGGCTACTATGATGTAATTAATGGTGCTCCTTCTGCTAGTCTGCTTCCTAAAATATCATTATTTATCCATTTCTGTATAGAGGGTGCCTACGTTCACCTGGACACGTAGAGGGCCTCACTAAGCCTAAATCCGACTCTGCAAGTGATCACACTTCACTTTTGTTCATTTGATATTCCTAAACATTTTGAAGAATCTTTAATGAAAAATCGGGAAATTGTACCACTGACAAGAGCTGAATAGAGGTAGCGTGTAAAATTAAAACAAAGACAGAGAGAAGAAGGGTTTTGGTTGCAGGTAGATCATTGAGCGCAAAAGAATTTGATACAAGAGCGTATATAAGACAACACGCTGATTGTGGAGATTAATAAGAATTAATAGGCCTATTAATAAAATAAGAACAAAGCAGTGACTGGTTAGTACAAAACTTTTTACTATGTATAGTATGTAAATTTGACAAATTTAAGAGTTTTTTCGCAATAGTAAAATATAAAAGGGAAATAGATTTTGATACCAGAGTGAATATATTGTGTAATCGTATCTGCTTTGTGTGTGAATAGACCTTTCCCTTTGAACAAAAAGTGATCATATTAATACGGAGGAAAACAATAGATTACACTAGTTAACAAAGGTTTTGTTACATAAAAGGAAATACCTGTTCTGAAAGAAACTTTTTGCGCTGAATTCGAATATGCACTCGGTTTTTCTCCATCACGTACGATTTTCCCGTAACAGAGGGATTTTCGGGAAAATCCCTCAAAAATTTCCCTTTTCGTTTATTTTTGCACCCCAAGATCTTGTCCCCTTGCATATACTAACATAGAAATTATACCTAAGTATACTTTGATTCATATTTAACAAACCCTCCAAGTTTCGTAATAATCGCTTTATTCTTTCTAGAGAAATAAATATGTTTGTATGTATACTGTGTGTACTGTTTATTGCACCTTATAGTAATGCTTTCAGATCTCTTAAGTTGAGGTAAAACGTTTTGCTTTATTACCACAAACACATATATAAAATATAATACAATATAATTTACAAGTGTGACAATTTACAATAAACAATAATACAAATGTACCAAAAGGTCATGAAAAGACAATCAAAACTATCACAATATATGAAACTTCCATTGGGTTACAAAAACGTACACTACTTCCTTTTTTTTAAGAAATGTTGCATTCTCTAACAAGACCCCAACGATAGTCCCCCATCATTGAAGGATCCCATCGTCCCTGGTACCTTTTCTCCATTGCCATTATATCTTGGTGGAGTCTTTCCCCCTGTTCGTCGCTGAGAGCACCTAGGTTAGCAGGAAAGAAGCTGAGGTGGGAGTGCAAAAAGTGGATTTTTAAAGACATCCTACAACCCAACTCTTTGTATTTCTGTATCATGTCCTGTACGATTTCTGTGTAACTCTCAGCTTTGTTATTGCCCAGAAATTTGCGCACAACACACTTAAATGCTGTCCAGGCAGCTAGCTCAGCACTGTTTAACTTGCTGTCAAAGCTATCATCAAGCATTAATTTCCTAATTTGGGGACCAATAAACACTCCCGCTGAAATCTTACAAGGGACATCACCCAATTGTCCGGCTCCAATTTCAATTATTTTTTTCTAGCTGATAGAGGACATATATGGATTATTTGTGATACCAGAAATTTTTGCCATGGTGCATGTTTTCTATTTTTGTATAATTTTTTTTTTTTTAGAGTTGTGATGTGGTTATTAGAGATTACTGCAGAAGTCTCTACTAACCTTTTTAAACGGAGCGTTAATGAAAGAACAACCACGTAGATACATATAAGGCATAGGGGGAAGTTGTATGGTAGGTATGACCTTGACGGCAGCCATCTTGAAATTCGGCATTTTGAATTAAGATCAAGTTTTTTAAATGGGAATACGTTAATATGATACATAATTTCGGGCTAGAATTTAATCAGAAAGACAATGGTGAAGCTAGTTTTGAGATACATTCATTTGGGGAAAAGTTACAGCCATTTAATTGTTCACTTACTACGTGCGAAAGTCCCTTACCTCCGCTTCTAACCCGCGTATTAATAATAATAAGTTGATAAAAGTTTCGGTAATATATATTATGCCTAGAGGGAAGTAATACGGTAAGAGTAACGTTGACGGCAGCCATCTCGAAATCCGCCATTTTGAATTAATCCGCCATGAAGTTTGAAAAACGAAAACCATAGCATTTGACACCTCATTTTAATAGTAAATTTTCCCAAAAAGCCAATACTATGCTTATTTTTGTTCTATAGTTAACCAATATGAATTTAGGACTGCTTCTAATGTGCACCAAACGTCCAATATTTGATCTTTCAAATTGGCAACATTCCTTAATTTTCACCGCATGTTTTAAGATTCCAACTGGCAATTTACAATTGTTGCCATGGCTCATGTTTTCTAAATTTATTACATTGTTTTAAGAGTTGCGATTTGTCAGTTCGTGAATAGTGTTGGGATAAGCATCCAGCAATCTTTCTGAATTTTGAAGACTTGCAATGTAATTATTTATTTTAAGCGAGAATACATGAAGAACCTATGGACCTATGTGACGTAAAAAAATACAAATGAAATTATTACAAATTGGTGTTATACGAACACAAAATTATCAGGAAATGTAGCCTACATGTTGCGCAAACGACAAACAATAAAATATTTTTAATAAATACAACTTTAAAGGAACAGCACCAATGACAGAAAATATCAAAGAGGCATAATGGCTGTTCCCAAAACATTGTTTGTACCAGGAACAAAATATGAAAACAGGTAACTTGTTTATAAATAGGTATAACTTAATTGAGTTCCCGATCAATACTGACTATAAATCTTACAAACATGAATCATCGACAACAATCGCTAGAAAACGAATGACTTTTTGTCTGACTAGCTGAAAAATCGCCATAGAAAATAAATAAATAAATAAATAAATATAAATAAATAAAGAAATATAAAACAAAACAAAAGACCCTTGATTCACACAACAATCATATTTCGTTTTCCTTTCTGAAGTGAATTTTCATTTGATTTTTCGTCCCATCTACTATACAAGCTACGTCTTCGGTATTACGTGAATGCAAATTTGGAGTTGTTTCGTTGTGCGATGATTCATGTCAGTAAAAGAGTTTTTGAAGAGCAGGTATGGTAAATAAATAATTACATGGCAAGTCTTTAAAATTCAGAAAGATTGCTGGGTGCTTATCCCAACACTATTCACGAACTGACAAATCGCAACTCTTAAAACAATGTAATAAATTTAGAAAACATGAGCCATGGCAACAATTGTAAATTGCCAGTTGGAATCTTAAAGCTTGCGGTGAAAATTAGGAATGTTGCTAATTTGAAGGATCGAATAATGGACGTTTGGTGCACATTAGAAGCAGTCCTAAATTCATATGGGTTAACTATAGAACAAAAATAAGCATAGTATTGGCTTTTTGGGAAAATTTACTATTAAAATGAGGTGTCAAATGCTATGATTTTCTTTTTTCAAACTTCATGGCGGATTAATTCAAAATGGCGGATTTCGAGATGGCTGCCGTCAACGTTACTCTTACCGTATTACTTCCCTCTAGGCATAATATATATTACCGAAACTTTTATCAACTTATTATTATTAATACGCGGGTTAGAAGCGGAGGTAAGGGACTTTCGCACGTAGTAAGTGAACAATTAAATGGCTGTAACTTTTCCCCAAATGAATGTATCTCAAAACTAGCTTCACCATTGTCTTTCTGATTAAATTCTAGCCCGAAATTATGTATCATATTACCGTATTCCCATTTAAAAAACTTGATCTTAATTCAAAATGTCGAATTTCAAGATGGCTGCCGTCAAGGTCATACCTACTATACAACTTCCCTCTATACCTTATATGTATCTACGTGGTTGTTCTTTTATTAACGCTCCGTTTAAAAAGGTTAGTAGGGACTTCTGCAGTAATCTCTAATAACCACATCACAACTCTAAAAAAAATATACAAAAATAGAAAATATGCACCATGGCAAAAATTTCTGTCATCACAAATAATACATATATGTCCTCTATCAGCTAGAAAAATTTCATTGAAATCGGAGCCGGACAATTGGGTGATGTCCCTTGTTAGCATCACTCAGGTTAGGGAACTTATCTCGCAAATACTTGAAACCTTCACCAGATGTGTCCATGGCTTTGACAAAGTTTTTCATAAGTCATTTGATATGAAGTGGCGGTAGTAATATCTTATTAGGATCTACCAAAGGAGCGTATTTGACGTTGCATTCTCCAGGTACGTAATTCACTCTAGGTTCCCATTCCTTCACTTCATAATGTTTGTCATCAGCTCGGCTATCCCATAAACATAAAAAACATTGGTACTTCGTGTAACCGCACTGCAGTCCTAATAAAATACCAACTACCTTGAGATCACAACATATTTGCCAACAATGGTCCTTGTAATTTATAAGATTTAGCAAAGTTGACATGGTGTCATAAGATTCCTTAATCTTCACTGAGTGCGCAAGTGGTATAGAAGGTTTTTTATTTCCATTATGTAAAAGGACAGCTTTAAGGCTGACCTTTGACGCGTCGATAAATAACCTTCATTCTTCTGGAACGTAAGGAATTCCTAGCTCCGCCATCAACCCATTTATATCCGTACATACGCACACATTATCTTGCATTGAGAAATAGCTTGAAAATTGAACATGCCTTTTCCTGTACACTGATATGTTCGTTTCTGCATCCAATAAGTTCCACTGCTGGAGCCTTGATCCCAGAAGTTCCGCCTCTTGTTTTGTCAGGTGCAAATCACGGACTAGGTCATTAAGTTCACATTGCCGGATGAAATGTGGCTCGCGAACACAGTCAGGGATGAACGTTGGATCCTTGGATGTACATGTTGATGTCGATGGTTCATCAAGGTCATGATCATCATCAGAGTCTTTTGGCCACATCTCTTCCCAGTTGGTAGGAGGCTCGGGAAGTGGAAGTTCATCCCCGTGCGGAATAGGTCTAATTGCGGATTTAACGTTGGGATAACTTATTGTGTATTTGCTTTTTTTATTTAATAGAATGTCCCTTAACTACTGTGAGACAAAAATAACAATCATCCAGATGGTTGGTGGGTTCTCTCCACACCATTGGTACAGCAAATTTCATGAACCTCCGTTTCCCTTTGGCCCATGCAAGTAAAGTGACGTAGCACGACGCACAAATTATGTTGGGTGCCCAAGTTTTGTCCTGATCTCCCACACGATATCCGAAATATATATAATATGCTAGTTTCACCGATGGCGTAATGGATCTACACTGTCCTTTAACTACAAACTGGCCACACACATAAAAACTATTTGGTGAGTTAACACACGAACGCCGTCCTCTTGACGCCATTGTACTGATCACAAACTAAACTTCTGGTCTTAGTTGGGTATAATGCCGTTAAGATCAAACATGAAAGCACTCTTAGCAGCAAAGACAACTTTGAAAGTGAAGTAGTGTTAAACCACACGTCAATATAAAAATGTACAAAACTCCCTCACCAGGTGTCAAGAACATAAGAAAGAAAGAAATGCGCCGGGGGAGGGGGGAAACGATACCGTAGTGGAAAATTCAGACTGCATTAGTTCATTGTTGTCAACAATGAGTCTGTATTCCATTCTTTCTTTCTTTTGCATTCTGTTACATTTGATAACAAATATTGATAACCATTTCATGAACAAAACGAAAAAACTTGGAGAATTGTATATATATGTATTAAGATATACATATACTGTACGTTTAAAAAATATATAAGGGAAATTTTTGAGGGAATTTCCCTTAAATCCCTCTGTTACGGGAAAACTGTACGTGATGGAGAGAAACCGAGTCCATATTCGAATTCAGCGCAAAACGTTCCTTTAAGATCAGGTGATTTTTCTCATGTAACAAACAAAAAGTTTAAATTTGTTAACTAGTGTTATTTAAGTTGTTTTGCAGTAAGACTCTATATTTACAGGGCTTTTCGAGTAGGGAGAATTGAACAAAATGTGTTGTGGGAATGATATCACAGTAGATTTCTGGGGGTGTTGTTCGGTGGGGAGAAAAGCTACAATGGATGTCAAGCAGTGCCGTGCCTTGTGGTGGAGCGACCGCCCCGGGTGCAGATGTAAAGGGGCACAAACTTCGGGAGAAAAATGCATGTGCGTACACATGTATAAAATGTAAGGAAAAAAGTAATTAAAAGTGCTCAAAATCAAGAGAAAGCATGGATTAATTTTGAAAATTTTCTACCGCTTCGCGCCAAGCATGGTGGCGCTTCGCGGCTGGTCTGTCGATCTCACTTATATGCACGGGGGCACCGTCGTATACTCTTCTCCCCGGGCGCTAAGTTACCACGGTACGGCACCGGAGTCAAGTAATTTCGTCGCTTCCGCTGTGAACCTAAGTGCAAGATGCCAAAAGTCACATTTTGGCGTTCGAAACAATACGTCTGCTGGGTGAAAGCATAGACCAGTGTGTGTTTCACTCCATTTTCATACAAATGTGTTGCCTTTCCTACCTTATTTTTAATCCCGTAATTGCTTCTTTCGAAAGTTAAACAAAAATTGCAATTCTTCTTTCTT
The DNA here is from genome assembly GCF_964235325.1 of Thermobia domestica. NCBI lineage: Eukaryota > Metazoa > Arthropoda > Insecta > Zygentoma > Lepismatidae > Thermobia > Thermobia domestica. Next base: position 285,134,169 of record NC_137454.1, on the reverse strand, counting down.
CCGCATTTGTAAGTCAAAGCAATACAAAAACCGCTGTATCTTATTTATGTAGCTCACAGGCCCGCAACTATGGGGGAGGAAGCGAGGCACGAGCCACGGGCACGTGGTTCGAGGGTGCCTAAAAAGGGAGGTGTTACATTAGTATTTTTCCTGTCGGTATTTAATATATTTCATCAGAGTGCGAAATCATGAAATCGAAATGGGAGGAGACGAAGACTGAAGAGTTAAAAAAAAAAAAAAAAATGCGCACTTTTATGCATCAAAATTTCGATTGGGCATCCAGATTTAGTAAACTATATAAAGTTAGATATTACTAGTATACTGCTGATCACCAGTTCATCTAATAATTAAATATGAAATACACGTGGATTACATATGAATTACGGTAATTACTTTGGAAACTTCTGACATTATTTCAGTATATTATCTCCCCCAGCAAGGATTTAGTGAAGGAATTTTGTCCAAAAATATTCAGTGGGGGAATTCCCCTGTTCCCCAAGGATTTCGCGCTCTGTTTTTCACAATTTCACTATTTCAATTCGATAATAAATAATGAATTTAATGTAGAATTAAATCTCATATTATATGTATTATAGTGCATTTTCCTCTTCTCTAACTACATACATTATTCATTTTGGTAGAAAATCATTCTACAAAGACATTCTCTCAGGCTTTCTCCCACCTTTCTGCCAGAGCCATTTTCCGCACCCTACCCAACAAGATCCGTCGTTTTACCAAACGTCCTTAAAATATGAAGTAGATGAGCTAAAGAGGTATTTGTGTGCAGGTTAGCCTGGTCTCTCACTGAACCCCACAATTGAATGTTTATGTAAATTATATGTCCCTATATCACAAGCAGTAAATATAGCCTACCTTATTCTACGTTTTTTAATGCATTTCTACAACAGATTATAGCATTAGAGGTTCTCGTGAGGAGTGGGTGACGCCTAACCTAGCCATCAGTTGTCAAATTAGCAGTTGTGCATCGTGCATGGTGATAATGATCCTGAGTTAAGGTGTAAAATTGCACTCGATAGTGGGACAAGGGCTGTTCGTATTCGTATCTCAGACGATGCATGGAATGGGACGAATATGAAAATAAGGTTGCTATAATAGATTTCCACAGGGTTGGTAAAAGTGAGACTAAGATTTTCGAAACACTTTTCATTTTTTAAAGTAAGACTTGGCAATTTTTAAAATCAAAACTTGGCAATGTCAAGTTTCATCGTCCCCAATCTTGTAATGCTCGCTACGCCGCTGATGTATCTCTTCCTTATACCGATCGGAAAGTAGCATGGTATGCTTTTTCTGTGACAGCAGATTACACAATTTACTGCGATTTATATTTGACAGTTTGATGACAAACGTTTTAACAAGGTACTATAAATATTACCACAAAACATTGGTGTTCAATTAATTTGTAAGTATATTATATTTTTATATGCTCTACCTCGTGTTTTATAAAACATTTTTTATCATATGGAAAATTTCGTAAAAACAGTTTTTATTTAATTTTTCAGTTTGCATTTCATTCGCTTTTTTAAAATTCTACTTGGTGCAAAACAGGAAGTAAGATATAGCTGTTAATAAAATAATTATGTTTGTTTAGTCACGAATAATAAATAAATATTTTTGTTAGGAAATCTTAAAGAAATTAATCTTATGTAGATAGGTTTTGTGTACAAAAGCTTAAACTGAAATCGTTATTCACAAAGGTATAACATTTGGTCCGGGACAGTAGTTCTGGGTTAAATATAATATAAAAACTATCTGGAATATAATTTATGGAGAAAAATTAAAATAATAATAATAATAATAATAATAATATTTAAATAAGAATAATAAGAATAAGAATAAGAATAAGAATAATAAGCTTAAAAAGCAGTGGTTTTAGTGTTTCGGAAGGAAACTAAAATATTCCGGTTTTTTCAGCTCTCAAAAACACTAGCTGCAACAATTTTTTTTGGCTTGGCCCCCCTTCAAAACGACGGGTCCCTCCTACATTAACCTGACGGCTACACCCCTGGCCATGATACTTGTAGGACACATTAATGGTGTACCAATGTATATTTAAAGATAGTTTGCGTATGTCTGGTAGCAGTGTTGCCAGCTACAGAAAATTTAAATCCAGATTTTATGGGGAAATTTTGGGAAAATTATCTGTTTTGTCTCTATTTCCCTCCTGTTGACTACATTCGAACAAACGTGTCACTGTCTGAAAGCCTCCTCCTTAGCCTACACAGCGCACCATAAAAAGTTTCAGTAGAGTAATTACGGAAAGTACAGACAGTTGTGGTTTATAATAAACCATGTTCTGTAAATGATAAGAAAATGGTGAATTTCTGAGGTAGAATGAGATTTTTTTTTTTAAATTCATTATTTACTTTGTTAGATATCGCCATGATACTTGTAGGATACATTCTTGGGATACCAGGGTTTATTTTCAGATATTTTTCGTCTGTCTGATGCCAGTGTTTCCAGCCAAAGCAATTAATTCCTGATTGTAGGTGAAATATTCAGAAAATTTCCTTTTTCCTTTTTGCTGGCTAGATTGGAACAGACGTACCACTACCTCAAAGACTCCTATTTGGTCTTACTGAACGCACAATGAAAAGTTTCAATAGGACAATTAGAGAAGCTGTAGCTCCGGCATATCTCTTGACTTTTGCTTTTGAATCGTAAAAAGTGTCAAAATTTCATGTGTATGATGACAGAGAATTTTTTCTTTCTTTCTTTCTTTCTCTATGGCAACAGTGGTGCTAGATACAAAAAAAATCTTAAAATTCTACCAGTGAATTTATTGTAAATTTTCACCCCCACATTTCTCTCAATAATTTCCCACCCGTTGGTAACACTGCAATGTAACACACCAAAAAATAGCGACATTCCTTTTAAACAACAAGGCCTTAACCATATCAATCAGGTAAATGATTTTTGAACAATAAATCACTAACTAAGAATGGAGGAAACGCCAAAAAATGACCTGGGTCCAAAAGTAATAATCGCACTATTTTGCTGGCAAGGTACAAAGGAACAAACGATTTGCAGTTACTAGGGCTTTGGTTCAAGTTTTGTTGATTATCTCAATAATCTGCAATATAAATCAATAAATAATAGTTACCAGAAAAAAACAGACATTTGAAAATAAAAACATGAAAAAGAAAAATCTTATTGGAAAAATCTTCACAGAAAAAAAACGTCTTTTTACAGTACTAGTGAGGACCAATGTTCTTTTCTTCCACATTGTAGCCAGTAGTGTAAAAAACGTTTTTTTTTCTGTGAAGTTTTTTAAAAATAAAAACCGTTGTTTTCCATGATTTTTTTCAAATGTCTGTTTTTTGGCAACTATTATTTATTAATTTATTTGCAGATTATTGAAATAATCAACAGAACTTGAACCGAAGCCCTCGTAACTTACAAATCGTTTGTTTCTTTGTATGCACTACTCCAAAAGTGCATTACCAATTGCGATTCTCCTTTTCCTGCAATAGCAGGCAACCCAAAAAGCTCGGCGATTGGGTTGGTTGCGAATTCGAAAGGCGTTGGACCAAACCTCAATTTTGTAACAAATATATCAGTGTGGCAAACTGCAAATAACAGAATAAAACGAATTATTAAAAATGACAATTTTATTATCGTGGCGGAGTTGGATGACATCAAAAGTTACAACATGATCTTACTTAAGCAGTTCAAACAAGATGAATGGCAAGAAACACATATCACAGGAAAGCATTTATCTCCTCCCCCCCAACAAAAAATAATCTCATAAAAAAGAAAATAGTTACATAATGTGAAGGTTTAATGTAAAATTCTCACCAAATATTTTGAAGGCAACAACAACTGAACCGAAGTGCATGTTAATGAATTGTGCACAGATATTGCAGACGTAAAATGAAGATACGGGTTTCGTATTTTTCTAAAACAAAAAAGTTGGGTGGGGCACGTGCCCCTCCAAACCTTTGATCACGAAATATGAAAAATGCTAGTAACACTATGTCAAATGTGTGTAAAGGGCATGAAGAATTGTAACGAAACTTTGTGTATGGACAATAGGCCAAAAATAAAGGAATATGGGCTTTTATGTTCTGTGGAAAAACGATTTTAGGGGGTAAAAGTCCCCACGCAAAATTTTTAAACCTGACGCCCGAAAGGTAAGAAGAAGTAAATCGAAGTGAAAGAAATTGTGAACAGAGATTGCAGACGTAAAATGAGGATACGGGTATCGAATTTTCTTGAAAAAAAAATGTTGGGTGGGGCATGGCCCCCTCCAAACCTTTGGTCACGAAATACGAAAAGTGCTAGTAATACTATGTCAAATGTGTGTAAAGGACATGAAGAATTGCAACGAAACTTTAGGTATAGACGATACGCAAAAAACAAAGGAATACGGTTTTTGATTTTCTGCGGAAAAACGGTTTCAGGGGATAAAGAACCCACCCCAAACTTTTGAAAGTTAACGCCCGAAAGATAAGAAGTGAACCGAAGTGAATGAAATTTTGCACACATATTGTAGACATAAAATGTGGATATACGGATTTCGTATTTACTTGGAAAAGACGGTTAGGTGGGACACGGCCCCTCCAACCATTTGATCATGAAACATCAAAAGTGATAGTAACTGTATGTCAAATGTGTGTAAAAGACATGAAGAATTGCAACGAAACTTCAGTACGCAAAAGCAAAGAATACGGTTTTTTTTATTTTCTGCGGAAAAACGGTTTCAGGGGCAAAAGAACCCACCCCAAACTTTTGAAAGCTTAGGCTCGAAAGATAAGAAGAAGTGAACCGAAGTGAAAGAAATTTTGCACACATATTGTAGACAAAATATTGGTATACGGGTTTCGTATTTACCTGAAAAAGACGGTTAGGTGGGGCACGGACCCCTCCAATCATTTGATCACGAAATATCAAAAGTTCTGGTAAAAGTATGTCAGATGTGTAAAACGACATGAAGAATTGCAACGTAGCTTTCTGTACGGACAACACGCAAAAAATAAACGAATACGGGTTTTTGTGTTCTGTGGAAGAACGATTTTACGGGGCGAAAGTCCCCACGCAAAATTTTTAAAGCTGACGCACGAAAATCAAGAAGATGTGAACCGAAGTGAATTAAATTGTGAACAGAGATTGCAGATACGGGTTTCGTATTTTCCTGATAAAAATGTTGTATGGGGCACGGACCCTTCCAAACCTTTGATCACGAAATATGAGAAGTGTTAGTAACACTATGTCAAATGTGAGTAAAGAACATGAAAATTGCAACGAAACTTTACATATAGACAATTTGCGAAAAAAAGGAATACGTTTTTTTATTTTCTGCGGAAAAATTCTTTTAGGGGCAACAGACCCCACCCCAAGCTTTTGAAAGTTGACGCCCGAAAGATAAGAAGTGAACCAAAGTGAATGAAATTTTCCACATATTGTAGACATAAAATGTGCTTATGCGGGTTTCGTATTTACCTGGAAAAGACGGTTAGGTGGTGCACGGACCCCTCCAAACCTTTGACCAGGAAATATCAAAAGTGATAGTAACAGTATGTCAGATGTGTGTAAAGGACATGAAGAATTACAACGCAACTTTGTGTATGGACAACACGCAAAAATAAATGAATACGGGCTTTTATATTCAGTGGAAAATACGATTTTAGGGGGCAAAAGCTCCCCCCCAAATGTTGAAATTTTACGCCGGAAAGGCAAGAAGAAGTAGCCCGAAGTGAATGAAATTGCGAAAAGATATTGCAGACATCTAATTAAAGAATACGGGTTTCGTATTTTGCTGGAAAAAACGGTTGGGTGGGGCACGGAACCCTCCAAACATTTGAACAAGAAATATCAAAAGTGCTAGTATCAGTATGTCAGATGTGTGTAAAGGACATGACGAATTGCAGCGAAAGTTTGTATATGGACAATACGCGAAAAATAGACGAATACGAGTTTTTAATTTTCTGCGGAAAAACGGTTTTAGGGGGCAAAAGCTCGCACCGAAAATTTTGAAAGTTGACGCCCGAAAGGCAAATAGAAGTTAACCGAACTGAATGGAATTGAGAACAGATATTGCAGACGTAAAATGAGGGTACGGGTTTCGTATTTTCATTGAAAAAACGATTGGGTGGTGCACGGACCTCTCCAAACCTTTGATCACGAAAACATCGTAAGCGTTAAAGCTGCCTTCTGAAATATTATAAAATAGTACATATACTGTTTGTGCTTACTGTTGATCTTCCAAATTTGAAAAATCGGATGGATACACTTGTGAAACACGGAAGGTCTTATTTACATATCCAATATCTACACTCAATTTCTTTCGCTTCTGTCCACTTCTTTCGCCACCAGACGCCTCGGTCCACCCAAAAGTTTTTTCTTTGCAGGAAAATACGAAACACGTATTCGTTCATCTTACCTCTACAATATTTGTGCACAATTGCATTCACTTCGGTTCACTTGTTTTTGCCTATTGGGCGTTAATTTTCAAAATTTTGGGTGGGGGCCTTTTCCCCTTTACCGTTTTTCCACAGAAAATAGAAAACGCATTAGTTTTTTTGTGCATATTTTCACTACACAAAATTTCGTTGCAATTCTCCATGTTCTGTAGGCACTTCTGGTATACTGTTATTAGCACTTTTGATATTTCGTGATCAAAGATTTGGGGGGGTCCGTGGCCCAACTAACCGTTTTTTCCAGGAAAATACGAAACCCGTATTCCCTCATTTTATGTCTACAATATCTGTGCACAATTTCACTTCGGTCCACTTGTTATTACCTTTCGGGCGTCAACTTTCAAAATTTTGGGTCTGGGTTTTCGCTCCCTAAAACAGCTTTACCGCAGAAAATAAAAATACACGTATTCGTTTATTTTATGTGTAGTATCGACCTACCAATTTTTTTCAAAATCGGAGTGTTACACTTGGGAAGTGTTACTTGTCAGTCATTGTGGAACTATTTTCCTTGTTTCTCCATCAATAAAAATTGTCTGACAAGTAAAGGGTCCAAATGGATGAATCGAGTTGCGGGATGAGACGTAGTGCGACTGATAGAGGATATGGAAATATGTATATTTGTAAAATTATAAGGGCTGAATGTCATAAGAAACGGAGGGGGTCAAAATTGATGTGTAGGAAAGCTATGCTATTTTATTGAAATACATCAAATAAACTGTTGAATCATGAAAATAGTGAGAGATAGACAATGCAAACGGTGATAGTTTCACATATTGACAGATGAAGAATGGGCAGAGTAGATCACGAACGCTGGCGGCACCTTGAAATCTGTCATTTTGAAATCTGTGATAATTTTGGAAATGGAAAGGTAGTGACGTGATATATCAATTAAGGCTAGCATGCTCTCAAAAGTCAATTATGAACTTAAGTGATCGTTATCTGTACTTATTTGTTAGATTTAGGATAATCTTCATAGTTATTTACGAAAATCTAGGAGACTGATACTCGTATGTTGAAAGTTTGGACTATCACGAAAACACATGTAAGTTGAACATGTCCAAAGCCAAGAAAACTAACCTCGAAATTTGATATCCAAGATGTATATTATTATATTTCACTGTCGAATATCAAATTTCACTGTTAGTTTTCTTGGTTTGTAGATATGTGAGTTATTTCTTGTCCATAATACGACTAATAATGCTAAAAGACTCACAAATCAAATTTAGTTCGTACCTTTAGCATTTCTTACAATCAACGTACAATTGTAGTTCTTAGCCTTTCGAAAATTATTAGCCTTATAGTAAAGTATTTCATTTTACCGAACCACAATTATGCTCTTTAGGCTAAGGGAGACAATGATTAAGGCAAGTGAATGTTGATGGAAGATATGACGGAATGAGAATGTGGAAGGAAATTGAAGTATCCCAAGAAAAGCCACACACGATACGATGGTGTCCACCACAAAATTTCTTGGCTAAGGATCGAACCAGAGGCCCCACGTACCAGAGGCAAGTGTTTACCACTGAGTCACCTTGTCTCCCCCAATCCCTAAGAGACGCGGGCATCCAGTTAAGAATAACTGACATAGAAAAACGTACTTACCATTTTCGCACAAAGGAACCTCCACGAATCTCACATTCTGACCGTTTTTTACTTCTTGTATGTTGGTTTATCACACATATTATTTAGTATATCGATACATCTGTCAGAATCATAGTGTTTCCTCCAAAGTAGGGGCAGGGTGACTTAGTGATAGAGCGCTTACTTCTGGTGTGGGATGGACTTCGTTCGATCCCAGACTATAAAATTTGTAGTGGATACCATCGTACCCGTGAGATTTCTCGGAATTATCCTGTTTTCTCCTACATTTCACAAATTATTTCCCCAAAATTAGCTTCCATCTATTACCTCTCTTTATTATTGGATCGGATTTCAGTTTAGCATCCCTTCGGTAGCAAAATTACATGAGATATGGAGCTAGGGATTAACGTGAGATACGAACTGCTTGCGCTCCCGCCGCGAATCGGAACCGGGTCTCCTATGCGAAAGTCGCAGACGCTACCCCATGGCCATGCGTGATCTCTCTGTCTTCATTAGCCTATAAGGCATAACATTTAAACTTTATGGACTTCAAATAATTTCAGTTCTTCCTCGATAGCCAATTCTATACTGAGACAAAGTAGATCAATCAAATGTGTCCACCTTAGCTTTTTTATAATCTTAATGATGTTCTTGTAACTTTTTCCGTGTTCTAAGATTCATGTTAGTTGAAATATCGTATTTAATTGTAGTTAACTTGCCCCGGTCAACGTTTCATAAAATATTCCCATAATTCTTCAATTTATTTGAGGTGACCTTTGTGCTGCCTCTGTACCATATCGGGTTGTGCATTAATGGAAGCCATTGCTAAAAATAATATACATTTCCTTTCCCCGACTTCGATCCGACATTTTATTCTCGAGTTACGGCTGTTTTGGGCATTTTTTCGACTGGTTTTTGGCTGGTCATAGCGCCAAAAGGAAGCATTGTGCACCCAGGTTGTCTTATCTTGGTGCCAGGAATGAGTTCTCAAACGTTGTGAGTGTTGTTTTGAAACACCCTCTATATTTCTATCCTGTTTCTGATTAGCTTCTCTTTGCCAATCAATTTCCAGTATTCCCAAATCAAACCAAAAGTGAACTAAATTCACTAAATCGCCTTCCCCCTATGCTTTCTTCTTGTATAGTACTTATTATATATTTATATTGTAATTGACAGAGATTGCCAATATTGATTGAAATATCTGGTTAAAATTCTATTAGAGGAATTCCCTCTTCAGTACAGAAATTCCCTCCTTGCATCCTACCGCCATTTTAGGCGGATAGGATTAAGTAAGATGGGAATTCCCATCTCGCCTAAAATGGTAGACATTCTTATTTTGGAGCTATAAGTGGCTGATAAATCGTTAGGCGAGGTGGGATCAGGCTAGATGGGATGGAATCATCTGAAAAGGTAGGGGTACGGTAGGTAGCGGCATGACGTCACGCCGTCCCCCATGCCTATCTTTGCCCATTGTAACTGCTTAGGAAGTGGGAGGACGCCGTACACAGATTTTTGGAGGTGAGGATAGGGTCCCCCGCGTTCCCACGCACTTTAACCCCTGCTGCTAAGTATTAATTGCTGTGAGGACTAACGAAAAATATTATGTGATAACAATAATAATAATAATAATAATAATAATAATAATAATAATAATAATAATAATAATAATAATAATAATAATAATAATAATAATAATAAAGTATCTGAATGATACAGATATTTTTTCAACTTTTATTACAATTGCTGTGGGTTCCCATGAATCTGGTTATATTGTTTTTGTAAGGAATAAAGAGGCTTCAAACAACAATATGATTTGTATAAAAGAAAAAAGCCTTATCAGCTGCTTTACAAAGAACTAAGCACTGACAAGTGCCTTGTGTCTGTTTTTTTTAAACACAATGTTACGAGGCACAGAAGCCACCACGCCTGCGGTGTGCTTGCTTTTTTGCCTCAGGCAGCTTAAGTACTAAAATTAAGACTTTACCTCAGGCAGACAGTACTAAAATTCTGACAATTTATGTGTAGCTATCAGTCAACCACACAGGTTCTTTGAAACGCTGAATTTTACAAGAAAGGTTTTGTCCATCGGATAGGAAGCGAACGAAGCCCATCGTACGTTGTAATCCCTTCCCCTCTTTTGCACGCTGTGTGAAATTTAACTTGTATACTGTAGTAAGTTACAGAAAAGAGAATGCTATTTTTTTTAAAAAAATGACATTATCGAATAAGATTGACCATTATTACAATATATTCAAGATGAAAAATATTCTTTTAACAGTCGTCGTACTTAGTTCTCTGCACTGAAATTCCCATAATGTTCTTTCTTCTTTTCTAATATGAGCTCCGAGCTTCTTCGTGGCTAAGTGGTTAGCGTACGTGCCTTTGGCGTGAGAGACCCGGGTTCGATTCCGGTGAGAGCTCATGTAGTTCGGGTTTCTCAATTAATCAGTAGGTCCCGTCTTATATAGCCTCGCTGCTGAAAGGGACGACAAAATCAACTCATATTGAGCATCATAGGAGATATAACTCCGAGGTGAATTTTGTCCCTGGAAAACCTCCCAAAATCATCAACGGTACGAAATATGTCTGCAATGCAACATGTCCATCATTTCCAACTCTATGCTCTGTGACCTAGTTTGCTTTTCATGTTTTCAGTAAACTAGACAGACAAAAGGAAGAATAGAGGCTTTCTTCCAGAAAATTGTGTTCGAGGGTGGGGGTGGGGTCACACAGGCTCGTATCCACGGGGAGTCTAGGGGGCCGGGCTCACCCACATTTTTTACATTAGAATGATTTATGAGCATTAAAGTAGTCAGCCATTAGGATTTTTTTCTTTTAGGATGATACCAGATTCGACTCCTGGTGTAAGCTCAACTTTCAGTCCTGTGTCATTTGCAGGCCTCGTCTCATACAGATTCGTTGAAAAACCTCTAAATATGTGCTATGACTAGTATGCGAACTAAAGTTTTTTTTAGCAAAAGAGAGAGAAATTTCTTGCTTTAGACTCTGCCCTGTAATCCAGTTTTTCTGGAGGCGAGATAGTATGGTTGGGAACGACCTATCAGATTCAAGTTCCGAACCCACATTAAAAAGACCTTCCTTTATAACCTTGGTGTTGTATAAGGACGAAAAACAAAAATATACTGATAGCTACAGTAATAGATATTATAGCAAAGAGATTTAAAAAAATAGGTGGTTTTGAAATAGAGAAAGGACAGTACCTGAGCTTTATTAGTATTACTAGCATATATTTCCCGCTTTGCTAAGTTAAAATGAAAATTTAAAAGCACAACTCCGTATTTCATGTGTTTAGTACCCGTGAAATATGCTGTTTTCGTTTTTAATGGCATCGATTTAAACAGCATCGGAAAGATCATTGATCATCTCGGCGACCCCAAAAATCATAGATTCGACACCAATAATGGTCATTTTCGGTCATTTATATATATATTTCCTCCTCCCCTATATTGCGGGCCATGGCAACGAAAGTGTCACTGTTCATCTCAGCGACCTCCCACAAATGTGGATTCAGCACTAATTAACGGTCATTTTCCATTATCTTTAAATATCTCTTCCTCCCTTTCCCCCAAGTTGTTAGGTTGAATTTGAATTTAAACATGATCGAAAGTGCCACTGTTGATCTAAGCGACCCAGAAAACTATAAATTGGACACTGATAGTGGCCATTATCGATCATTTTATATATCACTTTCTCCCCTTCCCGCAAGTGGCGGAGCTGATTTTGCATTTACACCCGATCGAAAATGTCACAGTTCATCAGAATGATCCCGAAAACTATGGATTCAACATCAGTATCGGTCATTTTTGATCATTTTAAAATTTCTCTCCCTCTCGCCCTCCCCTACGTTGCTTCGTCAAAGTGAATAGCCTAAAATAATCCCTGCCCCTAAACTCATGTATATTGAACATTTGATTTAGATCGGTCGGGTGGTTCAAGAGTGATGAAGTCACAGAGCCAGACATTTTTATTTTATTTTTACTTATATCTGCCCCCTCTCCCTCCCCTACGTTGGTTCGTCAAAGTGAAACGATAAAAAACACCCAAGGCCCGACCCTCATATCTGTTGAAAATTAGATGGAGATTGGTTGGGTGGTTCAAAAGTTATTAGGTTTTATTAGTTTCTATTTATACGTCTCCCTCCCCTCGCCCCTAGGATGTACCGTTAAAGTGAAATTACAAAAATGTTTCCAGATCCAAACCTCATATATCTTGAAAATTTGATTGCGATCGGTCGGATATTCAAGATATAGTTCAAGAGTTATTAAGTTACAAAAATAGTGGCTTTCAGTCTTATATAAATTGATTTTTATATATATCTCTCCTCCTTCTCCGCCCCCACGTTGCTTCGTCAAATTTAAATAACACGATCCCAGGCCTGAGCCTCATCTATGTCGAAAATTTGATCAAGATCGGTCGAGTGGTTCAGGAATTATTAACTTTTATTTATTTTTACACCCCCCTAAGTTCTACCATCAAAGTGAATAGCCTAAAACCAGCCCAGCCGTAAAACTCATCCATGTTTCAAATTTGATTAAGATCAGTGGGGCGTTTCGGGAGATTTAGAGTCACGAACATAGTGTTTCTCAATTATATATATATATTAGTAATGTCGAATCTACATTTTTTCCTATGGGGGCAACGTAAAATTTTACGGCACATTCCACCAGCCCCCCTTCCAACAGAACGCCGAATGCATTGTTTTTACCACTAGCAATCCTCTACATTGAGACTTTTCCCAAATAGGCAGTACTGGCTTCGATAGAAGGGAAAAAAAAGTTTGAAGGGCCGGATCGGGACAGTGAAGAGAAGAGTGGCAGTGTTGGGCAAATTTCAATTGAATTGACAATTAACAATTAATCTGTAAATTTAATTGTTAATTGCAATTGACAGCGGAAGTAAGTAATGGTTAATTGTTAATTGCAGTTGGCCATTAATAAAGGAGAATCAATTGCAATTAATCAATCGATTGAGAGTAATTGCAGTGGAAAGTAATTGCAATTGAATTCAGCCATTCAATGCAATTGAAATTAATTAGCAATTAATTCAATTGCAATTTTTGATTTCCACAGCAATTACTTTCAATTGATTGAACAATTGCAATTGATTTTCACTGATTAATTTTCAACACTGTAGTTCAGAGAGAGTGTGGGGCAATGAAAACTTTAGCCACGACCAACTGACCCACCACCCATCGTGACCCATGACCCACCGTGACCCACTCTGTCCCACCACCCACCATGAACCACTGTCACACACTGTGACCCAAGACCCACCGAAACCCATTGTCATCAACTCTGACCCATGAATCATGCCCTCTTCTCTACTGACTAAAAAGTTTAAACTTGTAATAAAACAAGGCTATGAAATTATCACTCATTGGATTTTGAATTTCTACGATCAATCACTCAAGCACCGCTCTATTACAATAATGGTGGATCTGACCTTTCTAATATAAATAAAATAGAGTTTGCTTGAGTGTCTGTCTCTCTATCTGTGTGCGGCCCGTGGACCAGACGAGTGGACGAAAGTTTTCAAAATTTGGTCGCGGGTAGCTTGGTCTAGGCCACAGATCAAGACGAAGAGTTTTTTTTTTCAACAGGGACCGGCCTGGGAACCAGACAAGTTGGCCGAGAGTTACCAAATTTTGGACACGGATACCTTGGTTCAGGTCCCAGACCAAGGCGAAGCGTTTTTGACTAAATTCGAACCAGGGGGGTCTCAGAAGGGCGTTAACCGAGACATGTAAAAGTAGTAGAAAATGACCAATATTAGTATCGATTTCATAGTTTTCGCGGTCGCTGAGATCAATGGTGATACTTTCATTAGCGATGATTTTCTAATTCAGCCACCATTGTATGCGGGCCGGGAGTCACCGGGGTGGAGAATTGCGAGACATGTAAAACTAATGGAAAATGACCGATATTAGTCTCAAATCAATAGTTTTCACTGTCGCTGAGATGAATGGTGATACTCACATAGGCGTTGACTTCCAAATACTGCCCCCATCGGCTGCTGGCCAGAGGCGTGGTTTTTTTCAAAATTGGAACCAGAGGATCATAGGGGCTTTTATCGGAATATGTAAAAGTAGTAGAAAATGGCAGATTTTAGTGTCACATTCATAGTTTTTGCGCTATCGGCTGGAGGCCAGAGGCGATTTTTTCACAATTCGAACGAGGGGGGGGGGGTCAGGGGGCGTTTACCGGAACATGTAAAAGTAGTAGAAAATGACCAATATTTGTGTCGAATCCATATTTATCGGGATTGCTCAGATGTATAGTGACAACCCCGATAGTGTTTACGTTCAAATTCAGCCCCCATCGGCCTTCCCAATGAAAACACATGTATATATATTATTTTGTTTTTCATGTAGTTATCATTAATGTCATAGTAGATTAAATGATAAAATTCGAATTAGTAATTCTGTTTTACATTGCTCCATACATACACTGGAGCAAATCCCGGGGGGATGAAGGGGACATGTCCCCTCCAATCTTGGAACTGGGGAGATTGTCCTCCCCAATAATCCGATTTGAAATGTGTTTTTTGGGAGAGAAATTTGATTATTTGTGTCCGATCGCTAGAAAGGAAAGTGAGATGAAATTAATGTCCACTCAGAATAAGCCTCAAATCTGCCCGCCTCCCAATGTTGAAGACAATTCTGCTCCCCTGATCTTCTACAGCATTGTTTCTCGGCTACAGAAATATTTTTAACATCGCTATATATGTATATATATAATATGGGAACGATCTTACCCGTCCCCTCCCCCCATGTTGAAGACAGATTTGCGCTGTTGCATACATACCTGTCGTTTCTCGTTTCTTTTTGTCCATGAACTCAAAATCCTGGACAAGGCTCGCATAAATTTCTCGCCATGATTTTTGCTTTTCAATTCTGTCCTTGAAAGAGTCTGTTATCTTATCCCATATGCAAAGTCTACATTCCACAAGTTCAATAACGGTTAAAAGATCGAATGGAAAAATTCCTGCCATCTCCAAAAATCTAAGGAAAACTAGAAAGGTAAGAATGCAATAATACACAACCTTTTCATCCAGTCACTGTAGCTAAACTGCAGAACTCTATCAGGGGGTCGATCCCGGTACAAAGGGGAGAGGGAAAACTTGGATACATAGCTTTGGTCTTTGTTTTCAATTGCAATTCTACACATTATTTTTTAAAATGGGAGATTTGGGATAGTTTTGGAAGTGAGGGAAAAAATCTGTAACAAGTGAAGCATGAAGTCACATCCCTATTGTTGAGATCACAATCAAGAAAATGCCAAGTGAGTAACTTGTCCTTGGAGCTTGGGAAAGAGTGTTTGATTGTGTTGGTTTCGTTTCAAAATAATAATTCTACTTTCACTTGTCAAAAAATATTGTATTCAATCATTGCTTATTGAGCGGCACCGGCAAAAGTGATCTGCACACAATTCTAATGAAAATAAAAGGAAGTTATAATAATCAGGATTTTTCCATATGCTTATGTTCACAGTGTATCAAAATTTGAAAATTACGCTTAAATTAATTTCCAGAATGTATTGAAATTTAAATGCATTAATCAGTGGTGCCCACCCCCCCTTATGTCGATGACGCACCCCCCCAATTGTCTATCCGTAGGTGTTCTTCCATGAAAAAAATCTTCTTTTCGATTAATTTTACCCCCCCATCAAACATATTTATATAGATTTTTAACAACCCCAAATATTTCAATGACGCAGTTTGCGTCATAGCCCCCCCTTGTGGGCACCCCTGCATTAATAGATTAAAAAATATACCATCAAAGAGTGTGTGTGTGTGAGAGAGAGAGAGAGAGAGAGACAGAGAGAGAGAGAAAGAACAAAAATTAAAAATTAGTGGAAAATAATCAAGAAATTGGTTATCTAAATTTCCTATATTCTATTTGGTATTAGCTATTTAGAGGGAAACCAGTACTCTTCAAACTTCCCACATTTTATACTTATTTAATAAAGGGAATTAGATACTCCAAAACAGAGACTGTAAAAAAATAAGCTGTTCCGAAGTTGTTTATAGGACAAGATAATAATAATATTATTATACAATTATAATAGAAAAAATGGAAACAACAAAATTCCAAAGACAAGAAACGAAACAAAAATACACAGCGCCTTGTCACTCACTCTCTTCATCTAACCCACTGGCCGGCCGACATTATCGGCCACATGTGCATCCAATCATAAGAAAACATTGCCACCGACAAAATCGGTGTCGGCGATACCGCCGACATTATCGGGGGCTTGGCCGACAGCATCTGCGTGTCGGAGGATCGGCCGATTATATCGGTGGCGTGTGTAAGCTACGATTTGAGTACATTGAAGTCGATTTCACCGCCGACATTATCGATGCTTCCACCGATATTATCGTTGCCGTGTGCAAACGCACTAAGACTTCTCTTTGATCTGTATGTAAACTTTTGTCAGTTGATGCAAAAAATAAGTGAGTTTGTTCTACGCTCTACAGTTCGAAACTGATTTTATAAGATGAACAGACTTCCCTCACTTGAAAACAACATAGACAGATTTTCTGAAACTTTCGTACGTTGTAAGCTGCAATATTCCTGTTCAGGTAATTATTCGCGGAGATGTTTACATAGAATCAAGGAAATCTTTACGATCTATGAAGAGAGAGAAAACAGACTTTGCTCTTATTCGCTGTCAATCTGCATTCCATCGGTTTCTTTTTCTCCGCGGACAACCCTAAGTTCACGCACGTGACCTAGCGAGGGCAGAGAGAGAAAGAAATCTACCTGGTTAGATTCCTATCTGCTGTTCTGCACTGTTGCAAAATGCAGCCAATATCTTAAACAGATTTTAAATGGAAGAAAATTAATTTTTAATTAGCGCGCTATAATATTACCTTAACAAGAAAAAGTAAAAGGGAACTTGCAATATTAATACTAATAAAAATTTGGCCGAATTTTGAACTCTATAAAATAAATAGTTTTTATAAAATTTTGGAAAGAAATATGCTATGTTATTATATATATAACGTTCCCCTGGCGTTCCCCCTCAGTTTTACCCCTACTATATATGAGAATTAGCATTTCCCTTTATACTTATTATGGAAATAACAAAATGGATATTCAGAATAGTTTTGGTTTTCAAACACTTAATGCCAAGAAGCAAGCATATCTCCATGAAATAAGCATATCGTTTTGTTTGTTTCTTTCTTTCTTGACTCTTCTATCTATCTATCTATCTAGTCGATCGCCTGAAGGCAAAACATTGCACAACAAACAAGCTGATTCGACACGTGCCAACGACAGAATGAAAGTCTTGATTTTAGTACTCAAGCTACACTCAGGCAAAAAAAAAAAGCAAAATGCCCGCAGGCTTCTGTGTCTCGTAACATTGTGTTAAAAAGAAAAACTGACAAGGTCAGTTGTCAGTTGCTTAGTTCTTCGTAAAACAGCTAATAAGACTTTTATACAAATCGTTGTTGTTTGAAGCCTCTTTATTCCTTATAAAAACAATATATCCAGATTCACGGAAGCCCACAGGGAGTGCAATAGAAAGTTAAAAAAATATCTTCATCATTCAGATCCTTTATTATTATTATTATTATTATTATTATTATTATTATTATTATTATTATTATTAGTAGTAGTAGTAGTAGTAGTAGTAGTAGTAGTAGTAGTAGTAGTAGTAGTAATGGTAGTAGTATTAATATTACTACATAATATTTTTCGTTAGTCCTCACAGCAATTTATACTTAGCAGCAGGGGTAAAAGTGCTTCGGAATGCAGGGGACGCCGTCCCCCACATTCAAAAATGTGTACGGCGGCCCCCCAGGTCCTAAGAAATTACAATGGGCAAAGATAGGCATGGGGGACGGCGTGACGTCATGCCGCTACCTACCGTTTCCCTACCTTTCAGATTCACTTTATCTTTGCTTAGCAGGAAATCGATACAAGAATTAGTAGGACAGTTACTCTTTAATGATAAAAATCGTAATTTGGCAGTTATTAAAAACAATATTTCTCTGTCCAGAGGTAGAAGAGAGGGGACCATGGAAGTTACTATTGCCACGTACAAAAATGAAACCTGTATTCAGCACTGACTACGTATAATTCAAGGATATTTTTTTTAAAAAAAAGCGAAATGCTTACAACCTTTTCAAAAGTTAAATTAAAATAATTACTAAGACATACATTCATTGAAAAACTTACGGGTGGCAAGTCCACCGTCTTAAATCCGCTTGAGAGCGTTAGAGTCCAAATTCAAGTAAAGTTAACGCATAGAAGACCCAGGTTCGATTCCCTGTGGGAGTTCATGTGATTCGGAATCGATGTTGACTAGTAGGTTCACGTCTCATATAGCTTCGCTGCTGAAAGGGACGTTAAGCTCAAAATCAACACAAGAAAAGTTAAAACGATGAGAATGTTTTCTACTGTTTTGGCGTATGCAATTCTATGTTAAATAAAACTACATACACTATTTGATAATGGAAGTATCGTTAGAAATACAGTATGCAATAAATCAAACTTTTCGAGGAGGGTTTGTCTGAAGATACATACAAATATTGAAAATAGTTTTAAAAGGTGCATAATGCAGAAATACTATTTTATCGCGTATGAACTTGAGGCTTCTAGAACAGCAAGTTCTGACCACATATTAACAGCGCAGAACCAGGATATGATCAAGGGATGGACTAAACCATAGTTTCCAACTTTACCCAGTGTAATTAAAGTAGGGTTAAAACACACTCTATCCACTGTATACCTGAGCGTCATGGGGGGTCTGTAGCCCCTATAAAATTCCCCTTGGATCGCGCCTTTTGAAACCAATTCATATTTCATAACATCATACACGGCACGATCAAGCACTGAATCTATTGAAATCTCACTACGTAATAATTATCGAGTGTCTACACTTTTTCTATTAAAGCTCATAATATATTCTATTTGGTCTAGGAATTAATTCGTGCGGTTTTACAAAAGATGGCGTAACTAGCTTATTGTCCCATAGTTTCGTTGATCCAAAAATGCGTTGAAAACTACTGTCATTGAGCATCTTGTTTAGTATATGTCAGTTGCTTGAAGCAAAAACAACAACATTTTTTCTTCAACTGAAAATGGCGCATTTTGTGCCTGATAAAGTGTTTTTGCGGGGAGTTATTCTTCATTGCTTTAACATGAAGAAAAGTGCTACCGCAAGTCATCATATTTTAGTGGAAGTGTTTGGTGACCATGCTCTAGCTGAGCGAACGTGTCAGAAGTGGTTTGCACGGTTTAAAGGTGGTGATTTCAGCTTGGAAGACCAAAAGCAATTTGGACAGCCAAAAGAATTTGAAGATGAAGAATTGAGAGCATTGCTTGATCAGGATTCGTGTCAAACGCAGGACGAACTTGCAGAAGCATTTGGAGTTGAGCAAACAACAGTTTCCAAACGTCTCAAAGCCATAGGAATGATTCAAAAGATGTCTTATTGGGTTTCACATGAATTGAAAAGAAAGACGTTGAAAGAAGAAAAACCGTTTGCGAATTGCTGCTTCAAAGACAGAAAAGGAAGGGATTTTTGCATCGAATTGTAACTGGTGATGAGAAGTGGATTCATTACGAGAATCCTAAACGAAAAAAGGCCTGGGTGAAGCAAGATGAACCAGGTCCTTCACAACCGAAACGAGATGTTCATTGTGCAAAGGTTATGCTGTATATATGGTGGGATTTGAAACGTGTGGTGTACTATGAACTTCTGAAACTTGGTGAAACTATTAATGGACACCGCTATCGACAACAATTAATGCGTTTGAAGCAAGCTCTGGCCTGAAAACGACCAGAATGGAATAACAGGCATAATAAACTTATTTATCAAGATGATAACGCTCGACCACATGTCGCAAAACCGGTCAAAAACTATTTGGAAAATGTCGGATGGAAAGTGTTACTCCACCCGCCATATTCACCAGACACTGCTCCGTCTGACTACTACTTGATCGATTGCATGAATAACGATTTGATTGGACAGCGGTTCACTTCTTCAGAAAATATCGAAAAATGGATCTTTGATTAGATTGCGTCAAAAGATGAGGAATTCTTTCGACACGGAATCCGTAAATTGCCTGAAAGATGGGAGAAAGTAGTGGCTAGCGATGGACAATATTTTTGTTAACGTATTCATTTATTTTGTTTTTGAAATAAAGCTTCAATTTTTATTAAAAACCGCACGAATTAATTCCTAGACCAAATATCATAATATAAATTGTCACTCATGTAGTGTGTGCTACTGTAGTCTGGGATGCGCACGAGACAAGATTTGTGGCTGTCTCGTCTCGAAAATGTGCTAAAAAGCGATGTCTCGACTCGAAAAATGTATATTTCTCTATTGGAAGTGCCGTGACGACTCGAATTTTGTCAGGAAAACCCTGTCTCGATTCGTCTCGTGCGCATCCCTAAATGTAACTCATGACAAAAATGTTTTGTTTTAAAACAAAATGAAACGGTTGAGGTGGACTCTGCCGAGTAGAAGACATGCAATTTATTAAATCGCCTCGCAACCCACTAGGCCGCACACTTAGGTTACACTCTTCACCTTTTCACCATGCTATCTAAAGTATCGGCTAATTTTAAATTCGCATTGCCGATGCGGGTTTTCTAACAAGAATTAGTATGTTGCAACTTAATTTGGATGTAAAATCCTGACTTAATTAGCGCTTAAGAACTTCGCAGTGTGCATTAAAATCATGACAGAAATATAGTTAAATCTCAGTTTCAAATTTCATGTCTACCTTGCATCCAAATACTTGTGCTGTCATTTCTTTCAATGTTGGTAGGAGCCGAAAGTTCCAATTGATCCCAATTTTTCGCTTTAATTCCCTCTATTTTTTCATAAAATTTTAAAGAAACATTATTATTAACAAGCAACACTTCTGAAGTGTAACACTCCGACTTTGATAAATTTTGGGAGGTAGATACTACACATGAAATAAACGAATACGTGTTTCTTATTCGTAAGTAAGCCGAATTAAACGATTCGGCTTACTTACTTATTCGTAAAACCAAGTAAACCGAAGTAAACGAAATTTTACACACACATTGCAGACATAAAATGAGGGAACACGTGTTTCGTATTTTCCTGGAAAAACGGCTAGGAGGGGAACGGACCCCTCTAAAACTTTCATCACGAAATATTGAAAGTGATAGTAACAATATGACAAATATGTGTAAAGGACACAAAGAATTGCAACGAAACTTTGTGTATGAACAATATACCAAAAAAAAGGAACACGGGTTTTTTATTTTGTGCTGAAAAGCCGTTTCAGGGGGCAAAAGCCATCACCCAAAATTTTGAAATTTGAGGCCCAAAATGGAAGAAGAAGTGCACCGAATTGAATGAAAAATGAAATGAAATCTTTGAGTTTTACGTCCCACGGTTATGCCGGTTAGGCTAAAGGAGACGGTGATGATGAGAGATGAATGAAATGGTGGAATGAAGAAAGTGGGAGGAAACGAAAGAACCCCGAGAAAACCCACGCACACGGTGTTTGTCCACCACAAAGTTCACTTGGCGGGAGCAGGGTTTGAACCCGAGACCCCAAGCACCAGAGGTGAACGCTCTACCACTGAGCCACCGCGGCCCCCCCGAATTGAATGAAATTGTGCGCAGATATTGTAGACGAAAAATGAGATAATTGGGTTTCGTATTTCCCTGGAAAAAGCGGTTAAGTGAGACACGGACCTTCTAAACTGTTCATTACGGAATATCAAAAGTGCAAATAAGCATACGCAAATGTTCCTAAAGAATATGGAGAATTGCAACGAAACTTCGTAAAGGGACTATTTGCAAAACAATATATGAAACATGTTTTAATTTTTGCGGAAAAACAGTGTTGGGGCCTAGGTCCCATCCGAAAAAAAAGGAAATACACGGTAGCTCAGGAAGGAGTGGACCCAAACAAATCAAATTGTGTGTAGATATTATATGTAAAATAAGGACTCTCGTGTTTCTCAAGTGTTCCTATCGGTTTTTCTTCAAATTTGGCATATCAATAGCAAACTGGATATAAATCGACACGTGTTTTTCTTTATGCGGAAAAAACATTCCAAGGGTTAAAGGTGCCTCCTGAAATACTATAGAATAAGCTACACTGTTTGTGTTTGCTGTTACTTGATCTGCCAAATTTGAAGAAATCGGATGGAGGCACGACACTTGTCAAACACGAAAGACCATATTTTACATATCCAATATCTTTCTTTCGCTTCGGTCCACTCCTCCCGCAACTCAACGCCTCAGTTCACTCAAAAGTTTTTTTTTTCTTTCAGGAAAATACGAAACACGTATTCCCTCACATTACCTCTTCAATATTAGTGCACATTTCATTCACTTCGGTCCACTTCTTCTTGTCTTTTGTGTTCAAATTTCTAAATTTTGGACGAAGGCTTTCACCCCCAAAACCGTTATTAAGCAAAATTAAAAAATGTATTCGTTTATTTTTGCGTATTGTCCATACACGCAGTTTGATGCAATTCTTCATGTCCGTTACACACATCTGATATACTGTTACTAGATATTTTGATATTTCGTGATGAGAGGTTTGAGGGAGTCCGTGCCCCACCTAACCGTTTTTTCCAGGAAAATACGCAAACCGTATTACCTAATTTTTTGTCTACAATATCTGTCCAAATTTCAGTCACTTCAGTTCACTTTTACCTTTCTAGCGTCAACTTTCGAAATTTTGGTTTTGGGTTTTTTGTCCCTAAAACCGTCTTTCCGCAAGAAAGAAAACAACATATTCCTTTATTTTTTTGTATATACAAAAAGTCTTGTTGCAATTCTTCACCTCCTTTACACACATCTGACATACTGTTCCTAGCAATTTTCAGTTTTTGTGATCAAAGGTTTGGAGGGGTCGGTGCCCCACCCAACCGATTTCTCCAGGAAAATACGAAACCCGTATTCACTCACTTTATGTCTATAATATCTGTGCACAATTTCACTCACTTCGGTTAACTTCTTTTTGCCTTTCGGGAGTCAACTTTCAAAATTTTATTTGGGAGATTTTGCCCCCAAAAATCGTTTTCCCGCCGAACATGAAAAACCTGTATTCATTAACTTTCTGTGTATTGTCCATACAAAAAGTTATGTTGCAATTCTTCATGTCCTTTACACACATCTGACATACTGTTACTATCACTTCTGATTTTTCGCGATCAAAGATTTGGAGGGGTTAGTGCACCATCCTACCGTTTTTTCCAGGAAAATACGAAACTCGTACCCTCATTTCACGTCTGCAAAATCTGTGCACAATTTAATTCACTTCGGCTCACTTCTTCTTGCCTCTCGGACGTCAATTTTTAAAATTTTGGGTGGGAGCTTTTGACCCCTAATACCATTTTTCAGCAGAACATAAAAGAACCCATATTGCTTTATTTCTTGCGTATTATCCATACAAAACGTTTTGTTGCAATTCTTCATGTCCTTTATACACTTCTGACATACTATAATTAGCATTTTAATTTTTTGTGATCAAAGGTTGGGAGGGTCCGTGCCCCACAGGACCATTTTCTTCAGGAAAATATGAATACGTATCCTCATTTTATGTGTAGAATACCTATGCACATTTGCACTCACTTCGGTTCACTTCGTTTTGCTTTTTAGGCTTAACTTGCAAAATTTAATGTGGTAGCTTTTGCCCCTAAAATAGTTTTCCCGCAGAGCTTAGAAAAACCCATATTCGTTAACTTTTTGCGTATTGTCCATGCACTAAGTTAATTGCAATTCTTCATGTCCTTGACACACATCTGACATACTGTTATTAGCACTTTTGATATTTTATGATCAAGGGTTAGGTGGGGTCCGTGCCGCACCCACCTGTTTTTTCCAGGAAAATAGCAAACCCATATTCCCTCATTTTATGTCTACAATGTCCGTGCACTATTTCATTCACTTCGGTTCACTTCTTTTTGCCTTTCCGGCGGCAAGTTTCATAATTTTGGGTGAGAGCTTTTGCCCCTAAAACCGTTTTTCCGCGGAAAATAAAAAATGTTCATTTATTTCTTGCGTAATGTCCATACATGAAGTTTCGTTGTAATTCTTCATGTCCTTTACACACATCTCAGATACGATTACTAGCACCTTTGGTATTTCATCATCAAAGGTTTGGAGGGGTTGGTGCCCCACAAAACCGTTTTTTTTTTTCAGAAAAATACTAAACCCGTATTCAATCATTTTATATCTGTGCAAAATTTCTTGCTCTTAGGTTCACTTCTTCTTACCTTTCGGTCGTCAAATTTCAAAATTTTGGGATAAGTTGTTTTGCCCCCTAAAACCGTCTTTGCGAAGAACATTGAAAATCCTGTGTTCCTTTATTTTTTGTGTATTATCCATACAAGCAGTTTCGTTCCAATATTTCATGTCCTTTACACACATCTGACTGACATACTGTTACTAGCACTTTTCATTTTACGTGATCAAAGGTTTGGAGGGATCGGTGCCCCACTCAGCCGTTTTTTCCAGGAAAATACGAAACGCGGATTCCCCGATTTGGTCTACAATATCTGTGCACAATTTCATTCACTTTGGTTCACTTTCTTTTGCCTTTCGGGCATGAACTTTCAAATTTTTGGGTTTGAACTTTTGCCCCTGAAAACCGTTTTTCCACAGAAAATTTTAAAAAATCTTTTCCTTTATTTTTGCGTATTGTTCATACACGCAACTTGATTCAATTCTTGATGTTCTTTTACACACATCTGACATGCTGTTACCAGCACATTTTATTTTTCGTGATCAAAGGTTTGGAGGGATCCGTGCCCCATCCAACCGTTTTTTCCATGAAAATACGAAACTCGTATCCTCATTTTACGTCTGCAATATCTGTGCTTAATTTCATTCAGTTCGGTTCACTTCTTCTTGCCTTTCGGACGTCAAGTTTCAAAATTTTGTGTGCTAGCTTTTACCCCTAAATCCCTTTTTCCGCAGAAAATTAAAAAAGCTCGTATTCCTTTATTTTTTTTGCGTATTTTCCATTCAAAAAGTTTCGTTGCAATTCTTCATGTCTTTTACACACATCTGACATACCGTTAGTAGCACTTCTGATATTTCGTGATCTAGGGTTTGGAGGGGTCCATGAACTACCCAACCCTTTTTTCCAGGAAAATATGAAACCGTATTCCTTCATTTTACGTTTACAATATCTGTGGAGAGATTCATTCCCTTCGGTTCATTTCTTTTTGCCTTTCGTGCGTCAATTTTCAAAACTTTGTGTGTGAGCTTTTGCCCCCTAATACCATTTTTCAGCAGAACATAAAAGAACCCATATTGCTTTATTTCTGGCGTATTATCCATACAAAAAGTTTTGTTGCAATTCTTCATGTCCTTTATACAATTCTGATATTGTTATTAGCATTTTAATTTTCTCTGATTAAAGGTTTGGAAGTTGCCCGTGCCCCAAACGACCATTTTCTCCAGGAAAATATGAAACCCGTTTCCATATTTTATGTCTACAATGTCTGTGCACATTTGCACTAATTTCGGTTCACTTCTTTTTGCCTTTCGGGCTCAACTTTCAAAATTTAGTGTAGGAGCTTTTGTCCCCCTAAAACCGTTTTCCCGCAGAACTTAGAGAAACCCGTATTCGTTTACTTTTTGCGTGTTGTTCATACACTGAGTTATGTTGCAATTCTTCATGTCTTTTACACACATCTGACATATTGTGACTAGCACTTTTGATTTTTCGTGATCAAAGGTTTGGAGAGGTCCGTGCCCCATCCAACCGTTTTTTTTTCAATGAAAATACGAAACTGGTATCTTCATTTTACGTATAGAATATCTGTGCAAATTTTTATTCACTTCGGTTTACTTCTTCTGCCTTTCGGGTGTTAACTTCCAAAATTTTGGGTGACAGCTTTTTCCCTCTAATACAGTTTTTCCGCGGAAATTGAAAAACAATATTCACTTATTTTTTGCGTATTGTCCATACACAAAGTTTCGTTGCAGTTCTTCATGTCCTTTACACATATCTCAGATACGGTTACTAGCACTTTTGATATTTCATGATCAAAGGTTTGGATGGGTTAGTGCTCCACCAAACCGCTTTTTCCATAAAAATACTAAACCCGTATTCCCCCATTTTATTTCTACAATATCTGTGCAAAATATCTTTCACTTCGGTTCACTTTTTCTTACCTTTCGGGCGTCCAATTGCAAAATTTGCCCCCTAAAACCCTCTTTTCGAAGAACATAGAAAATCGTGTATTCCTTTATTTTTTGCGTATTATTCATGCACCACCCAACCCTTTTTTCCAGGAAAATAATAAACCGTATTCCCTCATTTTACGTCTACAGTATCTGCAGTATCTGTGGAGAGATTCATTCACTTCGGTTCAATTCTTTTTACCTTTCGTGCGTCAATTTTCAAAACTTTGTGTGTGAGCTTTTGCCCCCTAAATATTCTATCCAGTCTGGTTTTCCTCTGTCATTAACAGTCGTAGCCCTAGCTACAGATTTCGGCGACCGGGACGAAGTAGAATTCGGTGCCCCTACACTTCTCACCAAGCTTATTCTTCTGTCTTTTTTATATATACTTATAAGAGAAGCTGCTTTTGTTGTTTTGCTACGCCGAATTTTTATCAAGCTGCTTGGACAGACCATTGTAACAGCAAGAAACGATTATTATGTATTCTCTTACAAATAACACTGTTCAACAACGAAAATGTAAATTGAACAAAATCAGCTAATTCTTATTGATTTTGTGGTGCTGATCACGAATTTGAAAGTTATTTTCGAATATTAGCTCTACTTTTCATTTTACAGGCATGTCTAATAATAACGCTTTAAAAATAAATATATTCGCTTCGTTTGGGTTAAAATGTTACACTGATCCGGCAGCACTGGAGAAACTATATGAACGCTTGGTTTCATTGTGTTCCTTATCTCTTAGTGTTCTGCTATTGTTAGAAAAGACAGGTTTAGTGCAGTTATCAGCGTTTTGGGTGTGACGTTTGTGTACTGCAGGACATAAAAATTCAACTACAAGTACGCAAAAATACTGGTATTTCGAATGTATATTTTTAAATAGTTGTCGGAATTATTTCAAGTGGCATTTTGAGGATTTCAATAAACAAAAATGCCGCAAAATTGTGTAAACAGTGCGGATAGCTTCTGCTACGTGTGTGGGGAAGTGACATTTTCCTCACAAAAGCAGACTATAACACCACTAATAAGAAAAACCTATCAATATTACTTTGGTTATAAAATTGGAGACCAAGATAAATCTTGGGCACCCCACATTGTGTATAACACTTGTGCCAGCAATCTAAGAAATTGGATTAATGGGAAGGGGCGCTCAACGCCTTTTGCAGTGCCCATGATTTGGAGGGAGCCAAGCGACCACACAAGAGACTGTTATTTTTGTATGGTTCCTTCCGTCAAGAAGGAATTTCCACGAAGAAGAAGCGGGCCTTGATCTATCCTAACATTCCTTCTGCAATGTGCCCTGTTCCAGATGGAGAAGGACTACCTGTTCCTGACTCACCTAAAGAATACGATCTTTTTTCTGATGATGATCAAGAAGTTGAAGCTCCTGAATCAAGTACTTCGAAGGCTCCTACGTTTGTTGTAGAAGAACCTCCATGTGAACCACATAGACTTACTCAAGAGGAACTAAGTGATCTAATCAGAGACTTGGACCTCTCGAAAAGCAAAGCCGAAATTTTAGCGTCACGCTTAAAGCAATTGAATTTATTGCAGGAAAAAGTAAGTATTTCAGTGTATCGGAATAGGGAGATGTTCACTTCATTTTTTACTATGGAAGACACACTTGTGGCATGTACAGATGTAAATGGTCTCATGAGGGCACTTAAAATTAATTACGAACCTACGGAGTGGAGGCTCTTTATAGATTCGTCCAAGGTGAATTTAAAGGCAGTGCTTTTACATATTGGAAATGAACTTCCTTCAATTCCTGTAGGTTACGCAGTTCATATGAAGGAATCTTATGAAAACTTGAAATGTTTACTTCAAGCCATTAAATATTACGATTTTCAGTGGCTCATTTGTGGTGACCTTAAAGTAATAGCACTGTTGCTAGGTATGCATTTAGGGTATACAAAGTATTGTTGCTTTATATGTGAATGGGACAGTAGAGATCGTGGATCTCATTACCGCAAAAGTGATTGGAGTACCAGAGAAACTCTTCAGCCGGGAGTGAAAAATGTGCAGCATGAACCACTGGTAGATCGTAACCGAATTTTGCTTCCCCCTCTACATATTAAATTAGGTCTTATGAAAAGTTTTGTTAAGAGCATGAACCAAGAGGATGAGGCCTATAAGTACCTAAGAGGACAATTCCCTCGATTAAGTGATGCCAAAGTTAAAGAGGGTGTTTTCATAGGGCCACAGATTAGGCAACTATTCAAAGATCACAAGTTCGACGAAATTCCCCAAGGTGAAGAGAAAGCTGCGTGGGAAAGCTTGAAGAGTGTTTGTTCACAGTTCTTGGGAAGACACCGAGCAACAAATTACAAACAACTGGTAGCAAAGTTGTTATTGTGCTACGAAAATCTTGGTTGCAATATGTCTCTGAAACTCCACTTTCTTCATTCACATCTAGACTTCTTTCCCGAAGATTGTGGAGCAGTAAGTGACGAACATGGTGAGCGTTTCCATCAAGATATTGCAGCCATGGAGAAGAGATATGAGGGAAAGTGGAGTTCTAACATATTGGCCAACTACTGTTGGACTATTGCAGGGGATGCTCCAGATGTAACCTACAAAAGGCAAGCCAAGCGAAGACGCTCAAAATAAAATAAACATAATCCTGTACAAGGGATCACTTGAAACTTTTGTCTACATTGTAGTGTAGTTCTTGCACAAAAAGGTATTTGTACATATTTTTCATGTTTTGATGTTAATACTGATTTTTATTACGAAATTGTTAATGTTTAACTTGACCACGGTTACTTTATTTTCTGTATCGCTGTGAAACTGGTATTTGGGCAATTTTGAAAAAGGAAGTACAAGGGTATAGAAAGCTATAGGTTAGGGTACTTCTTAACTCCGCAGCTTATCACATCACAGTAAAATAGATAAAAAAGTGAAATGTAGGTTTTTACAAGGATTTTGCTTAAATGTTCTATAAATATTAATACATTTGTATATATACAGCTACTGTTGTACAAGGGCGTTTTTTTCACAACCTGAGCTAAGAAAATTCTTCTATTATCATTTCCTTTCATATTATGCTTAAATGAATGTAAAAATCGCAATTTCAAAGAATTTACATACTTTCGATTAAAATTTGTTGAACAGTGAATCGCCATTTTCAAGAGACTTTTTGTTAAACTTGACAAACTACCTTTGGTTGGTATACAGATCAATTTGGAGAACAGTTACCGAAATTTACAACTATTTACGACGTTTCATCATACTATAAAGGGATCTGTGGGTCCTTGCTGGCACCCACATTAAAGACTGATAGTGATTGAACAATAATTGATTGATTGGTTATGAATACAATATATGTTTCAGCGAACAATGATGTGATGAGTGCTTTTTGTGTTTTGCTGGATTTAGTGTATTTTGGGCAAGGACAGAGACCTTTGCCTTGTTATCGTGTGTTAATGTTGGAACCTAAGGAACGAGCAAGATGTGGACCATTGCCCCGAAGAACCAGCGGCCGACTGTACTGTGTTTAGCTGATTCAGCATCTTGTAATTATTGAGATGTAATTAATCGTAATTGTCTTGCCTTTTGAAATATGTTTGAGAGACTTTCTGTGACTCCTCCCACGGTCCCTTACCACACCTCCCGTGACGTCTGGGACTCGCTATTTGGCTCACTGGTAATAGTTGGCGAGCCTCTGGGCCTGTCGTTAAATATGACCTTCTACTTCCGCCTGGGGCAGTTGGCCAGTGTGATTCTGAATCACGAGAGAGTACAACGAGAAAGGTTTGAGACCAGCAGACGGCAAGGTATCTTGAGAATGGAAGGAGCCAAGAGTTAGGATACAATACCCGATCTACGAGGAATGGACCACTCAACACCTAGACGTCACAATGAAGGTATTCCTTTCTCACACCTAATTTCCTCCCGAACCCTTCTCTCTTCTCAAGAAAATCTCTTCTCTAAATTCATTTCTGTATATCCTTGCTTTCACCCCAGAGGACAGCCGTCAGACCCCAGTAATTCATCGTTTCGACCTAAATCACCTACTACTTCCTACTGACGGCTAGTGTGTAAGAAGGAGTTATAGCCGTTATGTCTGAATCTTTCCTCCCTCCTACACTACTTCTTCAATGCTATCGACAAGAATTAAAATCTCAATACATTTGAAACTATGTGCTTTTAAAATGTTCGAAATGGATGACAGTATTAATTTCCAGCAACAATTGTAAAATTTTAAAAATTTATTCTATAAATAAATGTGACTAGTGATGGGCAAATTCCCTGGAAGATATTTTTCGGGAAGATTCCCAACAATGGGAATATTTCGAGAATTTATGTATAGACACAAATAAAATTGCATTCTATTACTATAGTATGATTTCAAAGGTTTTTTTTAAAGTTTTGTACTTTACCATTTATAGTGCGTGTAATAGTTTTAACCAAGTTATTTGACAAAATGATGATCAAAGATAAGTTTGATAAATATGGAAGCAGTCACACAGATGTTATCGTAACAGAAAATAGTACGTAATAAATTATATACTATATTGTTATAAATTCGAAATAGATTTTACGTTTAATTAAGGTAAAAGATTTCTTCTAACTTGTGTGAAGGAAAGGAGGTTAAGATGCTAATCGCATTACCGCTTTGTATAGCTAGGCTAATGCGTTGTACTAAACATTGTTGGCTTCTGGCGTCGCCTGATTTGGAACGTCAAATTGGAACCCAGTTCTTTCAAAAATTTGTGAGCTTCTTTGCTGAAAACCCCCATAATTTCAGTTGCAAAAGCAACGAAAAGATGCTCTTCTTTCAGTTTAGAATATTTGGAATGTTTTCTCTTGCAGGCCACTTCAGCTGCATTACCTGCTTCGTTTTGTGTTGATGGCAAATAAGATGGTGCAAAGGTATCCACGCATGTGACATCCCATATCAACCGTTGACCCATTTTCCATGGAGTTAGGGTAACTCCATCTGGTCCTTTCCATCTTCTCGAAACATTCCTGGTGGTTCCAAAATGCTTGGAAAATCAATGCTCGCTAGTGTTCATTGTTTTTTATGTTGTTCCATTCACCATGGCGTACTAATCTTCCTCCACTTTTAGTACAACTTAGTGCGTGTAACTCTTTTTCATCCATTCTGCTTTGGCATGTGCAAGTAAGTGTATGGCAGATATTTACCCCCAGACGCAAAGCTACACATATTTGAAAAACTTTGTTATCTAAAAAGGTAGAATTTGTTTGCGAGTCGTCGAAGAGAACAGACGTGTCTTGGATTAGCTCTCAGTGATCAGTGTTTCCATCCCAATGGGCATTACAATTCAGCAGTGGCGCGCTGCTATAGGCAGGTTCAGTGCAGCATTCGAAATGAAAGTTTCGAAGGAAGAACTTGTAACAACGGAGAAATATAGAAGCGGGAAGGCGATCTGCCTAGCAATTGTGCTGATAGCGCTGTTGATAGGTAACATTGAAACAAATCCAGGGCCAGTGAGCAAAGCTCTTGAACAAAAAATAGAAGACATCCTTCAAAAGTTAAACAGCATGGAACCGAACGTGAACAAGATTGGATTAATTGATGCAAAAATTGACAAATTACAGTCGAAGTTTGATAACCTTTCAAAGGAAGTGAAAGATCTAGAAGCAAAAGTGGCTCACTTGCAGGACGAGAACAGTGATTTGCGACAGAAAATTGATGAACTTGAAATGAAGTGTGACTATAACGAAAATCAGAGCAAGAGAAACAATCTTATCTTCCGAAATGTGCAGGTCAAAAGTGAAGGCTTGTGACCATCATGGAAAGACTGTGAGGCGGCTGTGAAAGATATTATAGAAAAAAAGTTGGGGATTAACATAGAACATGACATAGAACGTGCACATCTCTTAGGTAGGGGGCGTAACCAGTCGGATATAGTTGTGAAATTTCTGCGGTACAAAAAGAAAGCAGAAATTTTGGAAGCGAAATCCAAGTTGCAGGGATCCCGTGTGTATATTCATGAGCAGTTTTCAGAAAAAGTGCTTGCTGAAAGACGATTATTGTCTGAAAAACTACAAGAGGCAAGGAAGGAAGGAAGGTACGCAGTGTTAGTGTTTAATAAAGTGAAGATTGAAGGGGATATCTATCGTGCTGACACAACAAGTAACACAGTGTTTAAAATTTTCCGCGAAAGTCGTAGCAGTGATTAAAATAACAAGAGAAGTGAATTTAGTGCTAGTGCTAGTGTTTCTAATAATTCTGTGGTGTGTACCAGTAATGCAGATAAAGGCGAGAGTGTGGATAGAGAAAAAGTGCGTGTGGTTAGCAATACTGAAAACAGCTTTCAAGAGAAATCCAAAGGCGGAAAACACGGAAGGTGGATGACCCCTCGGGTACAAAAGGAAGGCAGTGTTAGGCGGGGCAGAGAAACAACAGGACCCTCGCACTAGTGGTGCAGCTCAAGCGCCAAAATAACTGGCCGGGAAAATTGCCATCAGAGACAACAGAAGCCAACATTTCCAGTAAGTAACTATTGTTTTGGTAGAATCAGTGACCCATCAAAATCAAAATATCAAAACTAAACATTTTCTTTGTGCTTTCAAAATGTCAATGGCCTGCGTACTAAAGCCAGTTGTTTTCATAATGCTGTTTTATCTAACTCTTATGACTTTATTAGCTTGGCAGAAACTTCTTTAACGACAAATTATTCTGACTCAGAATTCTTTGATGATAGGTATGTTTTCTGGAGGCAAGACAGAAATATTGAACTACAAAAAAGGCTAAGGGTGGGGGAGTATTGTTTGCTGCGCTTAAAAAATATAATATTCAAAAAGTAAATAGCTGGGAAACTAACTTTGAAAGTGTAATTGTCAAACTGGTTTTGAACTCAATTACCGTGTATATTTGTACTGTTTACATAGAGCCTGATTCACCACTTCATATATATGAACAGTTTTTTGAATTTGTAGAATCAAATTGTCCTGTGGGTTGCACGATTCTTTGTATATGGGATCTGAATGTACGACAAATAACTAGTTCAAATTTCGATTTAATGACGTCATCAGCTAAATGTAATAGTCTTGACAATTTTATGCCCCTCTTTAATTTGATTTCAATTAATAATATTCCTAATAGCAATGGCCGAACCTTAGATCTTGTTCTCACAAATCTCTCAAAAGTAACAGTTCAAAGAGAATGCGATCCACTGGTAATAGAAGATAAACATCATCCTCCCCTTCTTATTCAGTTTACAGCATTGTATTCAACCAAACTTAAAACAGTGCCTAACACAGTAGGTTATAATTTTAGGAAAGCAGATTTTGAAAAACTTTACCGAAACCTATTAGCCGTGGATTGGGGGATGCTGCAGAATATTAAGGATGTCAATCACGCTGTCGATCTATTTTATGAAGTATTGTATCAAATATTTGATGATTGCATTCCCCGTAAAAGAGCAACTAATAAAATCTACCCTACATGGTTTACCCCGAATATTATTAATAAAATTAAACGTAAAACTTATCATCGTAAAAAAAAAGTCGTCTCAGTGTAGGCAACACTAAGTACCATGAAGAGCAATTTCGTCAACTGCGTAGGGAAATTAAAGCAGAAATAACTGCTCCTTATAAAGAGTTTTTAAGCAGCACAGAAGATAAATTGAAGAATGATCCGAAATTATTATGGTCCTTCATTAAAAATAAATCGCGTCACTTGTCTTCTGATCGCATACAGTACAATGGTCACGACCTTACTGATGATAGGGACATAGCTAAAGCATTCGGGCAACATTTTAGTTCAGTCTATGGCTCCTTAAGAGCGGACTATGAAGTATCGAGCATGTCTCTAAATGATCGTTCCAGTGCTCTTCTTGATATATTTTCACTACCTCTCATATCTGAAAAAGAAATAAAAGAAGCAGTAAGGAAGTTGAAATCGAAAACAGCAAGTGGCCCAGATATGATCCCAACGCACATTGTGAAAGGCTGTTCAGATATATTCCTACAACCTCTCAATATTATATTTAATTTATCTATAAAAACATGTACCTTACCTGAAAAATGGAAGGAGTCAATTGTGTGTCCAATACCCAAAACAAACTCAGCTAGTAACATCGAACAGTTCCGACCAATTTCTATCTTATCTGCGTTTGCCAAGGTGTATGAATATATACTGCATAAACGAATAATGGATCATGTTAAACCTGCATTATCTGTCAGTCAACATGGATTTCTGAAGGGCAGATCTACTGTATCAAATCTAGCACTAATAGCAGACTACATTTCGAAGGAACTTGACAAGCAAGGACAAGTAGATGTCATATATACTGATTTTTCTAAAGCATTTGACGTCATTGACCATGACATTCTCTTAAACAAACTGGCATCCTTTAACTTCTCGAAATCAACTCTGCAATATTTTGCTTCCTACCTTAAAAATCGTAAACAAACTGTATTGTATCGTAATCATAAATCTCAAATCTTTCATGCAACATCTGGAGTCTCTCAAGGCTCGAATCTGGGACTTCTACTTTTCATTTTGGCGGTAAATGATCTTCCTGAGTCCTTTCAATTTTCTAAAAATCTACTCTTTGCTGATGACCTCAAAATATTCAACAGAATTGAAACAATTCAGGACTGTTTAGAACTTCAGAGTGACTTACAAAATCTTGAAATTTGGTGTAAAAACAATAAATTTAATTAAATGTTCGTAAATGCAGTTATTTAACATTCACTAGAAAAGAAAAATATATTCAATATAATTATTCAATATTAGGGGAAAAACTAAAAAAGCTTGATTTTATAAGGGATTTGGGAGTTATTTTTGACTCAAAATTAACCTTTATTCAACATATTGAAACTATTTGCAAAGAAGCCTACAAAAATCTTGGATATATTTATCGAGTCAGTAAAGATTTTCAAAATGATCAAACTTTAATTGTGCTGTATTATGCATACGTCAGGTCAAAATTAGAATATTGTAGTAATATATGAAACCCCAATATACAGAAATACTCATTCTTGATTGAGCGT
Organism: Thermobia domestica; assembly: GCF_964235325.1. NCBI lineage: Eukaryota > Metazoa > Arthropoda > Insecta > Zygentoma > Lepismatidae > Thermobia > Thermobia domestica. Next base: position 285,099,014 of record NC_137454.1, on the reverse strand, counting down.
ACTCAAAATAAGTTTTTAAGGCTTCTTACCCTTAAGAAAACAAAATTCTATCCAAAATTTGAAAGCTACATTAACCTTGTTGAAAATTTTAATTTTGAAACATTAGAACTCAGGAGAAGAAATATTGATTTATTGTTTTTACACAAACTCTTTCATGGCAAAATAGACTGTCCTGATCTTAATGAAAAAATATGTATCCAAGTACCATCCATTAAATTGCGCACTGCTTCGAAAAATGCATTTTTTTGTATGACAGCGAAAACAAACGTTTTAAGCAGATCTCCTATATGGAGAGTTAGTGCAACCTACAACAGGTTAGTTAAAGAAAATTTCAACCTGGATGTACTGGCAATGGATGTAAGTAGTTTTAAGAAGTCTATTAATTTTGTAAGACAAATTTAATTATTACCAATAGCTTTATTAACCTATATAATCTGTATAACGATATACTATGTAACACTGTAATTAGGCATGTGCCTGTTGTGTTATATGTCAGTAAATCAAATCAAATCAAACCAAAACCAATTGTTTTAGATGGCGTGGCTTGCAACCAAGCACCGGTTTCTTTTATCTGTAAAGCTTTCATACGCACAGAGTCAGTGATACTTTCAGGAATTACTTCATTATCTATTACTTCCTGTAATAATATTGCATCCCAACTTTTTTTGTAATTCTTTTGTCTCAGGAATTTTACAGTTGTAGATCCCCTTCCAAATTTCCAAAGCCTCATCCATGTGATGTATATCCACGTTGTCAACTGAACTAGGCCCTATTTAAAATATTAGAGACAAGTGGACGCACCCCATAGCAAGAGGAAAGGAAGGCTGGTAGGCTGAAGTCCGATGCTTTCTGTATGTTTAGACCTCCTAGGCGAACTGAAAGGCTTGCTTGTGTCCATTGGGTTTCGTTTAGGGAATAGTTGATTATTAGCTGTAATACCTTTTTCAAGTAATTATCTATCTGTAAAACTTTAGATGGTCTTTTCCATGTTGGAACAGTTCTTAAAAAGTACGTTAGCTTTGGAATGCCGAAGCAATTTTTGAGAAGAAAATAAGCTATGTGATTTTGTAAACTTTTTAGTCTCTCAGTTATTACTTTGAAACTATTCATATGTTTCTCGAAATGGAGATCATATCCTTCTTCGTGGAGCGGAGACCCTAATAACGATAATTCATCTGGTTGTAAAATAAGTATGCCTGGCAACAGCTCTTTAAATTGAATTTCTACGTCTGTGTTTATTTTACCCGATGTGTAATAGAGTTCACATTTCGATGGATTCACCTCTAGCCCAATTTTCTTAGATTCTGCAATTAAATGCTTCATGTCCTCTATGACTATATTCGGCGATCCTCCTAGGGTTCCATCATCCAAATAAAAGGCGTTCAATTCAGAACAAAGCGCTTGGACTATCGGATGAATAGCCAAACTAAACAACATTGGACCTGCAGGATCTCCCTGTTGGCATACTTGCGATGAGATAGTTCTTTCTCCATAAAATAATATTGATGGATAAGCATAGCTTTGCCAAAAAAAGGATACAAATGTGACATAAAAGATTTCACTTCTTTTAGCATTGAATCTCTTTCCACCGAATTAAAGGCATTTTTGTAATCAATTTTTAAGATTACTTTGTTTGCGTTAAATTTGTTTTTTAATCACAGTATATTTATTACTGTTGTCTCCAGAGGATTCTTTAAAATGTATATTCTGAACGGTATTGTGTTATTTTATTATATTTAGTGAGTACGCATAAATGTAGACTATATTTACTTACAATATGTTTCATGCGAGTAAATATGTTGAAAAAAACATTTGGTAGAGGAAGACCACATACTTTTACACCGCTAAACAGTTTAAATTTGTATGTACGTGGATTTTCTAAACTCGAACCTACTACTGATATTATAAGCATATTATACTTTTAAATGTTATAAACAAATTAGGCTGGGTAACTGCCAGAATACATATGTCTCACCATTTTATCAACATTTGCACACATATTTATTTCCACAATATTTATAAGATACTGGCTTGAATTTTGCACGTAACATGGCCACACACGACCTTTCTTCCTACCCACTTCTCAAAATCTCATGTATTAATTCACATGTAGAAGTCCGAGTACCTATTCAGAAATTCGAGTCAGAGAGAACAGACAGACCGACGTCTATTACTAACGGTGGTTCGGGGTGTATTAATAGTATTCCATCTCTATTTCTACATAATTTCTACATTACTTTACAAACTGGTTCCTTTTCAACGTTTGTAAATTAGTACTTTGCTACTTTCTAGTGCAAATGGAAATGGAACTTTAAAAAAAATCATGTTATTAATTAGATATATAAAGTATGGTAACCTCCAAATCATTTAAAACCTAGAAGTAAATGATAATAAATCAAAATGAAGTAATTAGTCATGTAAGTTTCCTAATTTGGAAAATAAAGTAAAAAATATTAAAACAAATTCCTTCCCGGGAATTTATATGCCAGGAAAAATTCCCAGATTATTCCCATTTTTTATTTTTCTTTCCACCGGGAATATTCCCACTGCCCATCACTATATGTGACCACAGAAATAGCACTTTAATTTCGATTCTTTTACGAAATGAAACGGAAATTCAGAAGGAGCCTTCTGTGCGGGTTTCTCAATATTGATCTATGAAGCTGAAGAACGTGTTTAATGCTCAATTAACTTAAAAAGTTCGTTATTGAATTGTCTATGTCTGTGTGTCTGTCTGTCTGTCCGTCTGTCTGTTATTTGCGATTTTTTCAATTTTGAACCCTGCATTCGATAGAGCATCAGAAACTATCAGAGAAAGTGATTAAATTTTTCGCGTCACTCTTACCATTTCCGAGGTATTGGCCAAAGAAATGGCCGATTTCCACAGATTTAAGGAGTGATATCTCGGGAACTGTAAGTCATACAGAGATCGTATTGGTGTTGATCAATATCTAAAAGGATGGTAAATATTTTGGTACCAAATAGTAACCGGTGGCCACTGGTTTGGCCAATGGTCAGTTGGCCAGTGGCCACCAATTAATATTTGTACCAAAATGTTTACCATCCTTTTAGGTATTTATTAAGTCCAATATCATCTCTCTGTGACTTACCGTTCCCGTGATATTGACCAAAAATGGCCAATTTCTAGATATTTAATGAGCCATAGCTCGGAAACTATAAGCTGTAGAGAAACGATATTGATGTTGATCAATACATAAGAGGATGGTAAATATTTTGGTACCAATATTAACCGGTGGCCACGTCCAACTGACCACTGGTTTGGCCAGTGGCCAGTTGGATAGTGGCCATCAATTAATATCGGTACGAAAATGTTTAACATTCTATTAGGAATTGATTAATACCAATATCATCTCTCTATGGCTTAAAGGTCCCGTGATATTGGCGAAAATATAGCTCCGATTTCGGAAGATTTAAGAAGCCAAATGACGGGAACGTAAGTCACACAGAGATAATATTGGTGTTGATCAATTCCTAAGAGGAATGGTGAACATTTTGATACCAAAGAGTAACAGATGGCCACTGATTAACTGTCTACTGGCCAACTGGCCACCATTCCCCAGATATTGGCCAAAAACTCCAATTTTCTAGATATTTAAGCAGCCATATCTCGAGAACTGTAAGTCATAGAGAGATGTTATTTTTCTAATTTTTGGGAGAAAGAGAAGAAGGTGCGGATAAAAAGATTTACTTTTACATCTAGGAACAATGACAGTTATCCTTCCCACTTCATCTCTCCATTCTTTTTAAGTTCGTTCTGGCAGTGCTCATGGAGCATTCTCAACTGGTTGTATTTAAAATCTGAATAGTTTGGACACTACGTATCTTTAAATTACAGTAACTATTTAATTTCTTAATGAATGAAAGTTTTGAATTTAAGGTTACTTATTATTAATTAAAATATTAAATATAAACTAATACACACACACACACACACACACACACATATATATATATATATATATATATATATATATAATGCGTGTATATGTTTTGTATGTATGTATATAGGTAAAATATCACAAACTAAATGTGAAAATACACATATAGACACAAAAATCCTGACCATAGAAGTAGTTGACGGAGAAATGATCCCAATAAATTCCCTCAGTTGGAAGCATTTTATATATCAATGGAATTTAAAAAATCACTGGTAGTGATCAGTTTTTGAAAAAGACAAAACTCCATTGTGTTAAGTTCTCACCGTTAAACCCCTATTCTACAACTGCTTCAAGTTCGAAAATATTATTCACGTTGTTTGCCTTCATGTTTAACATTCCCGCACAAATAGCTGGTTCCGTGAATCTCTTCACCCCTTTCATATTCATACCTTCATTCTCCCCGTCGTGATTGGTCCGATTAGGTTGAAAAGAATGATTAAGCAAACTCATTACCATCAAAACGCCGTACACGTATTTCAGACTTTAACAATTTCTGGTTTTGAAAAAACCCTCCTATGTACACTATAAGTCATTACTCGGCATCTTGTATATCATATCATCAATAAGAAACCATATATAATAACTTTTTACGGGGCTAATACTTTTGCGAGGCACCACGTCGTTTACTCCTTTCCAGCACGTTTTCTTTCTGCTTGCTTGTTCGACTTCCTCTTGCTATCAGTGCCCGGGATGACAGCCCCGCCCGCCCCCTTAACCCAGTAGCTACGGTTCTGTTCACAGTTCACAACCTACTAAGTCATTGACGTTCCGTTGAATATAGAATTCGAAACGTAATTGATTTTGCTACATGTGACACTTTTAAAACTAGAGGTAAAAACTCATTCAATAAAAATAAGGAATAAAAAGGTTACTTCTACCTATTTAGGTTCCTGATTTTGTATTATAACACTTTTCTTTAGACGTGTGTAAGTCAGTCCCACTGCTGTCAAATTTATTGTGAGTATACTTGCTGCCACAGACAACGTATTGCTTTGTTCGTCTTCTGCAGCGGAAATTCGGGATTCTAGCCTAAGCACAGTCCCTCTTGACCCCAAATATCGTGCAGTTTTCGAAGTCGTGTTGACTTCAGCGGGAATTAATCACAGCGTAAGAAATGTTAGATAGTATCAATGAACTCACTGTAGTTTCCACTGGATAGAATGCAAATACAGACTCGTGTATACAAATTTCACTGTCTTGAAACTTTAAAGATGTAAAATTGATCTAATCACAGTTTTATTAGCTTCCTCCACCGTTTGTGTACACAATGCAGGAATTTACCTACTGTCAGTGTACAGTGCTAAGAAATGTATAGAGGTGGTAGTCCTGCAATATTAGAAAAGAAGGTTAATATAACACGTATTAACTGATTTACATTATGTGAACTTAGAAAGTAAAGATGGAAATCAATATTTTATAATTCTATCAAAATCTTTATTTATTTCACTCACATGGACTTCATAGATTTCTTAATCAGCTGTTAAATCGTCTAGTCAAGCCAGAAAAAATAGCATTATGTCTACGAATATAAATTATGTCAGGGGTTTTCAAACTTTTTGCAGTTGAGGCTCCCCGGCCTCAACCACCACAATCAGAACGCGCCTCTCCTGTCAAATGTGTCAACTACATAAGTACATGTGTCCCTAAAAGAAAGACTATCAATGTGATAAACTATGTTTCATTTATTAATCACTAATGGAAATATCTCACTAACACAGGTGATCTACATTGTACACACTGACTACAGTTTTAATATTATTATCCGGTTTTAGCCGTGTTAATTATAAATTCTGGTAAGTCAGATATTTACGTTAAAAGTGTAAAATACGATCAGAGACGGAATTTAAATAATAAAAACCGGTCATCGCGCCTCCCCTGACAATCTTCGGCGCCTCCCTGGGGCGGCGCGCCACACAGTTTGAAAACCTCTGAATTATATTATTTGTCTGCATTGTATGTATGTTAAAGTTATGCGTAACTGTAGGATTTGTAATACAAGAAGAGGAAAAAGTTCGAAATCTAAGATTTTTTTTTTCTCTGAGGAACAAAGTTAGGGACATGATGAAAATTACATATCCGTTTGGCAACGATTCAAAACTTATAGGTTACTTCCTGTAGACAAAGAAACAACAGAATAGAGATATGAAACGATGACAAGTTCTGTTGAAATTCTAAAATCAGAATATGAAATTTGTAACTTTAGTGATGAGAACTTCTCAGACAAAAGTCACCCGAGGCGGTACTGTATAGAACTTGCAAATTTAATTTTCCGATTTTCTAATTTCCATAGACTTTGGTATCGTTTCAGAATACTTACAAAGAAGCTTTCAAATGTGTCAAAGATAATGTAGAGAATGGTTTGAACTATGGTGAATTTCAAGTTGAGTTTGTAATATATCAAAGAAGAATTCTGAAACAACACCAAGTTCTAGGAAATCCAAAAGTTGGAAAATTAAGTATGGAATCTTAGTGTTGAAAACAAATTCTATGCAGTATCTCCACGAGAGAATTTTCCTGGCAAGTTCTTCTCAATGATAAAGTTGCAAATTTCCTATTCCGATTTCGAGAATTGAATAGAACTCGGCATCGTTTCAGATCTCTATTCTTTTTTAGAACCAACAATGTGATAAATTTACGAAAACTCGACGCTACTTTTCACTTTTTTTTTCTTTTTTTTTTTTTTGTGTGAGATATCAAATTATTATAAGCTCAATCATAATCTTTACGTGGACTGAAAATCATGGATGTGATATTTACCTAATCAAGTTTCAGAAATGGAGTTTTTTTAAATCAATCTTTCAATCTTTTGTAACCTTATTCCTATTCGTTCTAAATACGTCATATCGTCGGTAAATCCACGTACAGGTATACCTGCATGTTTTCAATTTTACAGGAAAGCGATTTGAAATTCTTCATATATCGTTATACCTTTAATACTATCTTCAGAAACACTAAGGTCAAAGCTTTCTTGGTAGAAACTTTTGCAACGCGGTGTTAAAACTGAAATGAGTAGTCCTATAACGTTATACGAAGAATTTCAAATCGCTTTCATGTAAATTTAAAACCATGCAGATGGTTTTACATGGATTTACATGGATTTACCGATGATATTATCATCGACGCTAAGATACAGTGCATTACTCCGACTGTCTCACTTACGTTGTTACTGTTGAAGGAGTCTCCAATTTTTATTGCGGTAGTGTAGCGTCCTCAGTTTGTAACACTGGATAATAAATGTGGTATTGTATAGTTTCATTTAACACATAGATTTTAAATATCTAATAATATGACGCAACACAAAAAGAAAATATCTTCGTTAGTTTGGCAACACTGCTAATTTGTGGAATTGTAGAGTTGGCTAGCTCTTATGCTAATGGCCGTTTCATAAATTAAATTAATCAATTTCAATTCCGACCATTAAATGAGCTATTTCTTCTGTAGCGCATGTAAACTCTTTTGAGATGTAATCATAGAAAATATGTATGTTAAATCATAACTGTAGTGTTGTCCAAAGCAGGGAATACGGAAGGTATAAGATAGGGAGTAAAAGAAAATTTACGTTCTCAAGTCTCGAAACTTAACTATGAACAATACCACACCAAATTGTGTAAATTGTGAGACTGTTTATGTTAGCAAAAATTATTCAGTTTTCTACTTTTAAATCAAGGATTTAAATTAGTTTTGTCTTTAGATGTAATAAGGTTTCTTTAAAAATATAATAATAATAATAATAATAATAATAATAATAATAATAATAATAATAATAATAATAATAATAATAATAATAATAATAATAATAACAATAATAATAATAATAATAATAATAATAATAATAATAATAATAATAATAATAATAATAATAATTATTATTATTATTATTATTATTATTATTATTATTATTATTATCCAACGCGTTATGCTAGTGAACCATATAAATTCCTTCTGCGTAGCTGTTTTAAAAGTCCAAACAGTCAGATGGATAAAATCTTGGTTTATAGGAAGTTTCGTGCTTCAAATAGCGTTCTACTTTATTTGAGTGCTTTTCGGTTTTTCTTTTTTTTATTATTATTTATTCTTATAGCCTTTCTTCCTCTTCCGACATGGCCTACCGCCCTATCTAATGACTTCCTTGCAGGAGCAGGGGAGGAGAAACATGTAAACCAATATCACGCTCTAGAACGATAGAATTATATTCGTTGTTTTCCGTGCATGCGCACAAACGGACGAATACAGTTGTTAAATGGTTCATTTTCTTACGTAGTATTCCCTATTGTTTAGTCTAGTTTATAACAGGTACTATGCTGCACAAACAACAAGTTACAATACATGTGACAACAATTTAGATACATTTTAAATAGGTTGTAGTTTTGCAACTTGAAAACTTAATGACACATTATTATTCTTTTAACTGTTCTGAAACAACGTCATCCCTTCTCTTAGTCTCGCAAACATTGGTACAAACATGGGCGTACGGCATAGCAGGGTTCTGAAGGTCGAAAAGCTCCCCAAAATGCTTTATAACTTATATATATATATATATATATATATATATATATATATATATATATATATATATATATATATATATATATATATATATATATATATATATATATATATATATGTGTGTGTGTGTGTGTGTGTGTGTGTGTGTGTGTGCAGTACAATAAGCCATGTTATTCATTTGTGTTTGACATTAATGACTAGTTAATTATTGACTATTACCTTCTAATAAAATATACTCCCTGTACGCATGTATGTGTTCATGTATTCAGTTCAAAAACTACATACAACTTAACATCGTACACGGTCAAATATGATTCTTTTGAATCATACACACTAACTTTATAGAATTTTCGATCTTACATAGTTGACTTGATGTACTGTAGGCATAATAACATTATAAATGACTAGAGATGCAAGAGCTTGGAAAAAATCGGGTTTTTTGGGAAAAAACTCGTTTTTTTCTGCTTCGCTTTTTAGCTTGGGAAATTTTGGACTTTTTTTTTTAAAAAAAAATGTTTTAAATTGGTAAAGCAGATTTCGTTTCGCTTCTCTACAACACAATAACTCATTTAATTAGTGGTTGATGCACATAATAATATAAAACCTCTAAAATAAATAATGAATTTCGAAAATATTTTTCAAACAGTTTTAATTCTTAACATATTTACATTATGAATTCCAAAGGATTAACCAACGTATATTATAATAAATTTTTAACCTCTTATATACAAAAGTAAGTACATTTTTAAAAAATGATACACAAATAACTAGCAAAAATGTACGTAGTATTTTCACTTCAAAATATCACACACTCTCTTTTTGAAACAAAGTAAAACATGAGAGAAATACATTTATATGATACTCTTAAAGGCTGCCCATCAACAACAGCTTGGTTTCGGATGGTTATGTACATTCTTAATAATTTTCAGTGTAGTTTAACTCTGATATACATTGTATGAATATTTCGAACAAATTTTTCATTCATTGATCACATATGTAATAGTCTGTTACAACTTATCAGGTGCTTCGGACTTGCTAAATCGGTAAAGTCGGAAACCGAATTATCTGTTCATGGATCATATGCATAATAGACTGTTCACCTGAGCGTGTGGTTTCCTAGGCTTTAGAATATATAACCATCATCATGCTTTACTTAGGCCTGAAGGTTTCTGAATTTTTAACAAGAGGAATTCAACATATCATTACAAACATTAACTTTTTCTTACAACAAAAGAAAAACAACTATGGAATACATTTAAGAAGAATGGAAAGAATCAATCACTGTCCCAAGTAACAAGAAAGGCGACAAAACTGATTGTAATAATTATCGAGGCATTTCTCATCTGTCAACATCCTCCCAAACATTCTGTTAACAAGATTTATCCCATACGCAGATGAAATTATTGGAGACTATCAGTGTGGATTTAGGCGAAATCGATCAACTATCGACCAGATATTTATCATTTGACAAATACTCGAAAAGAAATGGGAACATATTACCCAGTACATTAACTATTTTATTGCTTTTAGAAAGGCTTACGACTCGGTTAGGAGGGAAATATTGTACAACATTCTTACAAAATTTAAAATACCGAAAAAGCTAGTTAGATTAATTAAAATGTGTTTAAAATGATCCCAGAGTAAAGTCCCAGTAGAAAAATTCTTGTCCACGAACTTCCACGTCGAGAATGGCCTGAAACAAGGAGATGCGTTATCGTCATTATTATTCAGTTTTGTTTCGGTGTACGCTATAAGGAAAATCAAAGATAGCAACCAGGACCTAGAGCTAAATGGTATTCACCAGGTTATGGTGTATGCTGATAATGTAAATCTGATAGAAGAACAATCGAAAGAAATGCAGAGGCCTTATTAAACGCTTGCAACGACATTGGTTTAGAAGTAAATGCAGAGAAAATTAAATAAATTGAAGTTCACCAGGATCGGTTGCGTCAAAATATCAAATAATACTTCCGACAAAGTGGATACTTTCAAATATCTAGGATCAATATTACTTGAGCAAAATCATACCCACGAAAAAATTAAATATCGACTGATAAGGAAATTCGTGTTATTATTCAGGTCAAAATATTTTGTCGTCCCGAATTGTTTCGAGGAATTTTAAGCTTAAAATATATAAAACGATAATCATGCGTGTTGTGCTTTATGGTTGTGACACATGGTCGCTTATGCTGAGGTAAATACTCAGACTGAAAATATTTGAGAATAAAATCCTGAGACGAATATTTGGACCCAAGAGGAACAGGAATGGGAAATGGAGGAAACTTCATAACGAAGAACTACGTAATTTATATGGTTAACAAACATAGGGTCAGCAAGTCTAGGAGGCTCAGGTGGGCAGGTTATGCAGCCAGAATGGAAGGAAGTAGAAACGCTTTCCAAGTTTTAACTGGAAGTCCAACCGGAAAACGTCCATTAGGGAGACTCAGGCGCAAATGAGAGGACAATATTAAGATGAATCTCGCAAAAATAAGAATACAGAGTAGAAATTCGATCGAATTGGGTACGGACAGAAGTCAATGGAGAGCTTTTGTAAACGCGGCATTGAACCTTCGGATTCCATAAGCCGTAGAGAGAGAATACATTTAAGTTAAGCACAACTGCGCAGCGAACATCATTCAGTGGTTAGCTTTTGCGCTTCTATCGGGAAGTCCGGAATTCAACCCCGCATTCGACCATTTTGACAGAAGTTTATCTTAATTCCACCTGTGAATGTAGAGACAGTGCGTGTACTGTGAGTCCTGACCGACTTTTTTTCTTATCGTTTTTAAATCATTGTTATTACTAATTACCAACAGTATCGGATTTGTGAAGAGGATTAAGGGGGGATGTCTTTCGGATTGAAGCAAGTACCCCGAAATTACAGAATTTCTAAAACAAACAAAATATTTGTTATACCTTTGCTTATAAACTTCAAACTCCCCTCAAATAAAAATTAGGAATTAAAAAAATAACATTAATAAGAAAAAAATCCGGCACTGATTATCAATATAAAATGGTCTTCAGGGTTGTATTCTGAAGATTATTGCTGAACATATAAGCGAACGAAATATTAGTTATGCCTCTACTCATAAACTTCAAGCTCATCCCAAATAAAAGTTAGGAATTTTTAGAAAAAAAAACTAAACATTTCTAGAAAAAACCCTCCAAAAATACTTTTCTAAATCCGCCACTGATTAACTTACTAACTAACTCTATGGCCTATGGAACCCGGACGTTCAATGCCGCGTTCACAAAAGCTCCCCACTGACTTCTATCCTTAGCTAACTGCATCCAGTTTCTACTTTGTATTTCAATCTATGCGAGATCCATCTTAATATTGGAGTATTGGAGTAATCCTATTCACTTAATCAGTCACTGATTATCAATATAAAATGATCTTCAATGTTGCATCCGAAATATTATTGGTCAATATACAAACGAAACGAAATATTAGTTATGCCTGTATTTATAAACTTCAAGCTCCTTGCAAATAAAAATTAGGATTTTTTTTTGGAAAAACAAACATTAATCAGAGAAACCTCTCCCAAAATACTTTTCTAAATCTGCTACTGATTATTTCTATAAAATGATATTCAAGGTTGTATTCGAAAGATTATTGCTAAATCATTGCACAGCTACAGTATAAGAGAAATGTAGAAGTACGCTCTGACGGATATATTGGAAAACGTACGCTCTGATGGATATATTGAAAAACATAAATTTAATTATGTGCTAGAAGAGTACTATGTTCTAAGAAATGAAACACGGATGACTAAAAATAAAATGATCTAGAGAAGAAAAAATGTCGATAACTCAGAAATTAAAATAAAGTTAAATAGCCTCTAAAATTGCCCTCAAATGCTACGTACTTTATGTTTACTTTAACTCATAAAACACGTGCTCCATCAATCATGATGGTGAATTCCAGAGCGAAATATGGCATTTAGGTCATGATATCTTATTAAACTATAGAGTATACTGTAAGAAAGCTATTTAGAGAAAAAAATCATGAAAATGAAAAAAGCCAAAATTTCCAAAATACCCGTTTTCTTTCAAAAAAACTCGGCTTTTTTTTTTTTTTTTTTTTTTTTTGCATCTCTATAAATGACATAATGTGGTTGAAACATTCCAGTTTTGGTTTTACAGAGGGACGTCAACGTACTAATGATATCTAAACGTTAATACATTATTGGCGTTTCAATTCAGACAGAGAATTTAAATTGTGCTTTGAAGAAGCCATAATCATTGCAGTTACAATTTGAATCATACATATACGAACGCACACACACACGCACACACACATTCAGTTTCACATTTCTAGATTGTCACTTCAGAATTGAGTAGCTTGTAAACCACAAACACATCCTTAGAAGTATCCAGCTATTCATTCCGAGTCGTTTAGGTAAAGATACCTCTGACACTGAATTTGGAAAGTGTTCAGGAAGTGATTTTACCTTTTCTCATGACTATACTTTTGATTTGAACTGTAGAAGTCAAAGTGGAAGAAAATATGGAACTAATGACCTAAAACTATATTGATGAATTGAAGCAATTTCTGAGTGACCCCGAGTTTTGTAGTCGCTAACGCTCTCGCCTTTGGTGCGAGCGATCTCGGATCCGATTCCCAGTGGGGGCACTCGGTCAAAAAATGTAACAGCTTTTTCAGGCCAGCCATCTTGAGTGAGATTTTTCCTGAGTTTCCCTCATTCACACCCGGCAAATGCCGGGGTGGTACCTAACACATAGGTCCCAGGCCACTTCCTTCCTTCCCTTTCATCGGATAGTATGCTCGCCGAGGGAACTCATCCCTCATATACGTGACGGGCTAAATGGCCTTAGATGCCGAAAGCCCAGAAATCTAAATCCTAATTCCAGTCCTAATCAGCCAAACATTTTATGTCAATGTATGGAAATATTACAAATACTGTATGTATTATATAACTTTACCGACTGTTTCAGCTGGATGAAACTTTACTGCTGAAGAGGCTGAAAATTTACCGGGGAAATATAATAGGTCAATATCAATTTACTGCCCTAGCTCTTCTAAGTATTCATTGAAAAATTCTTGTAAATCCTGAAAAAAGTAGTTTTAGAGTTTACCAAAGGTGCACTACGCTATTTGTTCAAATTATACTTTAAGCAAGAGTAATACTGCATATGTCATAATTTTTCTCCCTTTTGTTTGAAAAATGTAAAGAAAAAAATCCTTTTAGTAAGAATGAAATGTCATCTTTTTGTAATTTAAACATATATGTATGTAAAATATGTAACAAAAGTAAGCAGGATATTATAAACATTTAGAAAATCTTTATAAAATAAGCTGTTTAAATTTGTCACTGACTCTACATATCCGGAAATATGTTGTTTACTTAGGGACGATGAAAGTAGGAAGTGTAAATTCTATTGAAAATCTACAGTGGGCTCAGTACCCAACCTGTCACTCGCTGTCTAAATTCAACTTTTTCTCAAACCCCTCCCAAATATAACTTTACCGTACGTCACTGTATACACAAATAAGAATGAAATAGCGTTTGTTGTGTTCCCATTACAAACACCGCTGAACAGACGTTTATAATTTTTCTTTATTAAGATAGCCTTTGGGCCGATGCATTATTTTATTATATGGCTTTGATGATAAAATTATAATCAGACTTGAGATTTAAACGTAAATATGTATTTTTAGTTTCACAAATTATCATTGAAATTATCACAGATTATCTTCACGTATAATAATGTTGCAGTGCTTTAAGACACATTTGATTGTATACGTTTTCCATGTTTCTAGAGCTCCTTCATGGCTGAGCGGTTAGCGTACGAGCCATTTTTGTGGGAGATCCAGATTCGATTCCCGACAGGAGCGCATGTGGTACGGATCCCATCTTAAGTTGTAGGTCTACGTCTCATATAACCTTGCTGGTGAAAGGAACGCTAACTCAAAATCAAATCAATCCATATTTCTACCTTTAATGAGGACGAACATTAGCGTATTTTCTGTTCAGTTCACCTTTTCTGTTTTCAATCTACTTTATTTAACTTGTTCTGCATTGGCCACAACATCAAACGAAGTCTAACTCCCATTAATATCTGATTGACAGATCATACTTCTCCAGAATTGTAGGGCTCATTATTTCTGTTTCCGAACGCCTGCAAAACAAATGCTTCCAAACGTTCTTTTCCATTCCCATTACCTGCTCCTGTACCAAATTTGGTGCAATTATCTCTGAGTGACATCACACCCTATCCACGTTAGTTTCTTTCATTTTTGATGTTTTCATGGTATACTTTGCTGATTTCTTTATTAACTTTGATTTCTCACCCATCATAATTTATTATTTATTTCACTTAGTTTTTCAATTGTTTTTATTTTCATATATTACCATTTATTAATTAAATCATCATTAGAATTATCAACTATGCTGAATCTCACTTTGGCTTTCCTCCCTTTGCTCATTTCCACATTTGCGCTTCATTCTCCATACTTTCACTGCTCACTAGACACTATCGGTTAACTATTAGTATACACTAGACACTATTGGTATACAAAACACTAACACTATGTCACTAAACACACACTAACCTTATATATATATATATATATATATATATATATATATATATATATATATATATATATATATTAGCTGAAATCCTCATTCTTCGCATGCATAAAATATCTATGTAAACAAACTGAACATCGGTTAATATCGGTTATTTTCTACTACTTTTACATATCCCGGTTAACGTCCTCTGAGCCCCCTGGTTCTAATTTAAAAAAAAAAAATAAACGCTTCTTGGGGCCTGGACCAAGGTGTCCGTGACCAAAATTTGGTAACTCTCGGTCCACCGCATACAGTCAAACACACAAACTCTTTATTTTATTTTATTTTTATTAGAATATATATATACATATATATATAGGTAAATGCTAATAATTCTTGATTATCATCAAATAATTGCATGGACCTACAACACTTTTGGTTATTCAATTTCGGGACCCATGCACTATAGCGTTAGTACGAAAGAGTCAGAGATACTTTTTCCTCGGCTTTGCGTCACCTATTAAAATTTTCCTTAAGCTTACTCAGGGGCCATGAACCAGGAGATGCATGGGACTAGGCAGGGTACATAATATCACCTTGATCCACCTCATGAGGGACGTATAGGACTTTGTTCTCTTTGAGGGATATAAAATGATCAAAAATATTAAATTCGGAAGTTTTTTAACCTATCCTATCATCTTTGATGAGAACTTATTACTTCATATCATTATATGATTGAGTACAATGGTTAAGGACGTAGTAAACACCTGTTCTTAAATTTAGGAGTTATTTCGTTCCCTTCGATAAGTATAAATGATCAATTTCATACAGGGCCGGCTTTAGGTGGTGCGGGGCCCGATTGGGGACATCTTGCGGGGCCCCAGACTTACAACTAACTTGCACTAATGTCAGTAGAACTTATATATATATATATATATATATATATATATATATATATATATATATATATATATATATATATATATATATATATATATATATATATATATATATATATATATGTGTGTGTGTGTGTGTGTGTGTATGTACAGTACCGTGCTTAGGGAGAGGAGCGGGGCAACAGCCCCGGGCTCCGAAGTAGGAGGTGCAAAATTCGGGAGGGAAAAGAACAGATATATAGATATATAAAATGGAAGGAAATAGTAATAGAAAGTGCTCAAAATCAAGGAAAAGCAGGGTTTATTTCTGAAATTTTTCTTACTCTTCGCGCCAACTATGGTGGCGCTTCGCGGCTGGTCTGTTGATCTGTCTCATATGTACGTCCCATGTGTATGCACAGGAGAACGGGGTACGAGAGAGAGAGAGAGAGTTCTCCCTGCTGGTCTATGGTTATACCCATTTTTCCATCTGCAAAATGTTATGGGGAAAACGCTCACCCTGTCCATTGCTTATAGCAGCTAATTTTTCAGAGGAATAACTCAAATGGAAATGCAGACAGTGAATGAATTTTAAAATACATATTTCACCCTTGTGTCTCCCAATTTTTCAAGAAAATTTTGTACCAGTATTTCAAACTTTTCTTCTTTTCTTCTCTTACATTCTCAATCTATCAATGTCGAAATCTAGTTTCTTGACCAAACTTGGCAGAGAAGTGTGGAATATCAAGAAACGAGTATAAGCAAAATTTAAAGTGCTTCCGTCCGTTAAGACGGCCGCAGTGGCCAAAAACCTGATTGATCACAGTAAGCCATAACATTGTATTTCAAGTTTGAAAATTTCATTTTATTTGTAAAACGTGTAAAGGGATGAAAAACAAAAGCACATTTACTGACACTGGGAGGAAGTAGACATCAATCTTAGTGTATGCTTATGATGGCCACCATCTTCAAGTCGGACTTGTATCTCGCTTGAGGTTTTTTTTTTTTAAAAAAAATAGGAAGGGGTCATGTAATATATCAAATTGGACTAGAATTTTACGAAAAACACAATGGTGAAGTCTATGTTTCCATAAGTTTATATTTGTAAGACATAATGAAATGCAGATTGATATGAATTCATTGATTCAAAGATTTCTTAACAGCTGCATCTTTTTGAAAAGAATTCGTCGCGAAAACCTAATGAACGCTAGTGAGAACATCGTAGGTAGCTACATATGAAAGTTATAATCAGCTTGAAATCTTTATCGACTGCAGACAAAATGAAACGATGATGAGACGATCACAAACCTCAAGGAATTGATGGAAGATGGTTGACATATTTTCCATTTTATTATTCGAGTTAGAAGACAAACCTTTATAAACAACCACCTATTCAGTACACACTAGTATACATTCGCTTTTCTTGACTTGATTTTTAAAAAAAGAAAAAGAAAAATACATCTACGGTATTTTTCACAGGAGAGAGCAAAGTTTGTTCTCTGGTTTTGTGTTTTTAATATAGCTATGATAAGAGAAAGGATATGGAAAGAAGTTGCACTGAGGCTGATTTATTGATACCATCTCTCTTGTATCACATGACATAATTAGTAAGAAGGCCAGGAACTTTACTTAGTGAACTGTTCAAAATAAAAGAGGTTGTGCACCTGGAATAATATTATACATTTTTGCACAAACTCAAAGAAAACAATAGTTCTACGCGAGGGGTTTGTGTAAGGAAATTTGGGGTGTACAGAATACTCACTGGACATAATATCTATTTTTACAACATAAGTTGTAAACGTAAAAAAAAATAAAGAAACTATTGCCGCATTAAATTCAGAAAATATTTGCTAAAATATTTTCTGAGCAAGCAGAGCAGTTGCAAGCCCGCCAACTTAATACAAACTATTCATTTACTTGTTAGGAAGAGGCAATATCCTTCCATGTTGAGTTCATGGATGTACCTGTATAATAATTGCTATATGTTGTTGTGTGTACTTGACAATCAAGACTAGAAGAGCCATTTTAACGGTACTACAGTTACCTGCTGGGGCTCCCGGAAGCATTGGGGGCCCCCGACCAGAACGGCACGTATTAATTGCATGTGTTAGGAGCAATGTAGTCATAGGGACCACAACACATTTGTTGCTCTGGGGCCTAATATGCTGTTAATAGATTAGATTGGACAGTAGAGAAGACGGCACTAGCGCGGAGCCCCCAAAGGCACGGGGCCCGATTGGAAGCAATCAGTCCAATCGGCTTAAGGCCGGCCCTGATTTCCGAGGTTTTTGACCTCCCATTGATGAAGTCTTATTACCTTATATAATATTTTATATACCTAACGGGTTATTATGCTACGAACAGGAACACTTAAATGTATATTGTTCACCCTTAATTTTCAAAATTATCAATTTTAAGGTAACGTAGGACATCGTGATTTATGTCGTTCTTCTTGAATAATGATTGATTAGTACGTATGTTATAGACAATGCACTCCTCTGAGAGTAACAGAAATGTATAGAACAAGGTCCTTGAGTTTGATTCCTACTAAATCTTTGAACTTTATGAGTTTTAAGTCTTACAATCATGCCCTCGAGGCTAACGGAGACGATGATGATGAGAAATGAAAAATATGATGGAATGAGAAAGTGAGAGGAAACAAGAGAGAACCCACGAACATCACAAACTTACTTGTTTTGGGATTGAACCAGGGTCCTCAGGCATCAGAGGTAAGCTCTCTACCACTGGCAATAAGACTTACAGAAGTGTCACTCACCGATTTGGATGAAACTTTGCACATTTGTAGAACATCGAAAAATATTCGACACTTTTTTTAAAATTTCGGCAATGGTGCAAGTTTAAGGGTAGAAACCACCCTTTGAGCCGCAAGTGGTGATCTCGAAGCATATACAGAAAGCAATCATTTAATGTAGAAGAAAACATAATGCGACGGAGCTTCAGAGTAGCTGATTCAGAATCTGACGTCAAATTTACAAAATAGAAAATAGCGGATCCATTATGGCGATTACAATTACAAAAAGTTTTCGGGTTTGAAATGCTGTGCTAGCTAAGAACAATCATAGTTGGCAGGGATTACTGCGAGGAGGTTGCAGACCGATTTGAAACCCCTTTCTGTAGTTATTTTAACATGATACTTTATTAAAGTGAGTCTTCACCTCTCACTGTTCGGAGTGCTTATGTATAGTAAGGGGCGCGGTGGCCCAGTGGTAAAGCGTTCACCTCTGGTACATGGGGTCCTTGGTTCGATCCCAGCTCGCGCCAAGTGAACTTTGTGGTGGACAAACACAGTGTGCGTGGGTTACTCGGGGTTCTCCCGTTTCCTCCTACTTTCTTCACTCCACCATTTTATTCAATTTTCATTATCACCGTCTCCTCTACCCTAGTCGGCATAACCGATGACTTGAGTATTGGATCGAGGAACGAGAGGAAGTGCGTTTGTTTTCCTCCTGAAAAGAAGCTCGGGTTTTCGAGAAAAAGTGTAGTGTGTGTTAATGTTTGTTGAGTGTTATTTAAAAAAAAAAAACGGTGTAAATTGGAGAAGTGGTTTATGAGTTATAAAAAAAAAAACAATAATATTAATTCGTGATACAAAACATTGAAAGGCATTACACGTATCATTTAAAGGACGAAGAAGTTTAAAAAGTAAAAACTTCAGCGTCATCATTTCCGAACTTGACATTCATTCATAACATGTGGCTGTATGGACAACGTATAGGTGATATTATTTTCAATGTGGCTGTATGGACAATGTATTGGTGATATCATTATTTTCAATCTTAACGAGCAAATACGCAACCCTTTGGGCATTGTGGTAGGACTGGTTAGCATAACCACTCAGGCGCTTCTCCATATACGTAATAACAGACTCATAAGTAGAGCCCGGAACATTGGCAAAATGCCTTTCTTTTAAAGATGCCTGTATCTGTATTTTTTAAAAGGAAAAATTCATTTTGTGTTGTTGTGATCCTGCAGTGAAGTTTTTTATTTTGCCTATTTTGCCTTTTAATAGCTTCAACTTTTGGATGTGTAAATGCTTTTTTTGTGTGTGTGTGTGTGCCTTTTTTGCAATTTTAGATACAAAAAATTCAAATTATACAGAATGCTCATTCTCGATTAGGAGTGTCATTTTTTCATTGAAACGTCTGCGTAGCGTGATATCATGTTCAACAATAACATTGACCTCAGGTTCAAGTTGATTTAAAAACGCTAGCTTAGACTAAAGTCGACGAACTTTGGGATTGTAACAATTAATGCAAACAAGCCTGCTATCAGAAATATCTGCGCTTGCAACAAAGAGCGATTTCCTTCAAGTTGTTCACGGGCTCATTGTTTCCCCAGTCGGCATCAAAAGAAACTAGAGCTTCTGTAAAAAAAAAAAAAAAAAAAAAAAAAAAAAAAAAAAAAAAAAACTAAGTTCAATCAACGAAGCATCGAAGCAATATTCTTTATTCCAGATTCGAATGCACAAAAGGCCGCATCATACCAAAATTTAGCATACCGTCGAGCAGTAAGTTACAAGGATACTCCCTGAATTTGGCGCAGATACGTTTACTACCGATGGTGCAGTTTTGTTGTGCAAAGTATGTGGCAAAGCAATTAATCACGACAAGAAATACTTTGTATCTCAGCATCTGAATACTGCTAAACATAAAGATGCTGCTTTGAAAATGACGGGACAGAAGAAATTGTCCTTGATTTCAACAGCTGTTTGTTCATCCAATAGACCATGGTGGAAAGACTACAAGGTGGATGCAATGCAGTGCTACATTCTTGTCGCTCTGGCGCATGACGTCATTTTGGTCGCAGACGTGGCCAGCGAGAGTCAGATGAACTTCTAACAAGCGCTTTCTCGCTGGTATCTTACACGCAAACTTCTCTTCTACTTATAGTGACCTTCAACGAAGTAAAAATTTTAGTAAAAACAATAATTATATAAACGTAATGTAATCAATGCTTAAGCTAAGTGAATTCAAAGGAAGATATTTACAATAGCAAAAGAAACAGCAATATCAGTTCATATTAAACAACTTTGAAGCTTGAACAAGCCAATATTACTCACTACATTTTCTGCTTTATCTTTCTTTCTTTCTTTTCTTTTTTAAACATCTGAAGTAATTCTCTCGAGTATGCCTGAATAATCTATAACACAGTGTGTCGTTAATGCATTTCATTATTATATATTTATGTATGCTCAAGTATATTTTCGTAACACATTGATCGGTTTTGATTTACTATTATTATTATTATTTTGCTTGAAAGAGAATTCTTTACTGATGACCCCATATAAATTTTGAGAATACCTCAAGGGAGAATTAAGGGTTTTCGTAAACAGAAATGCACGTATACGTATTTTTTCGTTATGGTTGGACAGTTTTTTTTTTTTAAAGAGGTTGGTCCCACGTAAGTTTCGTCAGAATCTCAGGGGAGGTTAAAAACTATTGAGCAGGGACGCACGTATTTAAATTTTAAACATCGTTTTTATTTTTGATTTATAAAAAAAAAAAAAAAAACATCTTATTTGAAGTCGATGATCGCTTATTTATAGAATTTGTATTTAAACAAAAGGTTTGGTGAAACTGAAAATTCTCTGAATATTAGTGTCAAAATTTACGCCATAACAAACTGTGTTATTAAACATTTGTACGAAATAAAACGTTACATATACTATTGTGTTCTAAATATATAGAAAAAAATATTTATTCGCAAAGCACCTTAAACAAAGAAATTGCAACTTGACTATTTCAAGCAAGAAACAAAGTACTAGGCATAGGTGAAGATGATGTAGGGGTGTTAGAGCTAGACTAGAAGACATATAAACCATAAAATTACATAATTTTCTTAATTTTTTTGATAAGTTTTCTCTTTTCTGTCCCGTGGACTAAAGAAGACAAAAGATAAATACAAGTGAATGATTATGTGGAATTTGGTGGAATGAGAATGCGGGAGTACCCTGAGAAACTCACGGACACAATGTTGTCCACCACAAACTCACTTGACCGAGAAGCGGACCATTATCCCGTGCACCAGAGGTGAGCCTTCTGCCACTGAGCCACCGTGCTTCCTTGATTGATTGAGAATCTACCATATTTTAAAATTTACTGCAGTCATTCTTCATTTTGTAAATCTGGAGGGGGCCCCTAAATATGTATATGTAATTATCCAAAGTTATGATTAAAATGAACAAAAATTTCAAAATCTGAGTGTAAAAATGACCCGATAATGTCGCCCTGACATGGTAGGTGGATACTTTATTCTCTTGATCTAATATATTGTTATATACTGTATCTTTGTAACCGTTAATCGTTATTACGAACCTTCCATTCGGTAGTTAATTTGAAGTGCAACGTCCCGTTTTAGCACCGAGGCTACAGGGAATGCAGACCTCCAGAATGAAATGGGACATGAACTACTTTTAACGCGTTTAATTATCTCCATTTACGTAACTCGAGGGAGGTAAGCCTCCTAGACAGGGGCGGATTCAGGACCGACTTCTGGGGGGGGGGGCGGTGGGTTGTCATACTGTTACTTTTAAGGGCTCCAAACTTTGGGATGGGTTTTATTTATAATATATATAAAATAAGAAAGTTTCTTATTTGGGGGGGGCGATTGCCCCGATCGCCCCCCCCCCCGGATCCGCCCCCTGCTCCTAGATCATCGTGCTTCCCTTCTCGAGTTACATGCCTGCCTCTGTGGGGAAAATTTTGTCTCAATATCTTATATAGAAGGAAATGATGATAGAAATGATAATCTCTGTCGTTCCCCTCCCTCATGATTTCGAATCCGGGTCTTGCCTCAAAGTTCGTCTTTTTAAATCGTACTATTGGATTTTTGTATGCAGAATCAACACAAGCTAGTGTAGCCCTATATACTATTATAACATACTAGACTATTAATACTAAAAATAAACTACATAATGAAATCGCTTTTTTATAATTTCATTTAACATTGCATTTATTTATTACTTTTATGTAAAACTTACAATATTTTAGGTTTATTTTGTCCTGTTGCCTGCAAGCTAAAATCCATTTCTGGAGACATTCTCCCTTTTTTTGAGGAAATCTAAAGTATTTTGTATTAATTCCCTTAGTTTATTTGTAATAATTACTACAGCCGTACACTGCACAGTTATGCATTCTCGATATCATTTAAAAGAAAAAAGTAACAAAGAACTTCCACCTATCACTGCCTTTTCCCGTTGTCTCTTGCAAACCAGATGACGTCACAGCCACGACAGCGCTCCAGGTGACATGCGCATGCAACCACCTTGTAGTCTTTCCACCATGCAATAGACAATCACAATTTTCTTTTCACTTATGCAAGGCTTTCATGGCAGCGGGAATATCTTCCTGGAAGCTGGAAAACAAGACACTAAAGAATTTCCTGGAAAAATACACGAAGGAAGTTGTACCGTCAGAATCTACTCTGAGGAAAACATATTTAAATGCTTGCTATGAACAGACTCTGCAAAAGATTCGTGACGAAGTTTGTGGGAAAAAGGTTTGGATTTCGATAGATGAGACAACAGATGCTACAGGAAGATACCTAGCCAACGTCATCATTGGGCCCATGGAAACATCCTCATCCTTGTCACTTCTTCTGACTGTAGAAGAACTCGAAAAGGCTAATGGCTCATCAATAGCCCAGTTATTTAAAACTCCACTTGTTCTGATCTGGCCAGAAGGAACACAACACAATGATGCCCTCCTTTTTATTACAGGTGCTGCTCCGTACATGAAGGAAGCTGCGCGGGCATTGAAAGTGCTGTTCCCCAACATGATTCATATCACATGTTTAATTCACGGCATACATAGAATCGCTGAAGAGATAAGAATGTTGTACCCTAAAGTAGACAAGCTAACTTCAAACACCAAAAAATATTTCTGAAATCTCCTTCCCGATGTCGGATTTTTAAGGAAGTAGCGCCCGATCTTCCTCTTCCTCCATAGCTGATTATCACGAGGTGGGGGACCAGGATTTCAGCTGCAGCATAGTATGCAAACAATCTGGAAACGATCCGTACTGTGATAGAACAATTATATCAGAAGAGGATGCTACCTCAATTTCCGAGGTGAAAAATCTTTTTTGCTGTTCAGATCTCAGCAGTGATCTTGCATTCATTTCAGTGCATTATGGTAAGTTGCCAGAGACTATTACGAAATTAGAGAAAAGAGGTGAAACTCTTGCAACATCCTTACAGATCTTTCAGAAAAGAGTTAACCAGCTAGAAAAAGTGCCGGGGGGGGGAACTGGCAGTTTATGAAAAGTTGAAACGTGTTGTGGCAGCTAACGAGGACTTTCAAAAAATGTTGAAAATTCGTGATGTTCTTAACGGTGAAAAGAATGATCTTGAAATGAGTCCATCTACAATACAGGTAGTTTCATTCATGTACGCCCCAGTTACTTCAGTTGAAGTGGAAAGATCATTTTCTATTGTAAAAACCGTTCTTTCTGACAGGCGATTAAGTATGACTGTTGATAACTTAGAAAAGCATCTTGTAGTCATGTGCAACCAGCATACACTGTAAGTAACATTTTGTACACATATTCATATAACAAGAAAAAATATCATAATGTTTGAGTATTAGAAAGTAACAACTTTTGTTTTTGCCTTTTAGTGCCTATTTGTCAAATTTTAAATACCATTCGCCTGCCTGTTTTACACAAAATAAATGCCTAAACAAGAAAAATATCATGTAATATTTGAGTATTATAAAAACTAACAACTTTTGTTTTTGCCTTTTAGTGCCTATTTGTCAAATTTTAAATGCCTATTTTACACAAAATAAATGCATAAACTTCCGGGATCTACTCATAAGAAAACATTCAATCTTAAGGTACAGACTTCATCTAAGTAAAAGTAGGCAACCCTTCATACGTGAGTGTATTATCCGTAATTTTTCAGGGTAATACGTGGCAATCGCGTGGTATGCTAAGATGATGCAACGTAGCCCGCCCTTGAGTAGGAAGAGCTCGTAAACTAAGAAACAGGCAAAGCAGGATACCCAAATGGCGACATCAGCAAACCCAGTGTCTATGACCAAGTCAGACGACGAAGAAGCTCGTAAAAGAAGCAGAGAAGGAAGCTCTCCGGAAATTCAAACAACGAAGAAACCAACCATGGAAACATACGGTTTCAACACCATAGATCAATACGAAGCAGAGCTTTACTACCTAGATAATTTACTAGACGAGAAGAAAGTTGGAACAGAGAAACTGGAACCCTTAAAAAGGAGAATGGTTGCTTGGGTTAAGGACCGTGAAGAGCTGGAAGGAAAACTTTCCCAAATGAAAAAAAAATCAACGAAAATCTTCAGTCAAAATACGAAGAAATATTAAAATAAAAGTTAATGATGGAAACAGAAATGATGTCTGCCCAAAAATGATCAAAATTGGAGGACTAAAGCAAATAGAAGATCTTCAAAAGGTTATTGCAATACAAAAAACTGAAATAGAAGACCTTAAAAAGGAAAAATCAGAAATAAGAGCCATAGAGATAAGCACAATGACAGGATGGAAAAAGAAATGGAAGAAAAGACTAAGAAGCTAAGGACATTGGAGCAAAATTATGATGATCTGGAGAAGGAAAATCACATGCTTCAAGAGAAAATAAAAGATAATGCACTAACAATTGTCAAATTAGAGAGCAACTCATTAGCAGAATCAGCACAACTGAGAGAGAGAATAGCTACTTTAAAATTGGAGAGATAACCGGATGTAACAAAAATATCTAAAGCATTGGAATACCTGGCGAAAAAACTGGAAGAATCTCCAAAAGGAAGCCAAATCCACCAAACCAAGATTCAGAGCGGGAAAGAAAAACAATAAAGATGTCACTTAGTTATAGAAGTATCTCCCTTAATAAGGAAACACCTAATAAACAACGATAAGGTACCGGTATATATCGACTACGAGTCCCATAAGGTTAAGGTCTTTTTGGTAGTACCAAAATGTTACATCTGCCAAGAGTTCGGGCATGTTGCAAAATACTGCGATGATAAGGAAAAACAGCGATGTCGGTCATCATCATCGTCTCCGTTAGCCTCGAGGGCATGATTGTAAGACTTAAAACTCAAAAGGTTCAAAGATTTAGTAGAAATCAAACTCAAAGACCTTGTTCTATACATTTCTGTTACTCTCAGAGGAGTGCAATGTCTATAACATACTAATCAATCATTATTCAAGAAGAACGACATTAATCAAGATGTCCTACGTTACCTTAAAATTGGTAATTTTGAAAATTAAGGGTGTACAATACATATATCGAAATTAATGAATACATATCGATGAGTGTTACATTTTAAATCAAGTTTACAAAAAATGAATCACTTTTTGATGTCTTAATTTTGAATTACGTAATAAATTAACGAATGCATATTTTGTCAACGGTGTGATGTCATGATCAGAATTGTGATACTAGGTGGTGTAATTAGAAAGATATATCGACTAATAAAATGATGTCATGTCGTAACTATTGACGTGCATCATCAGATCATGAATTTGCAATTCAATGACGTCATAACAGCGCTTAGCCAATCAGATTTGCCTGTTACGTGTTTCGGTTCGTGATTCATGATGTTCTGAATATTGTGTAATATTGAAAAATGTGTTCTAATTGGTTCTCCGTGACATTACTCATTAATTTCCTCGTTTTTGATTGGCTGATAGTGACACCATTTCATAGTGTACACGTTTCCGATCTAAATTAAAATCCATTTTTCATTTTTCAAATCCTACATCAACGAAGATAGTGAATCTATCTGGATGAGCATTTCTAAGGGTGTGAATTTTAAAACCAACGCAACTAGTAATTCTTACATCGAATTGAAGGTGTAGTTCACAAGATACTTGGAATATTAAAAATTTGAGATGCACTTTCACTAAATAGGTCTCGGGTTTGATTTCCAGTATGAAATCAACAAAAGGTCCATTTCAACAGTAGGACAATCTGACACATAATATCAATGGGGCGATTCAATATTTTGAGTTTATAAAAACTTTGCGTAATAATTATTTTCTTTTAGTATTGATAATTTAGTCATTTTGATGCCATTAAAGGTTTTTCTCCCGTTCTCTCTCTCTCTCTCTCTCTCTCTCTCTTTCATAAGCCTGTACATGAAGAGATAACGAACTCTGATTTGGGAATTAAATTTTAATTTCGTGCTTTTTGTCGTTTTAAATATTTTTTTCTTTGCCTACGTCTTTTCATTCTCTTTTGTCTTTATTTTACCTTTCTTGTCTGAATATGGCTACCTCTGGGTTTACTGTTGAGAGAAGTCAAGAGACATTATCGAAGTTTTAATCTCGAAGAACGAATGCTGGAAATTCAAATGAATACTTCGACTAGCGACACTAATATTATTGAGTGTGTTCAGATCTCGTTTCAACATATGTTGGATTATTTATTGGAAAATGTTGACGAATTTTCCATGGTTTATTATTCACTTTATCTAATGATGGGAAGAACAAGCCGTTCTATTAATCTTTTAGAGGACTAAGTAATTTGACATTGGAATTATGAGCTTCATTTGTTTGCATATTACAAAGTAATGATAGTTTCCTCATGAACAAACTGTTCATTGTATATGTCCATCATGTAAATGTGCCCCGTGCATTTGGATTAGTGCGCCAGAGGAAGTGGGTTGTTTTATCTGATGTACATGAACTTTTGTCTAAATCTTCATTGAATTTAGATCATGGTAGATCCATGGAAGAGTTGCAAAAATTTTAAAGCTACTTGACCAATTACAAAATTACAATATACAGTGTAAATGGCACTAGGAAAATTTTGCAGTAGAACAGAACGGATCATCACAGGAGTTTGCAACTTAGCGAAATGTCCAAACCTGTACTGTAAAAGCTGTAGCCTTGTCCCAGTGTTAGCTGATTTTCAGCTGTGTTAGTGGAAAGAGGTGGAGATGTCGTGGTCAAAAACTGAATACCGGGCAATTTTGCGCTACAATTTTGCACGTGGTTTAAATGTTGATCAGTGTTTATAGGAAATCCAACTGTACTAGAAGAGGATTGTCCTCATCGTGCAACGATATTTAGGTGGTACCGAGAGTTTGAAAAAGGAAATTTCAACCTTGAGGACGCTTCAAGGTCAAGTCGGCCATCTTCATCTATGAATGAACCAAATTTTGCTGCAGTAAGGAAACTGCTTGAGACAGATAGACATACCACTTCCATACATACCATCGAATAGAGATATGCTTGGGCATTAATGCACCAGCAGTTTGTGCTGTTCTCCGCGATCACCTTCGAGTTAGAAAGCTTTGTACCCTTTGGGTACCACATGACTTGACCGACGAGCAGATAGCACACTGCGTTTCATGGTGCCGTGAAATGTTGAAAAAAATTTAAAATGGAAAATTTTCTTCTGTGGACAGTATGAAACAGGTGCTGAAACTTCCTCTATTACTACGACGTCCCGACCAAGGCTCAAAACAATGTGTGGGTGTTCGAAGATAAGGAGACACCCGTGGATGTCCGAAACTCCACATCAGTGAAGGAAAGAATGGTGACGGTATTTTTAGTGCGCGAGGAATTGTCGAGTGAGTTGTCTTAGAAACACAGAAGACAGTCACAGGGCAGTGGTATAACGTGGAATGTATGCCTAAAGTTCTTATAGCTCTCAAACAGTTGCGCTCAAACTCAAGGTTGGTCACATGTTTTCTTCACCACAATAACGCTCCAGCGCCATTCAAAGATATGCTCAGAGTAATTGGCCAGCAATTGACTAAAATTGTTAGAGCACCCTCTGTACAGTCCAGTTCTCACCCCCTGTGACTTCGCGCTGTTCCCTCATGTGAAGATTAAACTGAAACAAAGGCATTTCACACGCGATGACGCCCTACTAAGGGCTTGGGACGATGAGTGTGCTCAGATCTCTGTCGAAAGATGGCAGAGTTTCTTCGACGACTGGTTTCGATGAATGGAAAAATGTGTGATGTGTGGTGAAAAGTACTTTGAAAAAGTATAAGAAATAAGGTCGAATTGCAAAACTTTCTTAGTGCACTTTGTACCATTTTTTTCCGGAGAGGATATTCTGTAGAAAGGGTCTGGTAGCGTAAGACAAAATTCCAATCAATTTAATGTGTATCAATTCTCATTCTGACATCATCGCATTATTAATATCCGTTTTTTCTACTAACTACTATTGTGTGCCATGCCACATAACAATCATCGTACTGCACAAGTCAAGAACTGTTCAACCATGTGTGAGAAATGTTTGCAGAAACCACCATGCAAACAGACCAATATGGAGAAACAGTGTTCAGAATGCAATCGAGAATTTTATGGTGAATGTTATACAAATCATTTTACTCCACCATATCATAAGGGCCAACCAATATGCAAAGTGGTGAAACAATGGATGATATCAATAAAACGAAGTTACTTATTACTCCCAATTTTGTAGTAATTACTTGCATTGGTATCTACAAAAGGAGAACTGAGCACTACTTGTCTTGGCTGACCTCGGAGAAGCCCTGCCCCTTTTGAGTAATCAAACCTCTGTTCTGGAGTTGAGTAACTACTTCGCGTTTGATATCAATAAAAGTTAGGCTCTTCTCTGTGATGCTAGTAACTTCTTCAAATTTGTGGAGCAAGCTCAGTAGGTGACTCCGGGCGAAATATGGCAGAGTATATGATTGTTTTGGTACGTAGAAAACTTATAAACTGCATAGAAATGTTGCAAATGGTTATTACAAAAACATTACAAATTCATAAAAGAAAATGTAGAGTGATTAGCACAACATTTTTGGGAAAATCAACCGAAATTCGGGGTGCCACACTACGTAATGACGAAAAGATGCGGGTTTTCATGCTCGTCGACAGCGTCACAAACTGTCGTATCTCAGTTTTCTAAACTTTTCAGGAGAGCGATTTTTAGGTTTTCACACAACTTTGAACAGCCATAACTCAAAATATATTTTACCGAAAGGAGAGAAAATTTACCAAGTTATAACTTAAAGCATAAGAAATCAGTGAAGAAAATTTTATGGAATTTGCCTGTAAAAGCTTGTGGAAAATTTGACGGGAAAAAGATACGACAGTTTATGATTATGGTAATCCTCTCTTGTATGAAAGATACGACGCATATTTTTTTATACTGAGAACTACAGTAATAGATGAACAATCGGAATATATTGCACTTTTATTGAAAAACTTCGTGTTTATTACACAAAATAATGTAACAAATGCTTCCTGAGATTCTTGAGGGTAAAACGAAATTCCTGAGAACACACAAGAAACACAATATTAAGAGCATACTAACCATAACATAAAATAATGCTATCAAGTTGTCGTTGCCAAAATATTTAATATAAAATCTTGTAAAGTAATTTTCAAATTGCATGCTTTGATATTGCACTTGAGAAGGATGGCTAATGTGGTAAGTTTCTGTAAAATTGAACATGTTCAAGGTTTCGAATGATTGGAGTTGGGCCCAGACACAATGATAACGAGTCCTCGTAGGCATGGGAGACCCGTGTTCGATTCCCGGCGGAAGCTCATGTGATT
Organism: Thermobia domestica; assembly: GCF_964235325.1. Lineage (NCBI taxonomy): Eukaryota > Metazoa > Arthropoda > Insecta > Zygentoma > Lepismatidae > Thermobia > Thermobia domestica. Next base: position 285,068,591 of record NC_137454.1, on the reverse strand, counting down.
CTGATTCCACGTTAATCAGTAGGTCCATGTCTCATATAGCCTCGCTGCTGAAAGGGACGTTAAAAATCAATCAATCAAAACGAGTCCTCGTACTTCTCTGGAGCGATAATTTTTGATAAGTATGCAAAGTAGGAATTTCTATCTGGTGGATTCAATTTGTGTTCTTTTCAGGGAAATAGTTATGTAAGTGTCCTCAAAATGACTTGTCTTAAACTGAATGCAGTTTGGATAGTCTTTGTTCACTTTCACTTCGCGCATTTCCGTCCGATTGATTGGATCTCCATTTTCGTCACGTCTAACTGACAGAATACAAAGACATTGGGACAGAGATCGAATCTCATACATCGCTTTCTGTCAATACAATGACGGTATATGGGTTCTTTCTCCTTGCCAGTTTAACAATCGGTTCAAGTTGCGAGGGTACAAAATTATTGCCACAGTGCTTAATAGATGTGCTTATAGCACTGTGGACTGAATCTCCCTCATTTTGTCCATGCCTAGATTCAAAGAATCGGAGAGAAATTTCTCTGATGTTCTTCCGTGTTTGCACCGCATACCCCATCATAGCAACCAACCTGAACTCCTACTAGGTCCATCCTGTATTTCTCCAACTCATTCATTACGGATTTTAACGCGCCTCCCTATAAAGAATTCTAATATTTCATGTTCCAAATCTCATATCCATTTTCTTTTGCTGATGTCGTGCCAAGTTATCACTCTTGGTCCGAGGCTTCTGTGATTGTTTCTGAAAAAGTGTCTTTTTTTCTATTACAGGATGAGTTTGTTAGGCTCACCCAAACCCCCAAGCTGGAGGGCCACTCCTTGTCTGCCCGCGACTGCTTATTCAGTATCTTCGCAGCTAACCTCTATATCTAAAGGCCTTCTCCTCGATCCGCAACCTGAGGCCGCGGTGGCTCAGTGGTAGAGCGTTCACCTCTGGTTCATGGGGTCGCGGGTTCCAACCCTGCTCCAGCCAAGTGAACTTTGTGGTGGACAAATAGCGTGTGCGTGGGTTTCCTCGGGGTTTTCCCGTTTCCTCCCACTTTCTTCAATCCATCATTTCATTCATTTCTCATAATCACCGTCTCCTTTAGCCTAACCGGCATATTCGTGGGACGTAAAACTCAAAAATGTCATGTCATGTCGATCCGCAACCTGAGGATGCCCCACACCGTGTATATATGTATATGTATACAGCCCCGCATTGATCAAGTATAACATTCTAGCTTATAAGTTTATTTGCTTCGGCTGTTCCGAGCTTAAGATATAATTAAAAATACGTTAGGGACAAATGATAAAGAAACTAAGTCTACCTGATGGATAACAATAAGAAATTATATAAAAAGCAATGAGTTTATCAGTATAGACCTACCTACTTTTGGACCACTTTGTATATATAAACAAATTGCTTTGTATATAGGCGTATCTGTCCAGTTGCGAAAGATCTGTTGCTCACAAACTGTCATAACTCAAGATACGACTGTTTGTGAAAATGGTTTATATGCTTCATCTCAAGATACGACACAGTGACGTCATAACCGCCGTCAAAACAACGCACATTACAGATGTGTCGCTTTGGGAAATTGTAGAAGTCAGTGTATGCAACTACATAGTAAAATATCTCAATTTTCAATTTTTTTGAGATACGACACTTTGTGACGCTGTCGACGTTATGTGAGTGATCCGGGATTCCAGGTCGGAATGTCAGGAGATTCTGGTGCTGCTCAAAGTACTGTGTCTATGACTACTAGAAGTGTAATGGATGCGATTATTGCAAAATCTGAAAACTGGATAGTTTCCGGAAGTGTGCGTAATATGCAAACAGCAAAGGCAGAGTGGCAAAAACAATATTCATTTCCGGGTGCTATCGGAGCACTTGACTATACACACGTGACAATGAAGAAACCTAGTATTTTGGAGAAGAATACGTTAATAAGAAGAGCTCATTCGTGGCTAAGCGGCTAGCGTACATGCCTTTGGCATGGGAGACCCGCATTCGATTGCCGGCGGGAGCTCATGTAGTTCGGATTCCACGTTAATCAGTGGGTCCCGTCTCATATAGCCTCGCTACTGGAAAGGACGTTAATCTCAAACTCAAAATCAACTCAACTCAACGTTGATAGGAAGGGGGTATACATGTGAATGTATTTTGTTTATGTAAAGGCGAAAGGGGACACGTATGGTGTGGAAAACGCAATCAGATGGACGTGCTTTATGACGTGACTGGCTGAACTTTGGGCAACACGTGATATGCGCTTGTCCTGTTAATCTTCATCTTGCTGAAGTCGAATCAACATCCATCAGCTCCAATAGGTTCGTTCCCATGGTTTAAGTATTATTTTCTTGTTTTCCGTTTTTTTCTTTTGTTTTATTCTCGCTCAAATACTAAAGATTCTCTTTTGGAATTATGTCTCAGTCATAGATGTATTTTATATTTTGTTGCATTTCACTGTAATTGCCTGCAAAGCTTCAGCATTCCTTCGTTTACTTTCTGGTAATTCTGACTCTGAAAGTACCATTGGGAACTTTAATATCCACAAATGCACTTTGATTGAAACTGTCGTTGCTACTTGCCCCTTCCATAGCGTTTAGGATAGGTTAAAAACAACGAAACGTCCGCGCGACGGATGGGAGAAATGAGTAATCACTCCTTTTATTGATACGACTCACTGCTACGCGCAGAGGAAACACGAGTGAACGTTCATAAATCTGGAGCAGTCTAGACATGTGTAGTGGCTTGTTTTATTGTTACGAAATTGAGGGAAGAGATTACTCCAGGTGTAGCTACTCCGATTCTCGAGCAGGACTTCTCAGGAGTAGTTACTTATTTTTATTTATATCACCCAATATCCAAATGTCTACGCATTTATTAATTTGTTCACACAGGTGAAAGACAACATGATTGTACAGACTATTTTGTAATGTTTGTCATAAGTATGTTTCATCGTCTCATCAATAATACATGATGTCTGATACGATTCAATTAAAACTTGGAGTTCCATCATTGTTACATGCAGAAAAGGGTATGGCTATTTTTTTTTTTTTTTTTGTGATATTGAAGCCACCTAGGATATTTTATTTGACAAAGACACGCTCATTCATAAGCCCAATTTACTGGTAGCCCAACAATTATGTTACAACTGTATTCAAGATTAAGATATGCATCATCTATGTGAAGTTTGTGGACAGCGGGAATAAATTTTTGAAGATGATCCGATCAATGCCTTCTTGCGTATCTACGTCAACCAAGACCCAACATCAAGAACATTATATGTTTAGCACATAATTCTAAAGGTTATGATGACAATTTTATCCTTGAATCTTTAGTGGAAGAACATGAAATGAAATCGACATTGATCTTGAACGGGACATGACTCGTTAAATTTCATGCCAATGGCATTAAGTAAACTATCCAAGGCAAGCAGAGGATATTTTCCATACTTTTTAAATACTGCTGCAATTCAATATTATGTGGAAAAATTACCGGACATGCATTATTATGGTGCAGATGAAATGAATGTAGACGAACGAGAGAAATTCATGATATGTACAGCGAACACCAGAATGATACGTTTATTTTCCAAGAAGAAATGATGAAATATTGTGTTTAGGACGTCAATGTATTTCGACTGGCTTGTATATCTTTTATGACTACTTTTGAAGCCGAAACACACATAAATCCCATCCTGGAGGCTATCACTTTGGCAAGTGATTGTAATTTAGTATTTCAACAAAATTTCTTAAAACTCAATATCATTAGCATTCTTCCTGCACGAGGATACCGTCACAGAAATAATCAATCCCGTATTTCATTGTAATGGCTTGCAAATATGGAGGAAACAGAGGGAAACCAAATGAAGAAGGAGGAAAAGAAAAGAGGAAGAGGAAAAGACATTTTTGTTGCTCGTTTTCATCTGGACGGCTACTATAAACGTCCCAACACTGAAGAAGAACATGTGTATAAGTTCCAAGAATGTAAATTCCACGGATATTTGTTCTGTATCCCTACAGGCCGTGATCAGCCAATTTATGAAAATTTAGAAGGGACCAGGAATTATCGTTACGAGAGAATGCAGCGTAAAATGAAATTATTACGATCCAGGGGGTTATAAAGTGCACGAAATGTGTTAATGTGAATTTCGTCAGGCGTTAAAATCCAATCCAACATTGACATCTTATTTAAGTACATATCCCTAGCTTCTATGGTGGTTGTCTTAATGACATTAAATTGTACCACGTAGCAAACGAAGACGAAGAACTTCGATAGTTGGACATTGTTTCTTTGCATCCATATATCAACAAATGTGGACGGTATCCGATGGACCATCTACGAATTTATCTATCTACAGGGAGATCCAGAAATGTCTGCCATTGAAGATATGAACAGTTTAATCAAGTTAAGATTCTTGCCTAATATAAATGTCTTTCACCCAGTGCTCCCATTTCGCTCAAATAAGAAGTTGTTGTTCCACTCTGTGCTGCCTGTGCCACACAATTAAATCAAGCTTCTGAATGTACATATTCCGACAACGAAGGAAGTCTAACAGAAACGTGGGTATGAAATTCAAGAAGCCACACAACTTGGGTATCAAGTAATTGAAATTTAGGAAATTTGGGATTATGACATCACAGTATATGATCCTGAAACCAAGACGGGCGACCTACTCAGCAAATATATCAACAGATTTTTTTTAAATCCAAGCTAGAAGCTTCTGGACGTCCGGACAATTGCGCCACCGAATAAGAAAATCAACAACACATACAAATGAGACAACAACGCGAGGAATAACTTTGAACGCATCAAATATAGCAACAAATTCAGCACGTCTTAGTCTTGCAAAACTCTGCTTGAATGCATTTTGGGGAAGACTCTCCATAAGGGACAATTTCACCCAGACAACCTTCATTAACGATCCCAAAGAATTGTATCAGAAATTAACAGTTCCAGATATACAATTCAATCAAATTTTACCTGTAAATGATTCGTTCTTATACTTTTATTGGCAGTATGAATATGATGTCCCAATGCCAAATGGCAATGATAATGTTATCCTCTGGGCATTTACGACGTGCCAGGTTCGTCTGAAACTCTACAAATATTTAGAGCCGTTGCAAGAAAGAGAGTTATATTTCGATACATACTCTGTAATATTTATACAGTGGCCATCAGAGCCCACGATAGAACCAGAAGTATTTCTTAGATTAATGTCAAATGAGTTGGAAAAAAATTGGACCAAAAGCATACATTAAAAAATTCGTGTCTGCTGGACCAAAACAGTATGCTTTAGAAATCTACGACCCCGACACAAAATCAACCAATTATGTATGCAAAATTCGTGAATTCACTCCGAATTCCACAGTGAGCCAAAAGTTAAATTTCAATAGTCTGGAGCAAATAATCATCAATCAGTCCAGTGAAAAAAATATCCATTGGCACGCCACACTAAATGTACAGAACCCAGAATCATAATTTTGTTACAAAACCTCAAAAAAGAAGTATAGTTTCAATTATAAAAAACGGCGACTAATACCAGACATCGATCTTTAGGTATAAGAAAGCCAATACAGAATAATAGCCATATTTTCCTTTTCTTCCCAATCCCGCCAACATAACCTATTCCTTACTTCCCAAAGACGGGCAAAGAGGAAGAAGCAAAGAGCCAACCGTAATGCGAATGTAACACGAGACTTTTCCCTTTTTATGCCCCAGCCATACACGATACTCATACATGTTTCCTTCTCCTTCTTAAACTCCAGTGGAGACAAATTCAGGTGCAGAAGATGACATTGTACACGAAACCTGATATCACACGTAGAATACACCTCGCAGAAAGCAGTGGAGAAACGAATTCAGGTACGAAAAATCTTAATCATTTCGTCTAATGTTGTTTAACGCACATTTTTTTAAGGATTCATCTGAGCAGCCAGTTTGTTGCATCGGCGAAACAATAATCAACAACAATCTGAAAGAAAAAGAGATAATAGGTTGTATATAAACATGAAGACAATTTGCTTTTCTTTTTCCATCTCTCTCTAGCTCTCTCTACCTCTCTTACAAGGACCATGGCGTACCTGCTGATCATATCATATCTGATGCCTTATTATGTATACAATTTAGTTTATGTCCTTACTAGATGTCAATAACGTGTTCTTCTTTTTCAGGAAACAAATAAAAATGAAATCACAGACACACCTTTACTTCAAGTACGAAGAAGAAAAATAAATGTACACAAACACGAAGAAAATACATATTATTTGAAAAATAAATTCTGTATTTTATTTCACATCCTAAAATTCAATTTGTCTTTTCCTCTGTACCGGTAAATTGAAATTCAATTTTAATTTCTATATTGAATCAGTTTACAGGTAAAAATAAAATTTCATGTGCACTAAAATGTCTAAAATCGTTGATTTACAAAAAAAATCAAAACTAATTTTTCGTTACTAAATATTTGTTCAAAGAAAAATTCTGTTTAGAGATTTTAAAAAAGTTTTGTGTAAGAAACAAAAATTTTGTTTCAGGAATTTCACAAGTTTTATGAAAGAAACAAAATTCTGTTTCAGAAAAAAATAAAAAAAGGTTTGTGTAAGAAATAAAATTGTCATATTTTTTTTTAAAGTTTTATGTACGAAACAAAATTCTGCTTCAAAGAAAATTCTGGTTCACATTTTCAGATTTAAAAAAAAAAGTTTTGCGTAAGAAGCAAATTCTGTTTCCAAAGAAAAATTCTGTTTCAGAAGTTTTTAAAAAGTTTTATGTGCGAAATAAAATTCTGTTTTCAAATTTTCTTTAAACAATTTTCGTCACGAGACCAAATGAGTCGATCTATTCTTATTAAAAATAATTTTGTGCTGGCAACACTGAAAAATCGCGCGACCATTGTTACCGATTCATTGTTGTAGTATCGCTAAGGCACTGAGTTACAGCTTAATGTAAAATTTGAACGATATGAACACAACTAGACTTAAACTTAGGTCTCTGCCAGCAATCAAATATTCATAAAGGTCTGATAACTATTTTCATCTCTAAGTACAGCCAGCTCAACAATAGGACTACTGTTACGATACTACACGTCGGAGGTCCTTGGTTCGATTCCATCGACCGACTTTTGGATTCACGACATCTACTTCTCTGGATTATTTTATTTTTTCTTTCTTCGGAAACTTCAATTATGTAGTCTCAAGCTTCCTGGAAGCATTTTTGTATACCTTCTTGTTTTATTAAAGATAAGTGCATTAGCAGATTCCTTTAACGTTATAACACGTCAGTATCCTTGTTCGTTTCTTTACCTTTGTGCAATCTGTTAACCTCCTACTTGTGTCTGGCTACGTTTTCATTTCTTAGCCGTGTCACTATACTGTGTTTGAGGACATTGCTCACATCCAACTAAATTGTAAAATTTCGAGCGCCCAGTTAACTATCCTCTAGCTGATTCAATGTATTGCCTCACCTATAAGATATTGTCTTGTAACTAAGTCGGCGATTATTGTCAAGTTTGTATTTGGTGTTTATTCTTTTCTGCTGAGGTTTAGTTTCGCACTTGGATTTCCTCAGAAAGTACAACTCAGGATATGAGATGAATATTCCAGCTTATGAGGTCTTCGACTCTCAAACGTTTTGACATATGTGACGTCAGGAACACATTGTTATGAGGAGGTTAGATTTTATGGATTGGCCATATTTGGTATGGAGGTAATCAGGAGGTGCGGTTTAGGCCTCAGTAGGGGAAACAAAACTGGATGGTTGGAGTTTCTCGGGGTACTTCGTTTAAAGTTATGAGAAGAACAACCAACTAGAGAGAGAGAGGAGAGAATGGAGAGTTATCCATTCATGAAGGTACAGTAAATACATTGAAACATCTAGTGACTACACCAGACTTTTCACTATTATTCTAACTTTACTTATCCTTATCTGCTGCACTTTTAGAAATGAATATTTGTGTTCGAGTTATAATTTAAAAATACCTATGAGTTACATTTCCCATATTTCTTACTTGTTAGCTTTCAGATGAAATTCACTTTCATATTCCAGCGTAGGTTGCTGGTGGAGGAGAAACATCCCCAAAGTTTGTCATCTACTGGTCTAAAAATTCTAAAAAAAATGTCATTTTTCGTTAATAATGTCCACTTTTTTTCATTATTAGATACTCTGATGCTGTTACGCCATATTCTAGATTTAGCATTATCATTTGCACACAATTATATTTTGTGGTTATTATGTTTTTCACATATTCTCGCGATATTTAGTAAAAATGGTTCAATTGGTGAGTTAAGCTTAAATTGAAATATTAGTAAATTACTCAGGTTGTTCAGCCTACGTTTGGCCGATTTCGTTCCTTCCCCCTGCCGGGCAGAATAGACTCTCCCGACCTGGCTCGTGGCGTCCTGCAGTGTTGTGCAGTGGCTTCCTGGGAACGGAGTTGTTTTTCCGCGCGGACGACAATAACGCACAAAATGGGACCACTGTTGTGAGTATTGTGTTAAATTTGTTTCCAAGTGTGTGGGTTTTCGCTCTGTTACCAAAATGCCGCCCAAACTAAACCGGTTTTGGGAAGGCTATGTTGCGGATCTTTATGACGCCCATTTTAGTGTTTCTGTCATTAGAAAACAGTGCAAGAAGAATGGTTGCAACATCAGTTTAAGTGGAATAAAAATGTTAATAAAAAAGTTCAAGGGCATCGAAACTCCACCATTTGGATCACCAACGAAGTTGCCTAGGAAGCGGGAATGCATCAAGGCCACCTCCCGCATGCAGAGGAAACTTCGCAAAATGGCAATGCAAGAAAATCCGCCAACACAAAGGTGTATGGCTAATCATCTTGACGTGTCTTTGGGGAGTGTGAGCCGAGTGTTACACCATCAACTCAAGCTGGAAGAAGTCAGGAAAGCTCGCGGCCATCTTCTCACGGATGCCCACCAAAAGGAACGAAAGTGTAACGCCCGGAAGCTGTACGAACGGCATCTGGCAAAACAAAGGTGGATGTACGTCGTAACTCGCGATGAAGCATGGATTTACCTTTCCGACTGCGGCAAACCGAGAGCCATCACGTACCGAGAGAAAGGCGCCAAGAAGTTCAGGAGGTGGGTCCGTGTCTGTAAAGAATCCTTCCCAAAAGGGTTCATGGTCGTTACTGGCTAATGTTACCGAGGTAAACTGAAGATTCGTAGGGTTGCGAATAACTGCAAAATAAATTTGCAGTATTTTCAGGAGCAGATCATGCGGCCGATCTACGAGCATGAGATTCCAACAATGTACGGAAATGACGCCAATCTGGTGCGCATTCACATGGATAAGGCCTCATCACACACCTCGCATTCTACAGGGGATGAAGGAGGAAAGTGGTATACAGGTGATACCTTTCAATGAAGTACCCGTTAAATCTCCAGATGCAAGTCCTATGGAATATTGTGGATTTGAATTGCTGAAGCGGGCTTTGGGAAAACGGCGTGTGACAACTGTGGAAGGACTTTGGAAAGCTGTGCAAAGGGCCTCCCAGTTCTGCAGATAAGCCTATTATAGTGAAATTACGCTGTCGGGCTATTGTTAGGAACCAAGGGAAACACATCGAGCACTTACGGACCTGGCGCCATGGATTCTTCTAAATTTTTAGGTAAATCGAAATTGGCCAAATGTAGACTGAACAACCTCTGTAAATTTACTAATTGGTAAATTGGTAAATTAAAGTTAGAAAATGAACATGACCCTTGTAAAGTATTGGGTTGCATAACTTACACTCGCTCACCACGAATGAAATGCCAGTTCGAGGACCAATAAGGATAGTCAATCTGAGACTGGGCATAGGATTAATATAAGTAAACGGCGTGAAGGCGTCTTTTAATTGCAGAATCCCAGAAAAATAAAAGCGATACTTGAATAAGAAAACTATAAAAAGTCACAAGAGCAAAAATTCTGTTTTTCGACAACAAAGCCGCCCTTTCTACGGGAAGAAAATGTCTATTCCCCCCCCCCAAAAAAAAAGAAGAGACTTTTTTTTACATCTGTAGTTGGTGGTGAAATTGTTCAAAACTAAGATTGAAAATTTCCAATGTAAATAAAACCTTTCACTTGCTTCTACAATACACAGCCCCATTAGTTTCATAAGGGAAAAAAATTCAAGAAACGATATTTTCATGTAGTGTGTAGAGTAACTTTCTGGAACAAATTAGTTTGGTAAGTCGAGATATGGAATTATGTTCTCTTTAAAGGCTATATTCATTAGACTCTCTTAATCTTGCAGTAAGAATTTCTTGCTAATGATTTTTTAGTACTCAGTCAATGAAGACTTCTTGGCTATTTTAGGGAAGAAGGTGAGATTTTTAGGAGATTGTTTCGTGTTTGAAATCGCTTCGTGTGGCGTCCTTGTTGCCCATATTTGAATTGAGATTAGGACTCTAGATAGGATGTTGCGTGTAATACGAAATAGATTTACGTCAAGAAGCTGAAATGATGTCATGGCACGTTGTAAGAAAATAATGCAAAGAAGAAAGTAAACAAACCAATGTCATCACAAACAGGGTATTAATAAAACGTGAACTTGGACTATGCTGCTTGATTGTTAATCAATGCCTAATATACGAAACAAACGGGGTTAAGAACATCAAGACCAATTTGAGAGTTAATTATAACGCAGAAGAGTTAATTTTACTTATATATACTCAATAGGATTGCATCAACATTAATCAGAAGTAAACACATAACGGATAATGGAAGTCCGATAGAAATCATAGTATTTGATGAAAAGTCAATTCCGCTTTCTGCTATAATATCAGAAACTTCATTTCTTATGAATTAGTATTTTTAGACATCCGAAGTATATGCTTTGAATAAATATTTGAAGTCTTATAAGATAGCTAATTTTGTCTGTCTATCTGCCGACAGGTATCACAACAGAAACATTATGAGATATCGAAAAGCGGTTTCTCGGAGTCCATTCAGCTTCCACAGAATAGATTTCATCTTAATTGTTAATGTTCTATTGAAACTGGAAGTAGTTGAAATTAATCATTTCAGGTTTTAACGTTGATCGTCATAAAACAAAAACAGTAGCAGTTAGTGGCAAACGTATTAATGGAATCGTTTCACCGTCCTAATAATAGGTTCCGAATACACTATTCATACCGAAAGTGGTTAAAATTAACTATTTCAGGTTTCAAAGTTGATCAGCATAGAGTATAAATGATAAGAGATAGAGAGAAGAGATCTTTCGGAATCGATTCAGTGCCCCAAGAATATGTTCCATATCCTCTTTAACTCTCTTTGCAAACCAGAAGTGATAGAAATAAACAATTTCCGGTTTCAACGTTGATCGTCATAGAATAAATAATGGAGTAGAAAAGGACAAACGATTATTTGATATCGATTCAGCGTATGAAGAAAGACAGGGACGGATTAAGGGGGGCTGTAACTCGGGTCTCCAGGTGGACGGGGCCTCCACTCTGATCAAAATCTCAACTGTCTGTCTAGAAAGAATCATACAAAATACAATCATCATTACAAGATAAAATATAACCAAAAATATGAAACATATTTACATAACTTTCCTACTGTGCTTTCACAAAACTGTATTAGGCGAAGTGAGTAGGGGCCACATATCTTTTCTAGCCCCGGATCTCCAGATGGGTTAATCCAGTTCTGAAGAAAAGATACTACCTCCACCCACATCTCACTATTAAAACCGTAAGTGATAGAAATTTAATACTACTTCTGATTTTAATATTGATCTCCGAAGTGCAAAAACAGTAAAAGACAGCGACAAACGGCTTTTTAGAAGGATTTAGCGCCCCAAGGATGTCCATCTCTCTATTCAAGCAAAGGTGGTGGAAACACTGATCGCTATAGTAGAAAAACGGTAATAGATAGCGATAAAGAGTTTTATAATGTGGATTCAGTACCGCAAGAATATGTTCTATCTCTGACTTTATTCCTCTATCGCAAACGGAAATGATATACATAAAGTACCATTCCCGGTTTCAATATTAATCTCCAAGGAGCAAAAATAGTTACAGGATGGTGCATCTTTAAAAAATAAACGGATATCTCGATTGTGGCAAAGTGGTTAGCGTACGCGCCTTGGAGACCCAGGTTTGAGTCTCGGCGGTAACCCATGTGGTTCGGATTCCACCTTAAGCTGTAGATCCACGTCTCATATAGCCTCGCTGGTGGAAAAGACGCTAAACTAAAAATCAAATAAACGAAGGTTTTCATTGTCCATGAAATTTATCACATTGTCTCCTGTTCATTTAGTACGGTGGTTTCTAACCTGGGGGTGGAGGAGACGTGGAGAAAGAGCAAAGAGCACACAATATACTGGCACAAAAAAGCTACATTCTTAATTATAATTTTTTTTCGAATGTAGTAACAAAGAATTATTAAATTAAATAGCGTAAACCCAAATAACTATTGGGTGAGAAATGTGGATTCATTAGGAACACAGCTGATAAGAAGCTATACTAGAGTCAATTGGTATTCAAACGTTTTCCTGAAGATAAAAATATAAATTGGAGAGAATATTATTATTGTTGTTATTGTTGAAGAATGTTGCATCTGAAATAACAAAAGGGTTCACACCAATGAGCAGCAAGAAAAGTATGCGTGCGAAGTATACTGAGTTTAGAAACGGGCCGCCAGGTAAACAAGGATGGAAACCATTGATTTAAGTAGGTACACAGATCTGTGTATTTTGAATTCCTTCAATTTTCGGTCTGTTTCATCTTCTTTTCAAAATAATATAAGATATATATATATATATATATATATATATATATATATATATATATATATATATATATATATATATATATATATATATATATATATATATATATATATATATATATAGTGGAAACTGAAATATTGATTGGTTGGTTGTATATGAATTTAGCGTTCCTTTCAGTACTGAGGCTGCATGACTACTGGATCTACAATTTAAGGTGCAGTCCGAATCATCGTTAACAGGTTCAATTTTCAACTTTCTCTCCCTACTGGAATCTAATCCAAGACTCAGTGCTTCAAAGATGTGCATGCTAGCCAATTGACCAATATGGAGGTCTAATTCTCCAATATTGTTCAATTAACGAAGCTGTGGTCACTTGAGTGAGTTAATGTATTTTAAAGAAATAAATGATGTGTGCTCAATAGGGTGTTCCTAATTTCTTTGGACTCACCCCCTAAAATGGTTCCATATGGGACTAAATTAAGGAAGGAGAAAAACTAACTTCATTGAATAATATTAAATGGTGCCCCAAGCGACCTAAAATTTTGAATCCGATTACAGTACATAATATAGAGGAAAAATCTGGAATAAAATCTTGTAATGCAGAAACGGCTTAGGGAACGCAAAAATACCCTGGATAATGGAACTAGAGGAAGAAACACACCTAATGTTGTATAGTATTGTCACAGCGGCCATCTTGAAGTCCGCCATCTTGGATTCAGATCAAAATTTTCAAATAGGAAGAGGGTCATGTGACAATATCGTTTTGAGGTGGCGTTTTACCAGAAACACAAATCTGGCACTATTTTAAAGATAGCCTTAGTCGTCTAAGAATTATTACCTGTGAAAATATTTCTCTTTTCACAAGTAATAACTCTTACACAACTAAATGTAAAGACATGAGTTTAGCTCGAAAAGAACAAGAGGGATATGCGCGGCTTCATTAGAAAGAGGAACGCAAAAGAAAAATGCACTTCTGAAAATGATTTGTATGAAGTTTACACCAAAATATATGGAGGTAAGCATTTCAAGAAATGAAGAGGAAAACCCAGTTGAGTATGTAAGATAAAATGTAAATATGTGCCTGTGTGCGCCCGGACCCTGCAAGAGATGTAAAAGGGGAAAAACTAATTTTAAAACTCCAAGACAGGTTGCTGCTCTTGATCGATACAAGTCCACTGATAGAACGAGAATACATATTCTGACAGCGACAGCAGAAACATTAGGCCATAATGTAAAGGAACTAGTAGTAAATATGCATCGATGCTGAGAGAAAATCCGTAGCGAAGTTGCATAAGACCACAAAAACTATTTCGGAGTGCATCAAGTGCGTTAGTTGTGCAATGAGACGGAAAACTACTGCCGAATTTGACTGGTAGATAGACTATCGACGGGTTATCAATATTTATTACAGGAGATGCTCATGAGAGGCTAATTGGTGTTCTCAGTTTGTCATCATGAAAAGGAGAACGAACATATTATTTCTACTACAGTTCATTAGCTTGAAGAATGGAACTTGGTAACGTTCGTGCAGGCAGTTTGTTGTCACACTATTCCCTGCAATATGTGTCATGTGAACGGCTTTCATTCTGCTAGAGCAGATGCTCTAAAATGATCTTCTATACCTTCCTTGTAGACACTATGTTTATGAATTGGTTTTAAAATGTGTATTTGACAAGTGTTGTGTTTCGTTTGCATCTGGACCGGACGTTCCCCTATTTAAGCATTTTCAGAACGATTGGTCTAAAATAGATTGTACTAACTTTATTCCAGAATTGATGATGATAATGACGTAAGGAACAACATTTCAGATGTAAGAAATGAAGTATTGAATTTTGCTATCAAACTTGTAGAAGCAGGACACTGCACAGAAGATTACAGTAAATTTTTAGAACTGGCATTCTTGGATGGCATACCACCTCGAAGAGTTTTCTTTCGTTTAACTGGAGCAATTCACCATGCAAGGTAGATGGAAAAAGCAATATACTGTTTAAAAATATTTCTCTTTCGCCATCATTTTCGTTTAACGATTGATTGATTGATTGATTGATTTTTGAGTTTTACGTCCCGTTCAGCAGCGAGGCTATATGAGACGTGGACCTACTGATTAACGTGGAATCCGAACCACATGAGCTCCCGCCGGGAATCGAACCCGGGTCTCCCGCGCCAAAGGCGCGCATGCTAACCGCTTAGCCACGAAGGAGATTTTCGTTTAACGAAGCAAACAGAAACGGGTCTTCGGAGAGCATGATTTTTTCTGATACGACTATATGTCCAAGCTTTATTTAAATGTGATCAAGTATCCCATTCACCATTACAAGACCTGCAATTTTTGAAAGCTTTGTACAGTTATAAGCAAATAGATAATGAATTATCTGAAGTGGCTCTTTCTAAATTTTCTCGGCATCTCTGATACTTGAAGGAGGAATACGTAGCATTGGAGTTTTTTGATGATGAAGTTAACATAGTGGAAAAACAAAAATTGGTTGAAGGAATTAAAACTGTAAGGAGAAACCGTGAAGCAGCAAAGAGGCTTGACGCAAGGATAATACCATAAAAATTCTTGCGAAAAGAGAAATCAGTGATTTTGATACAACAAACATTTTTTTCTCGTGAGATTTAAAATACCCAAAGGGTTCCTTGAGTGTAATCCGATTTCATGGTCAGATAACAATGACTATCTTCAAGCAAAGACAATAGTTAAATTCATCTCCGTAATAAACGATGCAGTAGAAAGGGGAGTGAAACTAACAGAAGATCACAACATCGTTTTTACGAAAAATGAGTATCAGAAACAGTTTCTTTTGCACATAGTGAATTCTCATAGATAATCTTTTCCTAGATGTGACAAAAGTGAACTGTGTAGTATATAAGATTGAAAACCTATTGAAAACTTACCCCAAAGCTACAGTACTACATAAATAAGGAATATTTCAATTTCTTCCATGTTATATTTTTTCTTTTTCCTCATAATGGCCTATGAATCATCTTGATGGAAAAACTTATTGGTAGTTCATGGGGAAACAAAGATTTAACTTTCTCTAGCAGTTTATTTCCAGTTTATGTAAAATACTTCCAAAATTCTTACAAATCTGTGGTCCATAACTACAATAAAATAACATTACATCGAAGCATTTCGTTTTTCACATGTAATAACTCTTACAAGATTATTGGTAGCTTGAAAATAATACGAGATTTGTGCTTCTGGGAAAACGCCACCTTAAAATGATATGTAACATGACCCTCTTCCTCTTTGAAAATTTTGACCTGAATTCAAGATGGCGGACTTCAATATGGCCGCCGTAATAATGCTGTACAAAATTAGGTTGATAATTTCCTCTAGTTCCATTATCCAAGATATCTTTCTATTCCCTTAAGCCGTTTGTAAATTACAAGAGTTTATTCTAGCTTTTCCCCATATACTATGTATTGTAAACGCATTCAAAATTTTAGGTCGTTTGGGACATCATTTAAAATTATTCAATGGATCTAATTTTTCTCCTGGCTTAATTTTGTCCCATATGGAACCATTTTAGGGGGCGAGTCCAAGGAAATTCCTAAATTTATGTTCCCCATATAAATAAGGACCACCCTAGTGCTCAACCACCCATTGTACTGAAGTAGGCAAATGCTAAATCTGCTAAAACATACAAAAAGAGACATCGTACTTTTTGTATGTTCAGAAGAAATAGTAATTTTTGTAAACATCGATTTCTCGAAGTTTTTATATCAACTGCATTTGATTACCTATCATGTCGTCTTGGAATCCTGTGAACTACTTTTTAAATAATAGTTGTACTTAGTTTGTAATAAACGAAATAGTTTTACATACATTTATCAAAACTAAATAACGTTATTTAAAAAGTAGTTCACAAGATACCAGAAAAACATGACACGTAATCAAATGTAGTTGAGTGTGTAGGAAATGATATTCTGCCAACACTGTAATTTCTATGAATGGCAACACTGAAAATTCTTTAGGTTCTTATTTTCTGTTGTACAATAATATTATCTATGATTGTGGTAAGTTGTATTTCATCATCTCCTTTCACTTATGAAACACAAACAAAAGAAAAATGGCAAATTTTGTATTATTTTTAATTTGTCAGGCTCCTGGTGTGTCGAGTATTCTCAGAACCTTTTTGTATGTCGGCGTCATTTTACTAAATGTGGGGACTGTATAATATAAATAATTAACTTTTACATCAGTTAAATTAATTTGTAAACTTGCGTCTATTTGTTCCAAATATATAATAGAGAGCATAAAGCAATATAGGAAGGAATAAGGAAATTGAAAGTTCGTGGCAACAGAAACATAACCACTCCATTGGATACTATTCTCTGCACAGTTATCCAGTTTAAATTCTTATCACACTTTATTAAAAAGTGCCTATCTAAGATGATGTTTATATAGTATTATCCTCCAGGAATGTTAGTGTACTGAAGGATCCTCCAACGTTTTAGGGGTTTCTCGGTTATATTTAATGCAGCAGACCCGGGATTGATTCCTGATGGGGGCTCCTGTGATATGCATTCTACGTTAATTTGTAGGTCCGTCTGATTTTGTGCTGGACATTAAACTGTGAGTGAATCTGTACATTCAATATTTATCTTCTTGTCTTCTGAGCGTCCTACGTAGCTTAGAGATCTCGTTGTACATTATTTGTATAATATTCGATGATCTGTAATTACTGTGAAGTTAGCAACATGTAGCCATCTAAATTCAATCGTTTCTTTGTCTCTCTCACTATAGTGAACGAAACATTATAGTATATTAAACGAAAAACGGATTTGATTCCCATTTAAAAAACTGCTTTAGCAATCATGGGTTTACAAAGATAATTTTCCACTAATGATTTTTGACCAAAGTTGAAAGTGTGAAATTGTTGTTGTTACAAATTAATAGACTTCAGTAAGTACATATTTGGTTTCAAGTTCTAAATTTTCTCACCAATGCCCTTAAATTATGAGTCATAGCTACAATCCTAAGGATCAGAAGTTTTTAAATAAACATTTTAAAACATTGATCGAATAATTTTAAGCAAAAAAGAAGAAGAAAGAAAGAAAGAAAAAGAAAAAATATGAACAAAAAATTGAAAGTGATGAAACCACATTGCATCATGAATAACTTTCCATAAATAATGTTAGATTATGAGTCGTTAATACAATACTAAGGTTCAAACACTTTCTAACAAAGTTTTACACAAAACTTTTCAAAAACTTTAAATAAAGATATCAAAGTAATTAACCAATGACATTGTACTAAAAACAATTTTACAGCAATGATCTTAGCCTACGACTCGTACGTATAATGCTAGGTTTCAAAATTTTTCAAATTAGAACTTAAAGCAAATCAATGATTTAGAAATCAGTCTAAAAACTTATAGGAAAACTTTACAAAAACTTTTCGAAAAGGATTAATCAATGGCTTGAAAGTGGCTAGTTCATCCCACCATTGCATTCATTTCTCATTTTCACCGTCTCCTTTAGCCTAGCCGATATTAGCGTGGGACGTAAAACTGAAAGATTTCATTATCAAAGGTATGTGAGTCCATTATGCGGTGGTTGGGCATATGATGTAGGTATGTTTGTGCAATGATTGAGAAACGGCATTCCAATTCATTCCACGGATGTTCAATGGGGTTAAAATCGGAACTTTGACCAGGTCAGTTAAACTGTTGCACAGTATTATCTCAATATAAGCTGATAAAAATGGGAGACCAGTGACCGGGAAATTTGCCATATTGATAGGAACATTGATTCGTACAATTACGGCATTGTTCGAAGCACTGAGTTGTTCGAAATAATCAGATACTGTGCATTGTTCATACTGCCAAAGACGACAAGCAGTGGACGCAATTCACAACAGCATAAAGTATCACTAAAAATTTCACTGTTGCGAGAACATTGGAAGATTTGGAGCCACACCCAAACTCTCCCATTTGACCGGAAATATGTGTTCCTTGATTTACTAATTCGTAGTATAGTTTTTGTTTAGTCCACTATCCATGTTTTATGGGCATTACACCATACCAATCTAACTGCTTGGTTGATTCTAGTGAAGTTAAGCTTCTGTGCAGCTGCTCTCCGAGGAGATCCATGAGCGTTCAGTTGTGTTGTGTAAGTATCGAGATAGAAGTATACTCGTAACTGTTTGGAACTGTAGATGAATGGCAACAGCTGGTTGAAGGCGATTTGAATGTACTGTCCAGTTCCAGTCCATGATTGTCATCGGAGACAGTTGTCTCATACTGATGACATCTTCAACTGTACACTCTGTTATGAATTTGTTTACTATAGTGTCACCAAAATGTGCTACTCGGTGTAGCTGAAACACATTCGTGGTGCGGCGTTTAATTTAGAGTAGCTTGATTTACAGCCAAAAACAATTCAAAGAATCCGAAACGAACGTCTTGGTTGTACAGACAAGCTATAACAAAATATCAATATAAATCAGCAAATATTGACCACATTTGATACTCACAATCAGCAACACGCATTTCCGCAATATAATGGTTAACAATTTGTCCAATATTTTTTCTTCCCAACACTTTGTGCTGAGGAGAAGCAGATGATCGCTTTCGTTTATTGATAATTCACTTAGAAAGAAATATGTTATAAACATTCTTAGTACTGGAAGGTGATGTAGGACCGGGTAAACGGGTACCCTTCTTCAAGATGAATGAACGCTCTTCTTCCTCCCCCTAGGTGGGTAAACTAGGTACTATTGCTGGAAAAGAAGAAGCGGCCATTAGAGTGAATGCCTGCTGTAAGTTGTGTTGTGTCAGTAGTGTTTTTTATGTGTGTGTTTGTGTGTTTTCATGCATTTGTGTTTTGAGCTTTGCACATTAACACCCTATATATTTATTTACAAATGTTTCAGATACAAATCATTGTCCATTTTACACTGAAACAATGTAACAATGTATATAAGTAATAACAAAAAAGAAAGAAAAAAATAAAAAAAAATAGAAAAATATATTTATATATACATAGAATATGTACCATATTTACAGAGACTTTAACTTGTTTTTAAAATGATTTTCAGAGTCAAAAATATCAACATCTGACAATAAGCTATTATACATTGATACCAGTCTGAAGTATAAGGAACGTTGTATAATTGATAATCTGGGTGTTACATATGTAAGTAACGTATAACTACGAGTAAGGCGAGAAGGTACGGAAAAATTGAGAACGGAGAACCAATAATTAGGAGTTAATTTTTCCATTGATAATTTTATTTAAAAACAGCAAGTCCGCCACCATACGTCGAGTCAGTGGAGTCTGAATATTGATAATTATTAGTCTGTTTTATTAAGACTACGCACTGAAGGAACTCTTTGTTTGACAATGGCAAGGAAAAAATTAAGGACAGAATCAAACCGGGGTAAGTTTGAAGCACAAGCCATATTCCATATCGGTGAGCAATATTCAATTTTAGGAGATACAAAAGCTTCGAAGAAAATACTGAGTGATTTGAGATATCGAATTTCAGTAAATATATAAAGAATACCAGTATTTTCATAGCACTCTTAACAGTAAAAGTGATGTGATCCGCAAATGTTAGTTTCTCATCAAATAATACTCCGAGATCTTTATGTGTCGCAACGCTTTCGATAGGATTGTTATTAATACAACATATGTGATAAATTTTATTTTTCTTCAAAGAAACACTAAGAGTACAACATTTTTGAGGGCTTAGTTTTAAATTCCAAATCGTATACCAGTCCGTAAGTTTATTAGAATTTGTTGAAGTCATAGGGCATCATCTATGGTAGATATTTTATGGAAAATTTTACAATCATCAGCAAAGAGAAGAATGTTCGTAGATGGTAAAGACAGGAAGGAAGGGAGATCATTCATTAAAAGAAGAAATAGCAGTGGTCCTAGATCACTACCCTGGGGAACTCCAGAAAGAACTGGGACAAATTTGGATGTTGCATCTGGCATAACAACACATTGCATTCGATCAGTAAAATAATCCTTTAGTAGAGACAGGAATTTGTCGTGAAAATGATAGCTTGCAGATGGGTGTCAATCTTGTCGAAAGCTTTGGAGAAATCGAAGTACCTAACATCCAGTTGAGAAGTTTCTGAAATACAGTTAATAGCATGAATAAGAAATTCTGTTAGGTTGGTGAGGCATGATTTCTGTTGCAGGAAGCCATGCTGTGCAATGTTCAAATAAGGGGCTGTGAACTTGTAAAGTCTGTCCTTAATGATTTTCTCGCAAAGAATTGACAACGTAGAGAGAAGAGAAATGAGTCTATAGGAACATGCATCAGTTTTAGTGCCAGCTTTATAGATTGGAATAATGTTAGCCTGGGTGTAAAAAAACTATACTGACAAACTGTAAGAGGTGATTCCTCACATCGAAATAAGAGAGAAAGTTCATATGTACCTATGGAGGGAAAGTGTATAGTTTCAGAGCTAGGCCTATCCAAAACCGTGGAAATCAAAATTTCAACACACGCTACTTCGAATTCGAGAAACCGTGGATAGCGATCCATATCAGCGCAAAGCAAATAATACATACACAATCCAAAAATAGATATTTTATCAATGTGTAATAGATGTGCAGGGAGTTCACTACAGAGAATAATTCTCACATGGCTTCAACATAATTTCTAGATATGCTATGAATTTTAGGTGGGTATAAAAGTACAAAGTACATAAAAGATAAGCCTTGACAGCAGTGAACACGGAAGGCTTGAGCGAAATGTTGGAAGTATTAAAGACCGCCAGTACCATGATCTCTCGTGTTGGGAATAACACTTGTTGCATTGTTTTGTATCACGCTTGGAAGAGAAGAAAACGTGAAATATACCGTAACAAAATACAACGTAGCACGCGTTATTTCGAACACGAGAAACCGTGGAGCTGGTGGCTTGTAATACTTCCGACTTTCCGCCAAAGTATTCCATATCTGCTGCCATTTGTCACTACATACAGAAGGTTGTTCTGTTTTATATCCGACCATATTTAAGAGGTACAGCGTCGTCACCACCGATCATTCTATTGGGCCCTTAGCATTGTGGACTATCACAGGGCATCGCAGTTTCCATTGCAGCAAGCTCCGGCGCAGGAGAGGCATGGAAATACTGTCCCAGTCCTCTCTGCAAGGTTTTCATAGAACATCCACGGTATGCGGACGGCGATGCTAAAGACATCGTTTCAACAATCCAAATGCGCAAAAATCCATTGGACTGGCATCTAGGCTTTTCCCAGTAGTGTCTTCAAACGGAATATCACAAATTTCTAATTGCTTTGTCATTTCCTGATAAAAACATAGTGATGGTTTGGCGGTATGACCCGAAGTCTTGTCCATTTGGATCATCACCTGGTTCGCATCTATTCCATACAATGCTGAAATGTCTCTCCGATAGCAGCATGGATTTTTGGAAGCATTTTGCATTCACTTTCAGGTTTTTGTCCACTTTGCGTATCATCACCTTACCCCTCATATCCGAATCCCTTAACAACCATAAAGCCACGAGGGAAGCTTCCCTACACTGACGAACAGAGTTGCTGCGCCCCTTGCCGTCGATCTCACGCTATGTGATCTCCCGAATGTGAGTACCAGCAGTGAGATGAACATATGATTCATCCATTGTAACAACTTTTTTTTTCATTTGGAACTCGCCAGGTACGTTTCATACAGTTTCTTGGAATTCGTGTTACGTTCGGCAATGTGACACGGTAGCAGGTGGCGTATACGGATCTTCCACACACACTTCAACTTGAGACACTTGCGAATTATTTTGACCACAATTGACGGAATTTGTGATCCATATCACGATGAATCGGGGGAATTTTGGCACACCAATCGACAGTATTAGGAATCAAAGAGACAAATTGAATTTTACTTGCATCGAATTTTACGTGTAATAAAAAATATATGTTATACGTTATTCATAAAAGCTCATCATCATGGCTTGATATTGTAGAAGCTCCTATACAATATCCAAAATCTGCACTCCATCCCAAGAAAATCATGCTGCTTATCTGGCGAACAATTCATACTGTTGTCCATTTTTCATTTTTTCAAGCACGCTAAACCATAACGGACAATGATAGTGCGATGATATTGAAGAAGCACACTGGAAATTGTGTATACAACAACCACCACTGACATATATGAATTTTGTTATTCTGTTGAATGGTAGTGCGAGATCTCATGTTGCACATGTGACTGCCCAAAAAATTAGATGAAACTGTCTCGTTATCCATATTTCCTTAACATTTTCCCTGCTGATTTATCTTTTGCGCAGTTTTGAGGCTTTATTTCCAAATAGACACTTTAGAGAAGAAGACGATGTGAAAAGTGACTTAAGTGATGTCATTGATAACAAATGCAAGGAATTATTTTCATAATGGAATGAATTTATAGAAAAGCGATGAAAGAAGGCCAATGAAGAACAAGGATGCTATTTTAAATAAACTTGAAATCTCTGGTAAAAATTATCACTGTTTATCTACGTACCATCAAAAACGATTCCATATATGTATTTTATCGGCAGTAAAAGATATTGACCGATTTGTGTAAAATTTTGGAATCTATTACTTACTAGCAGCGTTCACCCCGCTTCGCTGCGGTCACCCCGGAACGCAATAAACGTTGTTACTTAGATAATTTTTACTTTTTCGCTTTCAAGTGATATGATAAAAACCATAGAAGATTGCAGTAAATGTTAACATTATATCGCCTGTCATTTATGTTAACCCGCCCCGCTTCGCTGCGGTCACCCCGGAACGCAATAAACTTTGTTACTTAGATAATTTTTACTTTTTCGCTTTCAAGTGATATGATAAAAACCATAGTAGATTGCAGTAAATGTTAACATTATATCGCCTGTCATTTATGTTAACCCGCCGAGTGACACGGTCATGCGGGTTGCATATAAATACGTTTATTTTTATACCTATGATGAACTAACAAAGGATTTGTACGTTATGGACACTTGAATGGTCAATTATCTCAAGACACTGGTAATTAAAAATTAAAGTGATATGATAAAAACCATCTAGGGTCCAAATCCTAATAACCCCCCAAAAATGAAAGAAATTGGTTCAGCCGTATTAGCGTGATGAGCTAACAAAGGATTTGTGCGTTCTCTTTTATATAATAGATTACATAGTAGAAATTTCCCACACTGTTAGATATTGCTTCTAAGTCCTTTTTTGACTCACCTTACATGCAATGGCATATCGAAATTGAGCACATACACACAATCGAAAATGAAATGAAATGAAATATTTCAGTTTAATGCCACACGACTATGTCGTTTAGGCTGAAAGAGACGATGATTAAGACAAGTGAATAATGATAAAACGATTGGCGGGATAAGAATGTGAGAAGAAACGGGAGTACCCTGAGAAAACACGATGTTGTAAACCACAAGCTTATTTCGCCAGGAATTGAACAGTAGAGGTAAGGGTTCTACCACTGAGCCACCGTACTCCCACTACCCTCAATCGAAAAAGGAGAAGTAGTTATTTTAAAAGACAGAAGATCTTCCGAGTTCAAAAAGAAATTCTTATATTTAACGGTCTAGAAAGAAATGATTTAGATTTTGTATACTTATACCTTCTACTTGTGTCAAAATTAGTCAGAGAGGGAAAGAGATTTTCTTTTCCATTTTTGATATTCTTTAAGAAATAGTTTTTTTTTTTTAATAGAGTACATGCAGAAGTTTTTCTATTTTATTATCGAATTTCCTGTAACATAACGAATGGATAATTTCGTATTAATATGCAGGTATATGCTCTTCCTTTTAAATTAACATAATCATTTTTAAAAGTGTTACAGTTTTTTTTCGTAATATACGTTTTAACTTACTTATGTAATTATTTTATAGGTTTGGCTCTTTAGAACTTTCTTCAAATGACTACAATTGCAGATGCTTCTCTCTGTGATATAATGAATGTAGACGGGTGTCCTGAAAAATCCTTTTGTCATTGGTGACAAGGTGAACAACATTAAAGGAAGCATGAATAGAAAGCTACAATGGGGAAGTTGGTTTCAGCTATACCGCTGTGATTTTGTGACTTGCACGTCAAAATATTCAATGCGTTCATTCGGAATGACTGACGCATTCATTCTGTGTGACGCAAAATGCATACAAGGTCTTACATTATTCACCATAAATCAAACTGACGTATAGCATTTGTTCAAACGTATTTTACCATTCAGATAATTCAAAACTAAACAGGCTACCACAATCAATCTATTGCCCTTCATTTTTGTTGATATACCTTACGTTAGGAATAACATAAAATTTATGTAGCAATAATTATGGAATGTGCAGGTTAGAAAAGTTACCTTAGACGCACATGCGATTTCAATAAAATTTCACGTGCTTGCAAAACTTTCAAGAAATCGTCTTGCTTATACGTATCTCTATATCGCTAAATGTGAACACTTGCAAATTAAAATAAAATTATGAAAATGGAAACAAAGTAATCAAATCTTGTGTGATATTTTGAGACCGAGAAAGATGCTCCCTAAGAAATCTATGGAAATTGCCAAGAGCTCTAAAATATCTACGGACAGAAACGAGTTTTATTCAATAATTCATTGAATTTTTTTTCAGTAAGTGCAAGCAAATGTTTCAGGGGCGTCAATTAGGCAGGACAGGAGGGTGTAATTCCCCCTCTCTTGAGCTTCATAAATACGTATTTTTTGATCAAATGTATAGTAATACATTAATAAAAGGTGAAAATCTTATGTCGCCGGAGAATCTCTTCCCCCCCCCCCCCCCGAATAAAGTCTAAAAGACACTGGTTTTAACAACAAACCTATAGAGTTAAGATAGCACATTGCTAAAGAGCTTACATTTGGTTTCAAGAGTCGAAGGTTTGATCTCAAGCCAGATGACTTCCTGGGTGACATTGAGAGAGAGAGAGAGAGGGATTCAAGTATGAAGACAGAGAGGGATGATTTGTATACACAGATTTAGAATTGGGGAAAAATGATCGGACAGCATTCGTATTATGACGAAGATAAGAAGGGAAGTTTTCGAACTGCGAGGATCACATTAGGCAGTTGTCGAATTAATGTGGAGAACTCTTTTTAGAGCATCCGAAAGGGGAGATTACGAAAGGGGAGAAAGATCTTCAGAACTGAGGAATTAAGATTTTAAAAAATTTGGTTTCGGCGACGGGTTTCGAACCACGAACGTTGTGTTTATCGAACCATGACTTTATCCATTCTGCTACGGAGAATTCTATTACTGGTTCACATACGTTTCCCTTAGCTGCGTTGAAAGCTACCTTAAGGGGATATTCCAAAAGTTGACTCGGTGGATGCGCAGTTCAGATAGGACGTAAACCTTTTGTAACTTAGTTACAATGTGTAAAATGAACTTCCTCTTCTTCAGGACACTTTTTAAAGCTTTAAAATTTGTTACTATTGTTTTAATTAAGTTACATTTGATAGAACCATCTGATAAAGTAGTGCCAAGCCCTGTGCGTCATTGTCTGTTAGGTGAATGGTTAATGTAAGTTACTTTTACGTGGATGGTCCGAGATTCCAATCAAGACCATTCTTATTGATTATTTTATTTGAGCTACACTCATAGTGTATATTCCACAAGTTCAAATTTGAAGTAATGTAGTCACAGCTAGTTTAATTCGAAATAATTTTCCAATATTATATTTGTTAATAAATTTACATGGCACTCCTCACTGTTTGTAGCCTTGCATAAATGCAAAATTGTTTTAAAAGTATATTTTACTTTCAAGTTTTATTGTTTTTTTAATTGTCCTTCAACTTTATTTTATAATTATTTTCTATTTTTTAATTATAACATATTTTCTATTTATATTGTATTCTATGTTACACGTTTATTATTTATATTTTATGTCTTACCTTTGAAGAGGAGCTTTTGACAATTCAGAGCAGCAGGGACATACACAGGATGTAGGCCTTTGCAAACAAGAGCTTTTGCCCCCACGAAATCACTACTTTTTTGTTTGTATATATATCTAATTTTATAGATGATGATAACAGGGGCGGATTCAGGGGAGTGCGTTCGGGCGATCACATCCCCCAGGATAGGGAACTTTTTATACTTTTTATTTTAAAAATAAAACATATCCTAAGTATTTTTCATCTTTGTATTATAAACTTAAATTAAAACCTAAAGTAGATAGGCCTTACTTTCTTAAGCAAGTTAATTTGCAGAAGAGCTACTTCTCCTTTTCTAAATTTGTTTTTTCTTTTCTTTTCTTTTCTTTCTTTCTTTCTTTCTTTCTTTCTTTCTTTCTTTTTTTTTTTTGCAATCCGCTCTTACCTTGAATTGACTTCGAACGACCGCCCCTTCCAAACAATCATCCTGGATCCGCCCCTGGATGATAGACATTTTAGTAAGATATGCCCTCAATCGCTGAAATAGATTCCTGTCAAGCTTTCGATCGCTGAAATAAATTTCTGTTTACGGTCCTGCAAAACAGTGACGATTTTAGGGAGTGATCAGTTAGTAATGCCTCCCTGGAGCAACGACACTTCCCCAGAAGTCATATCTCCGATAATTCAGAATGTGATTTGTGCATTATCACTTTTCACTCTCAGTGTCTTGAAACGCACCAAAAAGGAACTGTTCTGAAGTATTTACTGGTTCTCCCTATGACCCCATTTCAATATGGCCAACCTTGGACATATACACATCTGAAATATCACCTTTTATGTCAGTGATCCCGAAAACTATCCATTCGACACAAATATAGGATATTTTCGATTCTTTATTCCTGTCACCCTCCCATTGTCAACTCGAAGCCAACCAAGGCTTATTTTGGACTTACGCAGCATCCACCGTCACTTTTCATCTTTGCATATGAATTCGATACTAATTTCGTTCGTATTTGACTACTTTTACATGTCACCTTCACCTCTTGGTAGGGATTTTTTCAGTATCTCGCCCCCACAACTATGGAGAAATTTCAACCAACTAAGTATAATTATAAATTATCATCTGAAACACAACAGTACGGGTGATCTTTTTCGCAGAGGAATTCGTTAACTACTGTTTCAATATCAATGTATTGGCTTTTTTTGCTCTGCATGCTGGAGATTGCCAAAGAGCTAAACTTCATTCTGTACTATTCGGCTATGTATATAGTGGTTTAATTCACTGAATACTCGCTTAGATGATGCTCTCGTCACAGGAAAAGTGAGATATAGTTATTTCGAGAATTATAAAGAAAAACGAAACGAAATATTTAAGTTTTACGTCCCACGTTATGCCGACTACGCTAATGGAAACAGTGATGGTGAGAAACGAATGAAATCGTTTAATGAAGAAAGTGGGAGGAAACTGGGGAAACCCGAGAAAACTCATGCACACGTTGTTTGTCCATAATAAAGTTCATTCAGCGCGAGCTGGGATCTAACCAACAACTCCATGCACCATAGGTAAAGTTATAAAAGAATAGGCGTCTAAACAAATACGGAAGACTACTATCAATGAGAGTTGTATAAGATTAGATTTTTATTTATTTCAATCTAAGTTGAAATTTCAATCAATCTTGATCTTCATTACTGTTCGAAATGTGGACCAACCAGTATTCCCTGCTAGGGTAAAGATTAATTGATCACCAACAGAAATCCAAAATCCTCTGTATAACCCCACGTTCCATTATTCCATATACACAATTAAGAGTCCAACGTAACCTACCAGTTAGTAAGTTTTCTTCTTATTATTATTATTTTTAACACCTCAAAAATATAGGCTCATAATTGAACCACTGATTGGAAAAAGGGAATAAGTACATAAAAATATTTTTTCCACTTTTAAGCTTTTCTCACCAATTGCAGTGCTACAATACAAGATTCTTCTTCTTGTCTTAGAGTTTGTCAGTTCTTTTGCTACAATTAATCAGTTATACACGTGTTGAAACAAATACAAATACGCCTCGGGAAGGTTTTTTAGCGTTTCTGAAAGCTTAAGTCTGATGTACTTATTCCCTTTTGCTGGAAATAGTTGCTGCAAATAGTTGCTGCAAGGACGTGATAAATCTTTTCGGTAGACTTCACAGTCTATAGCTCCTTCACAACTTCCTTTTCATCTAAGGATAAGTAGTTACATTTTAGACATTGAGGAGAAACTGTGAAATTAATTAAAACCCTTCAAAGTGGAGTTACGAATCTTCAATGGACCCCATTTTGCTGTTGGCCTCGCTCAACGCACTCCCGTCACTGTTCAGGATTCACGATGGAGTTTCTCCCTTTTAGGAATACTTTCTAAGACAGTACTAGTTTTTTTAGCTGTTTCAATTGAGTTGTATTTGCTAGAACTGTCGGTTAAAGGAAACAAAAGATCCTATACTCAAACGCAAATCATCTCTCTAGAAGTTCTAATGGAAAACGAAACGAATCGTCGTAAACATGTTACGTTCTTGAAGAGGAAAACAGCAAAACATTGACTGCACAAACTTATAATGGTATCATTTGCTTGCAAATTTAAAACTTATAGAAGTTGATGGCTTGTTAGGTGAGGGGTTAGTGAACAGAATTTTTTTACTGGTGGTCCAGGGTTCGAATCTCGTCCGTTCTTCTTACGTTTTGTTTCTTTAAGCTACACTGAGTTTGTTCATTCCAATTATTTAAGCTTGAATTAAATCTAATACCAGTTAGTAAATTAAAAGTAGCTAACATTATTTTCAAATACGAGACGTTATTACATGCTTGTCACTAGCTCACAATACTCAACTTTGATATCAACTCTTGCAGCCTTCATTTAACTCATTTCTTGACGTGTTTTGTTACAAAACTCATGAATCGTGGCGAACAAAATTGCTTTACCAGATAATGGTGACTGCTTTGAAACCAATTGACAAGTATGAGAATTAAACGTATCATATCTGTAGTTTGGTGTGGAGAAGAAACCAAATAGCGAACGAAAGGTTTAAGAACAACCACGTTATTAATATAAACTATGTCAAAGATTATTGACTTATATGATTAAAAAAAATCGAAAGAAATTTTGAAAGAACGAAAAATACTAACTTAGAATTTTGTAACTGGAGGCAAGGAAATCTAATTTAAACATACTAAAACATACCATTTAGCGCATATAGAGCGTGGATCTGTGCTCAAGGCGCTAGCTAATAATCTGGAGGTTCTCAAGTCGGAACCATGTGTGAATATTTTGTTTAAATTTAGAATTTTTGGTGATCATTAGTCGGCGATGACACACGTTTAATTGTCTTAAGGTATTTGAATATTTTGATCTTTCAATATTTGAATGATCAAATCTTCAATACTACTACTACTACTACTACTACTACTACTACTACTACTACTACTACTACTACTAATAATAATAATAATAATAATAATAATAATAATAATAGTTATTATTATTATTATTATTATTATTATTATTATTATTATTATTATTATTATTATTATTATTATTATTATTAGCAAAGTAAATAACACGTTAATATCTTTAATTATTTCTCGATAACTACTCGAACTTAAGACGTCCTCGAATCTAAGTCGCACCCCGATTTCGCTGGGCTCAATTAAAGAAAAATAGTAATATGTTATGGTTTTACTATTACTAAAACACTCTTTGATATTGGTCATTTTCGATGATTTTATGTATCCCTCTCCCCTCTCCATGTTGGGGGCACGGTATGACAAAAATTATCCCAAGCCCGAATGTCATGTACGTTGAAAATTTGATCGAAATCTGTTGGATGGTTCAAGAGTTGTTCTATTTATTTTTATATATTAATCTCCCCTTCTCTTATCCTCTCCTATGTTCTACCGTCAAAGTGAAAATATTAAAACAAAAGTTTCTAGGCCCGAACGTCGTCTACGTTGAAAATTAGATCGAGATCGGTCAGGTGGTTCAAGAGTTGTTAAGTTTTATTCATTTTTATAGATATCTCCCCTCCCCTCCTCCTACCCTACGTTCTACCATCAAAGGGATATGATAAAAAAACACCCCAGGTCCGAACCTCATCTATGTTGATAATTTGATTAAGGTCAGTTCGGTGGTTTAAGCGTGATGAAGTCACCAAGACAGAATTTTTATTTTTATTTTTTTACATAGTCCCCACTTCCCCTCCCCTACATTGTGCCGTCAAGGTAAAAAATGAAAACATCCCAGGTCCGAACCTTATCTATATTGAATGTTTGATTGATTGGGATCAGTCGGATTGTTCAAGAGTTATTAAGTTTTATTCATTTTCATATATTTACCCTCCCCTCCTCTTCCGCAAGTTCTAATATCAAAATGAAATAACAAAAAGCTTCCCAGGTTCGAATTTCATCTATGTTCAAAATGTGATTGAGAACGATCGGGTAGTTCAAGAGTTATTCACCACCGAACATTGTCACTTTTATTTTTATATTTATAGCTGTTATGTATCTTCCCCCTCCTCTCCATCCTCTACGTTATTCCGTCAAAGTGAAATGGTAAAATCCATCCCTCGCGTTAATCGAGACGGGGATATATAGCCTCATTGCTGACGTCCCCATTAATCGCCCTACTCATACCCTTTAGTGTGTTTAAGTTACTTTTTTTTGTCTTCAGTTGCAAATTTCTAAGTTATTTTTCATTGTTTCAAAATTCTCGCATCTTTTGTATGATAATACAAGTTAATAATCTTTGACTTGTTTTATATTAATAATCTGAGTTGTTCTTAAACCTTTGGTTTCCAATTTTGTTTTGTCTCTACACCAAACTACAGATATGACAAATTTAATTCTCATACTTTACATTTGATTTCAAAGCGGTCGCCATGAACTGCTTAAAAGCACTTTTTCCGTCACGAAACACCCAGAAGAGGGCGTACGATATCGTCTACAGCAATGAGAGAAAACTCCGCCTTGTTACGTGACGTCACATGAAGCACGTTCCGTTCAAACACCTAAGCAAAGCTATCATTTTGCTTCTGGTGTGAAAATGGCTCACTACGAAGCTTCTGTTAAAAGCAGTGTGATTGCTTTAATTGAGCATGCGGGCATGAACTATAGCGAGGCAGGCGTGAGATATGGCGTTGACCGTGCTACAGCACGGAGGTGGTGGAGGAGATATGAGGAAACAGAGGATGTAAGACGGAAAAGAGGAAGTGGGCGACAAAGAGTTTCCCCTGCCGAAGAAGACCAGAGTGTAATGCCCAATGCCGTGAGCACCCTTTCATGTCTGCCCGACAGTTACGAGAGGAAACCAATTTCCCAGGCGATGTTACGACTGTCCGTCGTAGACTCAAATCCTTTGGTTTGAGATCATATAGGGCAGCTGTTAAGGAGCGACTAACAGAAGACGACATGGTTGACCGTCTGGCGTTTGCACAGTTAAATATTGCACGTGTGTGGGACGAGGTCGTTTTCACAGACGAAAAAATATTTTCCAGTGCAAACTTCGGGCCGAAGCGTGTTTACCGCTCCCCTGGAAAAAGGTATGCCTCTGAATACGTTTCCCGTTCTGGTCGAATGGGACATGTAACTGTCCACTGTTGGGCATGGATATGCAAGGCTGCAAATTTCGGAGGAATCTACAGGATTCCTGGTCGCCTAAACGCCCACAAGTATGTGGAACATCTGGATGAAACGCTTCCGGAAATAAAAGTTCATGTAGGTGATGGCATATTATATTTGCAACAGGACAATAGCTCGATACATAATTCAAATGTGGTTTAGACATGGTTGCAGAGGCAACCTGATGTCGAAATAGTTGACTGGGTTCCTTATGGAGCAGATCTGAACAATATTGAAAATATGTGGGCCTCTGTTGCAAGAACATTGCGGGAAACCTGGTCGAACAATCCTCCACGAACATCTAATGATCTTTGGGAGCGTGTTGAAGATGCGTGGTCGATCTGTTGCACCCAACGCTATATCTCTCGCCTGGTGGACTCAATGCCACGGCGTATGGCAGCTGTAATCGAGTCCCAAGGGGACTATACACACTATTAATAAATGCTCGCCCACAACACCATCAGCCCTCTCGAGGGCTACCTAATTCGACCCACTTATTAACAAAATTTTATGAAATACATTACGCGACACCAGTGAATGTAAGTGTCTCAGTATGTTCTGCATTAATAAAGAGGCTAACGTGCGAGACTTGGTGGCCGAGTTGTATTATGCTTGCTATGTAAACCAAAACCGCCTGTAACAGTGGGTCGAATCTAGTGAAGAAGACCCCTACTTTTTATCACCAGGGATATTTGAAATACGCCTTCTGCTATGCCCGCCTTCGTACGGTCTATTATATGACACATAATGTGGACCGCCATAAGTTTTTACTTAGTAAACAATTTATAAATATATGAACAAATACCTAGGTATATTAGAGTAACAATGGAATATAGTACTTTCGTCCGACTGACGTCGCTATGCAAATGTTCATTGTATTACACCGGAAGATGAATTAAATAAAGAGTGGAAAATTTGATATAAAAATTGATACGTAATAAGTTAAAGACAAAATATGTAATTATAATCTCATATTTGAAACTAATTTCGACTACAATTAATTCTCTACCTGCTTTCATAAATAATCCAAACCAAACTTCGAGGTTTGGAATGCACAAACTAAGTGTAGCTAAGAGAAAAAGTAACAAGAAGAGCAGAGATTCGAACCCACGACCACCAGCGTAAGAATTCCTTTTACTAACCCTTCATCTATCAAACCATGACGTGAACATGACTTTTGTAAGTTATAAATTTGTATCCAAGAAACACCATTAAGCGTATGTGCAACTACTGCTTTGCTCTTTTTCTCTTCAAAAGCGTAACATGTTTAGGACGATTCGTTTCGTTTTTCATTAGAGTTTCGAAAGAGATTATTTGTGTTTGAGTGTAGGATCTTTAGTTTCCTTTAACCGACACTTCTAGCAAATACAACTTAATTCACACAGCAGTTAAAAAAAACTTGTACTGCCTCAGAAAGTATTCCTAAAAGCAGAAGCTGCATCATGCATCCTGAACAGTGACGTAATTAACAGCAGTGCGTCGAGGGAGCCCAGAGTAAAACGGGGCCCATTGAAAATTCGTAATTCCACTATTTTTCCTCGATGTCTAAAATGAGACTACTTTAGCCTTACATGAAAAAGAAGCTGTGGAGGGGACTGCGAAGTCTACTGAAAAGATTTATCACGTCCTTCCAGCAACAACTTTAAGTTCTCGAACAGTAATGAAGGACAAGATTGATTGAAATTTTAATTTAGAATGAAATAACTAAAAATCTAATCTTATATAACTCTCATTGATAGTAGTGTTCCGTATTTGTTTAGACGCCTATCCTTTTATAACTTTACCTATGGTGCATGGGATCCTTGGTTCGATCCCAGCTCACGCCGAATGAACTTTATTATGGACAAACACCGTGTGCATGAGTGTCCTCGGGTTTCTCCCGTTTCCTCCCACTTTTTCATTAAACAATTTCATTTATTTCTCACCATTACTCTCTCCATTAGCATAGTCGGCATAATCGTGGGACGTAAAAATTAGATATTTCATTTCATTTTTCTTTTATAACTGTATATCACTTTTTCTGTGACGAGAGCAACATCTAAGCCACTATTCAGTAAATTAAACCACTAAAACCTATATTCATTGCACAATAGTGCAGATGAAGTTTAGCCCTTTGGCAATCTTCAGCATGCAGAGCAAAAAAAGCCAATACATTGATATTGAAACAGTAGTTAACGAATTCCTCTGCGAAAAAGATCACCCGTACTGTTGTGTTTCAGATGATAATTTATAATTATACTTAGTTGGTTGAAATTTCTCCATAGTTGTGGGGGCGAGATACTGAAAAAATCCCTACCAAGAGGTGAAGGTGACATGTAAAAGTAGTCAAATACGAACGAAATTAGTATCGAATTCATATGCAAAGATGAAAAGTGACGGTGGATGCTGCGTAAGTCCAAAATAAGCCTTGGTTGGCTTCGAGTTGACAATGGGAGGGTGACAGGAATAAAGAATCGAAAATATCCTATATTTGTGTCGAATGGATAGTTTTCGGGATCACTGACATAAAAGGTGATATTTCAGATGTGTATATGTCCAAGGTTGGCCATATTGAAATGGGGTCATAGGGAGAACCAGTAAATACTTCAGAACAGTTCCTTTTTGGTGCGTTTCAAGACACTGAGAGTGAAAAGTGATAATGCACAAATCACATTCTGAATTATCGGAGATATGACTTCTGGGGAAGTGTCGTTGCTCCAGGGAGGCATTACTAACTGATTACTCCCTAAAATCGTCACTGTTTTGCAGGACCGTAAACAGAAATTTATTTCAGCGATCGAAAGCTTGACAGGAATCTATTTCAGCGATTGAGGGCATATTTTGCTAAAATGTCTATCATCCAGGGGCGGATCCAGGATGATTGTTTGGAAGGGGCGGTCGTTCGAAGTCAAATCAAGGTAAGAGCGGATTGCAACAAAAGAAAAGAAAAAAGAAAGAAAGAAAAAAAGAAAAGAAAGAAAAGAAAAAAAGAAAATGAGAAAGAGCTCTTCTGTAGTATTAACTTTCTTAAGAAAGTAAGGCCTATCTACATTAGGTTTTAATTTACGTTTATAATACAAAGATGAAAATAATTAGGATATGTTTTATTTTTAAAATAAAAAGTATAAAAAGTTCCCTATTCTGGGGGATGCGATCACCCCAAACACACTCCCCTGAATCTGCCCCTGCTATCACCATCTATAAAATTAGATATATATACAAACAAAAAAGTAATGATTTCGTGGGGGCAAAAGCTCTGGATTGCCAAGGCCTGCATCCTGTGTATTTCCCTGCTGCTCTGAATTGTCAAAAGCTCCTCTTCAAAGGTAAGACATAAAATATAAATAATAAACGTGTAACATAGAATACAATATAAATAGAAAATATGTTATAATTAAGAAATAGAAAATAATTATAAAATAAAGTTGGACAATTTAAAAAAATCAATCATACTTGAAAGTAAAATATACTTTTAAAACAATTTTGCATTTATGCAGGGCTACAAAAAAGTGAGGAGTGCCATGTAAATTTAGTAACAAATATAATATTGGAAAATTATTTCGAATTAAACTAGCTGTGACTACATTACTTCAAATTTGAACTTGCGGAATATACACTATGAGCGTAGCTCAAATAAAATAATCAATAAGAATGGTCTTGGTTGGAATCTCGGACCATCCACGTAAAAGTAACTTACATTAACCATTCACCTAACAGACAATGACGCACAGAGCTTGGCACTACTTTATCAGATGGTTCCATCAAATGTAACTTAATTAAAACAATAGTAACAAATTTTAAAGCTTTAAAAAGTGTCCTGAAGAAGAGGAAGTTCATTTTGCACATTGTAACTAAGTTACAAGAGGTTTACGTCCTATCTGAACGGCGCATCTACCGAGTCAACTTTTGGAATATCCCCTTAAGGTAGCTTTCAACGCAGCTAAGGGAAACGTATGTGAACGAGTAATAGAATTCTCCGTAGTAGAGTGGATAAAGTCATGGTTCGATAAACACAACGTTCGTGGTTCGAAACCCGTCGCCGAAACCAAATTTTTTAAAATCTTAATTCCTCAGTTCTGAAGATCTTTCTCCCCTTTCGTAATCTCCCCTTTCGGATGCTCTAAAAAGAGTTCTCCACATTAATTCGACAACTGCCTAATGTGATCCTCGCAGTTCGAAAACTTCCCTTCTTATCTTCGTCACAATACGAATGCTGTCCGATCATTTTTCCCCAATTCTAAATCTGTGTATACAAATCATCCCTCTCTGTCTTCATACTTGAATCCCTCTCTCTCTCTCTCAATGTCACCCAGGAAGTCATCTGGCTTGAGATCAAACCTTCGACTCTTGAAACCAAATGTAAGCTCTTTAGCAATGTGCTATCTTAACTCTATAAGTTTGTTGTTAAAACCAGTGTCTTTTAGACTTTATTCGGGGGGAGGGGGGGGAAGAAATTCTCCGGCGACATAAGATTTTCACCTTTTATTAGTGTATTACTATACATTTGATCAAAAAATACGTATTTATGAAGCTCAAGAGAGGGGGAATTACACCCTCCTGTCCTGCCCAAATGACGCCCCTGAAACATTTGCTTGCACTTACTGAAAAGAAATTCAATGAATTATTGAATAAAACTCGTTTCTGTCCGTAGATATTTTAGAGCTCTTGGCAATTTCCATAGATTTCTTAGGGAGCATCTTACTAGCTTGCACTCTTTAAAGAAAGAAAAGAATGAAACTAAAGATATTTATGAAGCTCTGGGAAGATTGTGTGACTTTCCTTTAATTTAGGCTCTTAAAAATATTTCAGAACAAACGAATGGAAAAGACTGTTTTAAAGCTATAGCGTTGTAAACTTGATTCCTGTTTCTTTTTCAGCTGAATGGAAAGAGTGTACTACGTCACACACACTGCTTTAGACAAGGAGAGGTGGAGGACGGGGAGGAGTTGAAATAAATACTAGAAGCAACTAATCGATTGATACATGTATTGCGGGAATGCATAAGAAAACTGGGCAATAGTTTGTTATTAATTTGGACTTAGAATTTTTGTAACAAATTTTATGCCGCGGACTGTACCATAAAAGGATTTTTTCGATTATTTTTCAATATCTTGCACCATATGCCAGATTGAGCCTACTTCCGGTTGGAGTTTCTAATTCACATATGATTAGTGTTTTCTTTCTTCTTGCAGAATGTAGGCCCAATAAGTAAATATATTACATGCACAATTA
Source organism: Thermobia domestica (assembly GCF_964235325.1). Lineage (NCBI taxonomy): Eukaryota > Metazoa > Arthropoda > Insecta > Zygentoma > Lepismatidae > Thermobia > Thermobia domestica. Next base: position 285,031,173 of record NC_137454.1, on the reverse strand, counting down.
ATCATGTCAGTGATATATGGTTTTCATTTAACAATACACTCCATACAATAAATATTCATCTTATACTGAACAATTGGTTATCCTTTGTTTTTCACTATAATTGGACATGAAACTAACGCCTGAGAATTATACAACCCCTTTATACACTCATGTGGTGTTGGAATGTATAATTCGTAGGATATGATGCTTTACTTTTCTAAAATTTCAACACTTTAGTGTAACCCTAAAAATGCAATAACGGCCGTATTTTTTAAAATATCCAATTAGAACTGGACAATCTATCCAAAATTTGGAATCGATCAGTGGAAACGGCGCGTTTCTAGCACTTGTGGTTTTGGAGATCTCATTGTCGAAAGGATTAGGAACAAACATATAAACCTAGCATTTTAATACATAGACTAGCTAAACCTGCGCTCTCTACACAGCGCATCATTCACATATGAGCATGAATCTCCTTTGTCATTCCTCACATATGTACATGTCATTTTACAGACACAAGTGAAAGACGTATTGATAACAAAAATTCCAAGGGGTATCATAAAGGGGAGATTTTTTCGATTATTTTTTCTCAATATCTCGTTTGCAAGATTTGAGCCTAGTTCCTGTTGGAGTTTCTAATTCATGTATGACCAGTGGTATCTTTCTTCTTGCATGCAGTATGTAATAAGCAAACACAATTAATTATAATGTCGGTTATATATGGTGTTCATTGGGCAAAACATTCCAAAAATAAAGGTTCATCTTAGAACGGAGAAATTGTTATCCTTCCTTTTTCATTATCATTTGGCCATGAAACAAACGCCTGAGACATATACAATCCCTATATACAATAATGTGGTGTCGGAGTGTATAACGCGTAGGATGTGATACTTTAGTTTTTTTTTTAATTTCAGCACTTCCAGTGTACCTGTAAAAGTGTAATAGAGAAATAGTGGCCATGTTTTTTAAATATTCAATTAGAACTGGACAATCTACATGAAATTTGCAATCGATCAGTGAAAACGTCATCTTTCTAGAGCCTGTAGTTTCCGAGATCTCATTGTCGAAAGGATTGGCCACAAACATATAAACCTCCACAAACATATAGTTTAAAAGAACTCAAAAGATGGCAGCACAATTCATTTGCATTGATTTTGGAGAAGGCTTATTAAAATACAAAGGCTTTGAACAATAGCTTTAAAACAAACTTTATAAAAAAGATGTATTTAAATAATAATTTATTTAAAGTGCACATACTTTAAAATATTGTCTTTGTTAAACGTGAAATAACAAATAACCGTAAATCAAAGGTTCGAAATCCAAAGTTAGAGGTTGGAGTTCAGGCGTTTTTATAGGAATACTTACCTCATCAAGAAACTTAGCCTGTCAAGTGTTTGTTAGTGTGTCAGCGAGGACCAGGTATTGCAATACGTACCTCAGAGCATTACACACATACTACACTTAGAGGATTGACGAAAATTATCGCTTTCGAAGGGTTTCTTGTCTTTTGAACTTCAACACACTCATTCTACTTTTTCATTTCACATCTCATTGTTGCTCATCTCTCATTTCGACCAGTGAGCCTGGGGCCCATCATTGGTTGACCCGATATGGCGACTGGGAGACAACATGTCGGATTTCCTACGGTAATAGGTGGTCCTACCGTCTCGTCTGCAGACTCGGATATCAGACGTAGGCACTGAGACTCACACCGTACCGACAATAGCTCGGAAAAGATCACGATCTCCAGTTATAGATCACCATCACACATCATCTCCGAAACGTCATCGCCGAGATAACATATCAGACTGATAGTGAGCGATTTAGAATCGACGACACGGAGTTTCCATCGCTATCTGAGAGTACAAAACAACCAATCTATTCGTTCTTACTTAAAAATTTCGACACGAAATATCAGAACGAAAAACACATCTATCTTCAGCTCACCAAATATTATCGGCGAGCTCAGATCTCACAAATTGTTGCCACCAGAAAAGGGATGATCAAATCTCCAGATCAGCATTTGGCTACTACTATTCGCAACAAGTTCAGTTATGAAATTTTTGGCAAGAACGCACAGCTCACTAAACTGACTTACCGGAGAATCAAACAGCCGACTCTGCCACCTCGCACGCCTGCTTTCTCCGTGGTCATACGAGGTGTAAATCCTGACCTTACGGACGATGAGATCCTACAACTTCACATCCTACCAAATACTGGAAGAGATTTAATGCATTCACTGGCAAACTCACTAGAACACCTTATCCTCTCATTGACGGGGATTATCCACTCACCTCAGATAGTGCCAAAGCTGATGCCTTTGCGAATCATCTTCAAACCATCTTCACGCCATTTTCTTCTGAAAGATCTGAACGATGCCATCCTGCATATAAGTTTAATGTTGATTCTCCTCATCTTCAACCCAGTACAGAGCATACCTTTCCAGCTCATCACGAACTTACCACACCTATCACAGTTCCAGAAATTCGTGAAGTCACAGCTCGCAAACGTAACACTGCTCCAGGTATGGAGATTATCACCTACCGTCACATTAAAGAGATTCCTTCCTTTTTACTGCTCCTGTTAGCCCATATTTTCACTTTCATTTTAGGTATCGGTATCATTTCCGCCGATTGGAAAACCTTCAAGACTTTAATGTTTCTAAAACCTAACAAGCCAGCTAGCTCTGTATCATCTTACCGTCCAATCCAATTAACCACTGTTTTCAGCAAAATTCTTGAACGCATTCTTGTAAACAGACTTTATCCACATTTCTCTCGCTATCGTATTATTTCACTCCATCAAGCAGGTTTCCGTCCTCGCATTGGTGTTCACGACCAGCTCTTACACCTCACCAATCTCATTACGAATCACTTCAACCGCTCACAGTCTTCATGCTTACTCCTATTCGACCTTGTGAAAGCTTTCGATAAGGTATGGCATCTTCCACTCTTCTTTAAGCTTCTGTTCTGTAAACTACCAATGTGCTACATCCGATTCATTTTCAACTTCCTATCATGTCGCATTACATATATAGCTATAAACAACTCCTTATCACATCGTGTCCTTATTCATTCCGGCGTTCCACAGGGCTAAGTATTATCTCCACTTCTGTATCTGCTCTTCGTCCACTTCCTCCAAATGTACATCTCTTCCATTTTGCAGACGACACAGCCTTTCTTGCTCTCGGCAAAACGATCCATCAATTGATCGCAGCACTCCAATCTGCCATCAATATCTTTGTTATTTGGTGCTCGAAATGGCGATTACGCCTAAATTCTGAGAAGACTCAAGCAATAGTTTTTCTTCACTCTAAGAGACGGTCCCGCGTCCATAGAAACCCAGCAACCCTGCACCTTTCTGTTCTTGATACTCCCATCAAACCTACCAAACATGTTAAGTACCTACATTTGTTACATTTGATACTCACCGCACATGGTGACCTCACTTAGCTCAGATTATCACTAAAGCCTACAATAGACTGAACCTTCTTCGCCAACTTACAGGCACAACCTGGGACCCAGAAGCATATACCATTCTCACAACATATAAGGTGTTCCTACGACCCGTCCTCCACCTATGGGTTTACAGCTTGGGTCGCTGCACATTCAATCGTTTACAACAAGCTCAAGATCCTAGAACGACACGCCTTGCGTATTGCATATCGTATCAAGTTACCCAGCCCTACACAAGATCTGTATGATCGCATCTCCTTTCCTCACATCTTATACCATATCGAAAAACTTCGACTTTCCTACATCACCAATGCTGGCTCAGAAGCATCCCCTTTTCCTTGATATTCTACACGCTGATATCGACTACGCTCCACAACATCCTGTTCGCCACCCGCCACTCTCCTCCTCTTTACATTATATCGTTATTCACTCCCACCAAATCATCCTGATGAAGACATCGCACCAGCCTTTGTTATTCATTCAGATTCGCACTACATCTTCCCATCACATGCACAGTAATCCATCTCTTCTAACAGGGCTCATTGTGTCTCTCATCATGATCCTGAGCAGCCGCAGGATCGGAAGATAGCATGCATTCGCCGAACTAACCCTTTCCTTTACTGTGTTGTAATGTTCAGTGCACCTCACCCTCATCTCCATCTCATCACCCATCCTAATGATTATGGCTAAAGGCCATAATGTCTGCTATGGTACTTCAATGCTATATAATTTATGATCAATAAAGTTTATATAAATTATCAAATCACTTAGACCATCCCTGCTACTTCCTTTCCATATTAATATTCCTTCTCTTCCTGAGGAAAGGGTGTAAGCCTTGTAAGTGGCTAGCATGCTGAAGGCATGCTAGCATTGTAAATAAAAGGCGTTTTTATAGCTTTTATAGCATTTTAATAGATAGACTAGCCTTTGGTTCTTATGTATCAGTCTTTGCATTAACAGTGAATTTCATACATTTGCTCTTAATATACCCTGAATTTGGCCAGCTGGGGCTTCTCCCCAGAACTTTACTCGGCCTACAGCCTTGCACCTCTTAAGCCCACAATTCTACGGAATTTCAAGTTACGTTTTCTATTTAAACTATCTAAAAGACATGATTTTGTATCCCGAGAAAACACCCATTTGAATAACATGAAAATTTTTTTCATTCCTCCTTTAGACCCCTTAGTAGTATAAAAATAAGGCTTCTGCGCCACTGACCCTCTACCCACTTTCTCGGTCCCGCCTGAAGCAGACAACGAGTTTCCCAGTGCCGCCTGACACACTATGCCGGAAGACACAGGGAGGATACGAGAAATCGAGCATCGTGAACCGTCAACCCACGGTCTTTTACGACCTCCATTTTAGGGGTGAATTTGTTCCCTTTTATGAGCACTTTTTAGGGGGGTGTACTCGTTCCCTTTTATGACCTCCATTTTAGGGGTGAACTCGTTCCCTTTTATGAGCATATTTTTCAACCCCTACGAACACATAGAAGAAGAGATAACACATAAGACTACGTAACACACAGCAGAGCAGATAACATATAAGACTCGTTCTCTTTTACGACCTCCATTTTAAGGGGTGAACTCGTTTCCTTTTATGAGCATATTTTCCAACCCCTATTTTAACATAGCAGAAATTACACTGAGACTATGAACACACAGCAAAGCAGATAACACACAGCACTATTTTAACATAGTAGGTAACATAAGATTACGAACACATATAAGAGCAGAAGACTACATAACATAGCAGGCCTCCATTTTAGGGGTGAACTCGTTCTCTTTTATGAGCATATTTTTCAACCCTTATTTTAACATAACAGAAATGACATAAGAATACATAACTCATTCCAACCCTTATTTTAACATAACGAGCAAAGATTACAATCGAACACCCCACGGTCTACAGATAATCATTTTAGAGGGTGCTTTGATGACCATTTTTTCCACCCCTAATGAAATTACATAGGAGAGCAGATAATACATAAGATTCGTTCCCTTTTATGAACACTTTTTAGGGGGTGAACTCGTTCCCTTTTATGATTACTTTTTCAACCCCTATTTGAACATTTTAACATAGCAGAAAAGACATAAGCATGTCCTCAAACTACTGACCATCGTGAACAAAGGTCAAACTCGAAAACGAAACAACATATCGAGGTGCTGTTTCCACATTTAGCAATTGGTCATCAAAAAAGTACTGACCATCAAGGTCAAAAATTAAAACTCGAAAACAGAGCCACATTTAGTAATTGGTCATCAGGTACTACATGTCCCAAAATTAGTGGCCATCGAGGTCAAAGGTCAACATACTTAAAACCTAATTACTCGAAAATGGATCCACATATTGAGGTGGTGTTTCCACATTTAGCAATTGGTCATCAGGTACCACAAGTTCCAAAATAGTGGCCATCGAGGTCAAAGGTCAACATACTTAAAACCTAATTACTCGAAAATGGATCCACATATTGAGGTGGTGTTTCCACATTTAGCAATTGGTCATCAGGTACCACAAGTTCCAAAATAGTGGCCATCGAGGTCAAAGGTCAACATACTTAAAACCTAATTACTCGAAAATGGATCCACATATTGAGGTGGTGTTTCCACATTTAGCAATTGGTCATCAGGTACTACAAGTTCCAAAATAGTGACCATCGAGGTCAAAGGTCAACATACTTAAAACCTAATATCTCGAAAACGGAGCCACATACTCAGGTGCTGTTTCCAAATCTAGTAACTGGTCATCAACTACTACAAGTTCCAAAATAATGAACATCGAGGTCAAAGGTCAACATACTTAAAACCTAATAACACGAAAACTGAGCCACATATTGAGATGCTGTTTCCACATTTAGTAATCGACCACCAACTAGTACAAGTTCCAAAATAATGACCATCGAGGTTAAAGGTCAACATACTTAAAACCTAATAACTCAAAAACGGAGCCACATACTCAGGTGCTGTTTCCACATTGAGTAATAGGTCATCAACTACTACAAGTTCCAAAATAATGACCATCGAGGTTAAAGGTCAACATACTTAAAATCTAATAACTCGAAAACGGAGCCACATACTCAGGTGCTGTTTTCCAAATTTGGTAATAGGTCATCAACTACTACAAGTTCCAAAATAATGATCATCGAGGTCAAAGGTCAAAACTCGAAAACGGATCCAAATATTGAGGTGCTGTTTTCCAAATTTGGTAATTGGTCATCAACTAGTACAAGTTTCAAAAATAATGGTCATCGAGGTCAAAGGTCAAAACTCGAAAACGGAGCCAAATATTGAGGTGCTGTTTCCAAATCTAGTAATTGGTCATCAACCACTACAAGTTCCAAAAATAATGACCATCGAGGTCAAAGGTCAATCTCGTAAATGAAACCACATATTGAGATAACGTTGTGTGATCTATTCAATTTTGTACAAAGCAGAAAAAAAGTGAAGAAGGAATAAATTTGAGAACACAATTTTAACTAGCGCAGAATTTCTGTACCTTTTTGGGCTATTCAAAAGAAAGCAAAGATATGCCATATTAACTAGCTGAGAAATATTTAAGCAAAACGAAGAAAGCAAACATGGACCATTTTACTCAAATTTGGATGGAGTATTTATATTTGTATGAACCAGAAAAAAATGAAGAAGGTTCAATATTTCTGTACAATTTTGTACTACCCAAATAATCACAAGAAATTCAAAGAAGGGTCATTTTATACCTTTTTGTGCTATTCAAATAATAGAGGCAACAAATTTCAGTGGTCTATTTTACTTTTGTACCAATCAGAAGAAAAGCAAAGATATGCCATTCTCAGACTTTTATACCATTTTGTACTACTCCAATAAACGAAGGAATACCAATCAGAAAAAAAAGAAGTGAAGATTAGGTGGATTATTTTCTTTTGTACCAACTGGAAAAGAGAAGAAGAGCTACTTTAACTAGCTCATTATGTACTGTTTAAACAAACGAAAATTGACCATTATGTAACTTTTGAACTACTGAAATGTTCTATTTTTGTATCAATCAGAAAAACCCGAAGAAGTTCATAATTTCGATGTTCTACTTTTTATACCAACGAGAAAAAAATGAACTAGCTGAATATACGAAATAATAAATTTAAGTGACCTATTCAATTTTGTACCAATGCTGAAATGTCATTTTTAACTGGTTCAGAAATTTACTACTCAAATAAACAATGGAATATTTAGTTTTGTACCACCGAGAAAAAACAAAGAATATTGTACCATTTTGGAGTTTTCAAATAAACAAAGGACTTATAATTTGTGTCAACTCTAAAAAGGATCATTTTAACTAGCTGAGTATTTTATATCATTTTGTATTATTTCAACAAGCAAAAGAAAAAAGCAAAAAAGGATCATTTTAACTAGTCTAATAAACGAAGGCATAAATATGAGTGAGACCAGAGAAAAACCGAAGAAGGCCCATTTTAACTAACTGAGAATTTCTGTACCTTTTCGTACTATTTAAACAAACGATGAGATAAATTTGAGTGACCTGTTTTTTGTACTAACCAGAAAAAGCGAAGAAGGTACCTTTGTACTAGCCCAATGAACGAAAGAACAAATTTGGGTGTTCTACTTTTTTATACCAAACAAAGAAGAACCATTTTAACTTGCTGAGTATTTTATACCATTTTGTACTACTCAAATAAACGAAAGAATAAGCGAAAAAAGACCTTTTTAACTAGCGCAGAATTTCTGTAACGCAAAAATTAATTTGGATGGAGTAACAAGAAAGAAAGCAAAGATATGTCATAGTAACTATTTAAATAAACGAGGGGATAAATTTAAGTGATCTATTCCATTTTGTACCAAGGAGAAATGCCATTTTTATCTAGCGTAGAATTTCTAGTGCATGTTGTATTATTTAAACAAAACGAAGGGCTAAATTCGAGAAAGCGGACATGAACCATTTTACTCAAATTTGGATGGAGTATTTAGCTTTGTATGAACCAGAAGAAAAAAAGTAAAGAAGATCCGTTTTAACTAGTTCAATATTTCTGTATAATTTTGTACTACCCAGATAAACGAAATTTTATTTTTGACCAATCACAAGAAAATCAAAGAAGGGTCATTTTAACTAGCCAAGCAGAAAAAAGGAAAGAATTAACACTTTGTACTAACCAGAAAATGAGAAGAAGGATCAGCATTCTATACTTTTTGTGCCATTTATTGGGGTGTCCTATTTCCTTTTATACCAACGAGAACCATTTTTAACTGGCTCAGAATTTTATGCCTTTTTGTAAAATTTGTATCAAACCAGAAAAAAGCAAGGAAATACCATTTTAAATAGCTCAGCATGTTATAGCTTTTTTGTGTTTTTGGTCTACCCAATTTCTTGACCATGTTGTACTATTTAAACAAACAAAGGAATAAATTTGTGTGACCTATTCACTTTTATAGCAAGCAGAAAAAGGAAAGAATACATTTGAGTGGCTTAAGCAAAGAAGGTCAATTTATACCTTTTTGTGCTTGACCTATTGAAGAATGAATAAATTTTGTTTGCAATTAAAAAAGCGGAGAAGGTCTACTTTCTGTACAAACCAGAGAAAAACAAATTTGTCTAACCTATTCACTTTTATAGCAAAGCCCCTTTTAGTTTTATACCAACCATGAAGGTCCATTATACCATTTTGTATTACTCTATTTCATTTTTGTAACAATCAGAAGAAAACAGCTCAGAATTTTATAACTTTGTGGTGTTACATTTTGTATATTTTTGTGTCATTAACTACATATTTGAACGTAAGATTTAACCAACCAGAATTGCGTCATAATTGTGTAGAACAGACTACATAGCAAATAGCGTTCTAAAGAAAACTGATGAATTACGACAAATCATAACAGCATACTTGTCCATTTTGAATCACAGCAGAAGAAGAGATTAAATCAAAGTAAGAGAAGTTTTCAAAGTTCCATGTTGCTGCAGATATTTAACAGTTGTATTGCTAGTACAGTGTGGGTCCTACGGTATTGCATATTGCTCAACGATTCAATTCCTTCCTCGTCTAAGTTCAAAAAGACAAATATATATTTTTGCATTTATGTATTTTATTATAATGGAATATAAGTTTATGGAGTATATTTGGAAAATAATAGAACATACATCATGATGTTATATTACCTTGAAAACATATTATTAAACACGGAGAATGTATAGAATGTTTTTATTGTAGATATATAAAATTATTTATTTGATTGGTTTTTGCTGAAGAGCAGGAAAAATGACTAGCATGGAAATTGTTTATGTTTCTCCTAGAGAAAAAGAAATTCAGCGTGAAAACGAAAAACCTATACTGTTAATTCACCCGTCTGACCCCGATTTGCCAGATGAATTACGTGATAAAGTGAGAATCATATATCAAACACAGGAAATAGAAGAAGTGTATTATTTTAGACGCTATAATGGATATAATGATGAAATACTCCCGGAAAGTGATGATGACAGTGTTTCAAATATTACCTGTTTTGAACTGGAAGCTAATGAGTGCGGGTGTACTAGTGAAAGTATTAGTCATACATGTGTTATACAATTATTTAATGAGTATACACCAAATTCAGTATTATTATGTGAAGCATGTTCTAAACATAATGAGAATGAAAAAGATCACAACTGTTTGCTGCAGTATGATTACAAATTATTGCAAAAGGTGTGGACGATCTTAATTAAATGTGAAATGAGAGAGAAAATCTATAAACTTTATTTAAAGAAGCATTTTAAAGGTTGTTATATTAAGAACACTTATACTGTGGAGAAAAAATTTAATCTGGTATATGAATACATTACAGAGTGTGATTATTATATCAACAAAATAGTAGAAATGTTTTTAGAGAAACATAAACAATTATTTAATTCTGTAAATGAACACTGAGCCCACTGTAGCATATGCATTTGATTGTGTAAGAATAGAAGAACTTGAACTGTTAACTGGATCAATTTGTAGTACTGTAATATTAAGAATTTAATAGATAAGTAACATTGGACTCTGGCAACTGAATTGTCAGGGAGAGTCAATTTAAATTGTTCTCTGGATGACACAAAAATATACAAAATGTAACACCACAAAGGTATAAAATTCTGAGCTGTTTTCTTCTGATTGTTACAAAAATGAAATAGAGTAATACAAAATGGTATAATGGACCTTCATGGTTGGTATAAAACTAAAAGGGGCTTTGCTATAAAAGTGAATAGGTTAGACAAATTTGTTTTTCTCTGGTTTGTACAGAAAGTAGACCTTCTCCGCTTTTTTAATTGCAAACAAAATTTATTCATTCTTCAATAGGTCAAGCACAAAAAGGTATAAATTGACCTTCTTTGCTTAAGCCACTCAAATGTATTCTTTCCTTTTTCTGCTTGCTATAAAAGTGAATAGGTCACACAAATTTATTCCTTTGTTTGTTTAAATAGTACAACATGGTCAAGAAATTGGGTAGACCAAAAACACAAAAAAGCTATAACATGCTGAGCTATTTAAAATGGTATTTCCTTGCTTTTTTCTGGTTTGATACAAATTTTACAAAAAGGCATAAAATTCTGAGCCAGTTAAAAATGGTTCTCGTTGGTATAAAAGGAAATAGGACACCCCAATAAATGGCACAAAAAGTATAGAATGCTGATCCTTCTTCTCATTTTCTGGTTAGTACAAAGTGTTAATTCTTTCCTTTTTTCTGCTTGGCTAGTTAAAATGACCCTTCTTTGATTTTCTTGTGATTGGTCAAAAATAAAATTTCGTTTATCTGGGTAGTACAAAATTATACAGAAATATTGAACTAGTTAAAACGGATCTTCTTTACTTTTTTCTTCTGGTTCATACAAAGCTAAATACTCCATCCAAATTTGAGTAAAATGGTTCATGTCCGCTTTCTCAAATTTAGCCCTTCGTTTTGTTTAAATAATACAACATGCACTAGAAATTCTACGCTAGATAAAAATGGCATTTCTCCTTGGTACAAAATGGAATAGATCACTTAAATTTATCCCCTCGTTTATTTAAATAGTTACTATGACATATCTTTGCTTTCTTTCTTGTTACTCCATCCAAATTAATTTTTGCGTTACAGAAATTCTGCGCTAGTTAAAAAGGTCTTTTTTCGCTTATTCTTTCGTTTATTTGAGTAGTACAAAATGGTATAAAATACTCAGCAAGTTAAAATGGTTCTTCTTTGTTTGGTATAAAAAAGTAGAACACCCAAATTTGTTCTTTCGTTCATTGGGCTAGTACAAAGGTACCTTCTTCGCTTTTTCTGGTTAGTACAAAAAACAGGTCACTCAAATTTATCTCATCGTTTGTTTAAATAGTACGAAAAGGTACAGAAATTCTCAGTTAGTTAAAATGGGCCTTCTTCGGTTTTTCTCTGGTCTCACTCATATTTATGCCTTCGTTTATTAGACTAGTTAAAATGATCCTTTTTTGCTTTTTCCTTTTGCTTGTTGAAATAATACAAAATGATATAAAATACTCAGCTAGTTAAAATGATCACTTTTAGAGTTGACACAAATTATAAGTCCTTTGTTTATTTGAAAACTCCAAAATGGTACAATATTCTTTGTTTTTTCTCGGTGGTACAAAACTAAATATTCCATTGTTTATTTGAGTAGTAAAATTCTGAACCAGTTAAAAATGACATTTCAGCATTGGTACAAAATTGAATAGGTCACTTAAATTTATTATTTCGTATATTCAGCTAGTTCATTTTTTTCTCGTTGGTATAAAAAGTAGAACATCGAAATTATGAACTTCTTCGGGTTTTTCTGATTGATACAAAAATAGAACATTTCAGTAGTTCAAAAGTTACATAATGGTCAATTTTCGTTTGTTTAAACAGTACATAATGAGCTAGTTAAAGTAGCTCTTCTTCTCTTTTCCAGTTGGTACAAAAGAAAATAATCCACCTAATCTTCACTTCTTTTTTTTCTGATTGGTATTCCTTCGTTTATTGGAGTAGTACAAAATGGTATAAAAGTCTGAGAATGGCATATCTTTGCTTTTCTTCTGATTGGTACAAAAGTAAAATAGACCACTGAAATTTGTTGCCTCTATTATTTGAATAGCACAAAAAGGTATAAAATGACCCTTCTTTGAATTTCTTGTGATTATTTGGGTAGTACAAAATTGTACAGAAATATTGAACCTTCTTCATTTTTTTCTGGTTCATACAAATATAAATACTCCATCCAAATTTGAGTAAAATGGTCCATGTTCGCTTTCTTCGTTTTGCTTAAATATTTCTCAGCTAGTTAATATGGCATATCTTTGCTTTCTTTTGAATAGCCCAAAAAGGTACAGAAATTCTGCGCTAGTTAAAATTGTGTTCTCAAATTTATTCCTTCTTCACTTTTTTTCTGCTTTGTACAAAATTGAATAGATCACACAACGTTATCTCAATATGTGGTTTCATTTACGAGATTGACCTTTGACCTCGATGGTCATTATTTTTGGAACTTGTAGTGGTTGATGACCAATTACTAGATTTGGAAACAGCACCTCAATATTTGGCTCCGTTTTCGAGTTTTGACCTTTGACCTCGATGACCATTATTTTTGAAACTTGTACTAGTTGATGACCAATTACCAAATTTGGAAAACAGCACCTCAATATTTGGATCCGTTTTCGAGTTTTGACCTTTGACCTCGATGATCATTATTTTGGAACTTGTAGTAGTTGATGACCTATTACCAAATTTGGAAAACAGCACCTGAGTATGTGGCTCCGTTTTCGAGTTATTAGATTTTAAGTATGTTGACCTTTAACCTCGATGGTCATTATTTTGGAACTTGTAGTAGTTGATGACCTATTACTCAATGTGGAAACAGCACCTGAGTATGTGGCTCCGTTTTTGAGTTATTAGGTTTTAAGTATGTTGACCTTTAACCTCGATGGTCATTATTTTGGAACTTGTACTAGTTGGTGGTCGATTACTAAATGTGGAAACAGCATCTCAATATGTGGCTCAGTTTTCGTGTTATTAGGTTTTAAGTATGTTGACCTTTGACCTCGATGTTCATTATTTTGGAACTTGTAGTAGTTGATGACCAGTTACTAGATTTGGAAACAGCACCTGAGTATGTGGCTCCGTTTTCGAGATATTAGGTTTTAAGTATGTTGACCTTTGACCTCGATGGTCACTATTTTGGAACTTGTAGTACCTGATGACCAATTGCTAAATGTGGAAACACCACCTCAATATGTGGATCCATTTTCGAGTAATTAGGTTTTAAGTATGTTGACCTTTGACCTCGATGGCCACTATTTTGGAACTTGTGGTACCTGATGACCAATTGCTAAATGTGGAAACACCACCTCAATATGTGGATCCATTTTCGAGTAATTAGGTTTTAAGTATGTTGACCTTTGACCTCGATGGCCACTAATTTTGGGACATGTAGTACCTGATGACCAATTACTAAATGTGGCTCTGTTTTCGAGTTTTAATTTTTGACCTTGATGGTCAGTACTTTTTTGATGACCAATTGCTAAATGTGGAAACAGCACCTCGATATGTTGTTTCGTTTTCGAGTTTGACCTTTGTTCACGATGGTCAGTAGTTTGAGGACATGCTTATGTCTTTTCTGCTATGTTAAAATGTTCAAATAGGGGTTGAAAAAGTAATCATAAAAGGGAACGAGTTCACCCCCTAAAAAGTGTTCATAAAAGGGAACGAATCTTATGTATTATCTGCTCTCCTATGTAATTTCATTAGGGGTGGAAAAAATGGTCATCAAAGCACCCTCTAAAATGATTATCTGTAGACCGTGGGGTGTTCGATTGTAATCTTTGCTCGTTATGTTAAAATAAGGGTTGGAATGAGTTATGTATTCTTATGTCATTTCTGTTATGTTAAAATAAGGGTTGAAAAATATGCTCATAAAAGAGAACGAGTTCACCCCTAAAATGGAGGCCTGCTATGTTATGTAGTCTTCTGCTCTTATATGTGTTCGTAATCTTATGTTACCTACTATGTTAAAATAGTGCTGTGTGTTATCTGCTTTGCTGTGTGTTCATAGTCTCAGTGTAATTTCTGCTATGTTAAAATAGGGGTTGGAAAATATGCTCATAAAAGGAAACGAGTTCACCCTTAAAATGTGCTCATAAAAGGGAACGAGTTCACCCCTTAAAATGGAGGTCGTAAAAGAGAACGAGTCTTATATGTTATCTGCTCTGCTGTGTGTTACGTAGTCTTATGTGTTATCTCTTCTTCTATGTGTTCGTAGGGGTTGAAAAATATGCTCATAAAAGGGAACGAGTTCACCCCTAAAATGGAGGTCATAAAAGGGAACGAGTACACCCCCCTAAAAAGTGCTCATAAAAGGGAACAAATTCACCCCTAAAATGGAGGTCGTAAAAGACCGTGGGTTGACGGTTCACGATGCTCGATTTCTCGTATCCTCCCTGTGTCTTCCGGCATAGTGTGTCAGGCGGCACTGGGAAACTCGTTGTCTGCTTCAGGCGGGACCGAGAAAGTGGGTAGAGGGTCAGTGGCGCAGAAGCCTTATTTTTATACTACTACTCCCCTTAAAAACTAAAAATATTCACTTTTGACAATTTTACTGTCGGTTAGTACCGGAAGCCTACAAGCATGTTAAATTTCATCGTTCTGATCCCGCCGAAAGTGCCTAAACATTTTGGGGTGTAGAAGATATGATTTTTGTTATTTTTGGTTATTTATTTTGTAATGTTATTTGTAATGTTATTTTTGGTGATTTACTCAGGTAGCGATAACTAAAACGTACAAGCATACCGAATTTTAAGTTTGTATTCCAATTTTGAGTACCTAAAATATGAGATTATAGGTTCAAAAGAAGGCCCATTTAAATAACACGGGGAATTTCTTCATCGTCCCTTTAGATCCCCAAAAAATGGAAACATTCACTTTCGGCAATTTACCTGTCGGTTAGTCTCGGAAAGCTGCAATCAAGTCAAATTTAATCATTGTAACCCAGAAGAATGCAAAATAATTTTGGTTGTAAAAGGTGTCCCATATAAATAACATGGGGAAGTACTTTTAGTTCTCCTTAAAACCACTCTAAAGTTGGAAATTTTTATTTTTAGTGATTTTGTATAATAATCCTACCGAAAACGTACAAGCATACCGAATTTCAAGCTTTTATTACAATTCCAAGTTCTTAAAATATGAGATTATAGGTCCAGAAAAAAGCCCATTTAAATATCATCAGGAATTTCTTCATCCACCCTTTAGACCCGCTAAAAATTAAAAATATTCACTTTTGGCAATTTTCCTGTGACTTAGTCCCGTAAAGCTGTAATCATGCCAAATTTCAACTTTCCACGTCTACCGGAACTACCCCTTTATTTTGTAAGTTCATATAGTTTTATACAGGGTGTTTCAAAACAACACCAACAACGTTTGAGAGGTGATTCCTGACACCAAAATAAGACAAAAATTATACACCATCCTGGGTGCACAAATGGTTCCTTTCTGAGTTATAGGCTGCCGAAAACATGAAAAAAAATGAACTTTAAAGGTCCACAGCTCCTATATTATGGGCCCTATCGTAGTTGGGTCAAGACTTCACTTAGGAACTTGTTTGTGTTTTATCCAAATATCCAAGTTTCAGAATCGTGCGGTATTTCTGCAACAATTTTTGTTGAGGCAGTTGGAGAGTACTTCAAATTATACGCCCGTACCCAAACTCCCTCTATAAAAATTGCTTCGTGAGTACCTTAGAAATTCGAAACATGTATTTTTGAGTAGCGCACATATTAGTTATTAAGAGAAGTCTTGATCCGAGTACGATAGTCCCATAGTTTTGAAGCTATGCACCTTTAAAGTTCATGTTTTCATGTTTTCGGCAGCCTGTAACTCCGAAAGAAAGCATTTGTGAAACCAAGATAGTTTATACTTTTTGTCTTATCTTGGTATCAGGAATCATTTCCCAAAGGTTGTCGCTGTTGTTTTGAAACACCCTATATATATATAGTTAGGATTTTAAATATAATATCCGTATACGAGTAAATGCCCTTTTCTTTCGAAGTAGTTATTACTTGTTTTTTGTCTAAGTTATCCTGGACTCGATCTCGATGGAAGGTGCATCAGATACAATACTAAGCAGTAGTTAGGATCTCACTTTACACAATAGGTCCCATATTATACAGCCTTGGTATTAAAGAGAAATGTTAAACTCCAATAAGTCAATCAGTTTCAATACGAAAAAACTTTAGAAAAGACTGTAGGAAATTTATCGGCCTAACTTGCAATTTTTTCTGTCCATCTGTGAAGGATATGGGAACAGAAATGTTTTAAGAGATTGCTCAGCATTGTGGTCTTGTAGCATCATGTATTTGGTAAATTGGCATAAGAATTCAGTATTTAAAAATATATTTCCGAAATAATTTAGCTAACCTATATAATATAAAGGAAAAAATTCCTGAGGGACTAATTAACGCCTAGGCCAAACCGCTTATCACTAGAACGACGACACTATATCTAGAACGACGAGAGCATTTGTTTTAACAATAAGCATTATTAAATTTATTAAATGCTTGTAGCAACGTATTTTATTACGGGTTGGTATTGTAAATTTTTTACCGGAAGTATTAAATATTATAAGTATAACACAATTTCTGTTTGTAATTAACACACAACCCATATTATTTTCGGTACAAAATTATATTGAAAATTGACAAATTTCATCTAGGTGACCAAATTGAATATATTTTAAAATATAAAAATAACAAGGAATATAACAGTTTAGAACACACTTGATTTTGATATAATCTTCTTTACACTTTTTTCGTGCATTTGCCACAAATCGTTTTTTTGGAATTAGCTCATTAGGAGATCTGTTGAGACAATTTGGAATGTAACACTGTCGTCGGGGTTTCTCCACAGACAGATTGCCGGACAGAAATCCTACTGCTTCTCTCTTATTGGAAATTTGCTTCATATAGTGTTCAACTGCCAAATCTTGAATAAATTTTCTTCTTATTTTCTTCCCTGTTACACTTGTGCACAATACCCAGATGTATATTCCAACTAAATCCTACATAGTGCCAAAAAATAGCTTCACCCACTTTCTTGAACCTGGTTGTACAAAGTATTTTTCGATTCATTTGATCCAAAAATGTCTACACCATATTTCGTGTTGTTATAGTATGTGACAGTGTCAGGTTTATTTTTACCATCTGACCCATTCTCGACATTACAGTGAAGGGAGCACAATAGTATTATACTTTTGTTAGGTTTGCCTGGGTGACCAGTTAGACTAATATCACAATGTTGATATTGTTGAATATGGTGATTCCTTAGTATTTTATTTTATTTTAACTGATACTTCACGTCTCAATTTTTCATTCTACCAACAATGCTGTTTTTTTTCTGAAGTTTCTTTGCTAGACTCAGCCATGTAATAAAATTATAGAGAGTGACATTTTCTCCCTTCGTTCAAAAGATGTAGTAACCTGAGCTCCATATCTTCCGGTCAACTTTCATTTTGCGGTCGTTCGTTGTCCTTCCCAGGATAAGGAAACTCATTGAGAAAGTACTTTGTGCCTCCATCTGCTACAAATCAAAACCTAATATCATGTCTAGTATATTTGTCATGTATTGAGTAAATCGACGTCGTGCTTTTAGTGGAAATAATTGTTCATCATGTAATATACATATTATACCCAATGTAAATGATCATGATCTTATTTTTTGCGTATAATTATTTTTGCCTAATTTGCGTATAAAATGTATGGTTTCCGTATAATTATTCTTATTTAGAGTTAGGTAGTAAGTAAAGGATTAATTGTGGAAGTAATAGTGTAGAGTTAATTTCATTTTTATGTGTATTATTATTATAATTATTCTTTCTTACTATAATATCTTTATCAGTTTAAATTAAATTTTGCTCTACCGACATTCAAATAGCTCTACCGACTTTGGTAGTAAATTTACATATCATTAAGATTATTTGCATTTTATTAAAATTAACTTCATTAGCATATTTAAATTTCATTTTATTTACATATATTACCATCTCCACCCGTGCCCCTTCACAAAAGTGGCTTACCCAACATGTGGCACGATTCACACCAGGTTCAAAATTATTAACTTTGTAGGGCTAGAGAAGGACTGCTCAGTATAGATTTGTGAAAACTTTCCAAAATTTTGTAAGCTTTAAAATTGTTTGTTTTAATGAAACTGATCAGTCAAAAGCTGAGGAAAGTGTAACGTAAATTTCATTAAGTAATTTTGTAGTCATAGCAATTCTTTTGTGCCAAATGAAACCTCAGCTGAGCAATACCATCGCTCACACAACCATGTCAATCGAAATAAGCCTTTGCGTGTGACAGGTTATTTTTACGTGGAATTCTCGCGTCTGGTACAGAAAATTTTAGAGTGTGTATTTTTGTGTTTTTGTTACTTGTTGTTTATGATTATTTTGATGTGTACGAAAATTAGAGATTATCCCGACATTTACAATTTAGAAGGGTATCATATTTTGAAATTTGTGCAAGTAGGAAATTTTAGAGATATTAGAAAATTAAGCGTATTAATGGTAAAGACGCGTAGTCAGACAAGAAAGATGGCTAACTTCGAAGAAAATTTCAACCAGTTAGGCGAGTTTGGACACGATGACAGCGAAATAGTCAGTCAGGACGCACCTGAGGTAGGAGAACAGGTGTTAGATGGAAACACTGGCAATCTCGCAGCCAGTGATATAAAGAATGAGCGTACCGTTGAACCAGTTCGGGGGACGTCGGCTCAGCTCGTAGACAATATGACCCACCCCGCCCTCTCCTCGTTATTTTTGATGTTGAGGGAGATTTCGGACAGACAAGAAAAATACCTACAAGAAATGTCTCGCAAACAAGATAAAGCTATGCAGGAAATAGCAGGGAAGTTAGAGGAGCAGGAACAAAACCAAGATAAATAAGCGGAACAGATAGAGAAAACAAGAACAAGCAAGCCAAAAACTGTTAGAGCTCATAGAGTCTGCAGGGCGCGAAATAACTGTCGGCGTTAGACAAGAATTAAATAACAGGTTCAAGAACTAAACGCACGGTTAGACGCGACTGCGGAAATTCTAAATGAGAAATTGACGGTGACGTGCGAAGAGCTCAAGAATTCGATCCGAGAAACAGATGAACCAGTTCGACAACTTGAGTTAAGCTCAGGAAATCGGATCGAAGAAGTCACCGAAGCTCTAGGGTAGACCGTGAAGTGGGTCACTTACGGGGAGACATCGAGAGAGTAGGTGACCACGTGACCGAAGTCACGACACATGTAGAAGGGGACTTAGTAGGTCGCATTGACACAGTTGAAGCAACTGTAGGTCGATTGCAGAACAACCTCAGACAAGTAGAGATCAATTGGAGAGAGCAATGAATTCGAGCAAGAAGAGAGTTCGGGCAAGAACAACAGCTCGAGGATGTACGAAGCGAATGCCGGGACCAGGAGAATGTGAACTGGAAAGAGTGCTCGAATCACTGAGAGAAACGGTTCGAGACCGTACGAGCGATGTAAACATATCTGCATCCGTCTCGAATACCAGAGCAGTGTCTCCAATTCCAGGACCATCGAGAAAGACACCTGAAGATTCGAGACGAGACACTCACGCAGATCAGTCGTCTCTCCAATTGCAAAATGTATCTCAGACGTGTCAATTAGCGTCCGCACTAGGTTTCTTGCACCGGGACCTGACATTACCCACCTTCATTGGTACAGAAAACGAGGTGCAAGCTCATAACTTCTTACAGGAGTTAAAGATCTATTTCGAGCTCACTGGTGTGCCTGAAGACTGGAGGTTAGCATTCTGTACACGCAGTTTTAAGGAGATCTCCAGGCTATGGTACTAGGTCACCTCAGTAAAGTGCCAGAATTACCAAGAATTAATAGGTTACTTCCGGGCTACCTATTTAAGCGAAGAAAAGTTGGCGAACCTACGCGCTTTGATTCTAACAGCGAGATTCGAGCCGAGGGGGAACAAGAAGCCCACAGAGTATTTCTTAGAGCTGTTGCACACCAACAGTATTCTCGACCCACCACTCCCGCAACAAATACTACTTCGACTGCTTGCGAGACAACTGCCTTTTTCGATTTACAGATGCATTGTCTCGTCGAAGCCTCGCACAATAGAGGATTTCTTAGGGATTGCAGGGGAATTGCAGAGTACGTATCAACTCCAGGGCAGTAATAATGGTGGTAGGAGGGGGATTAACATGCTCGAAGTACAGAAAGGAGAGTGAGAGCAGTCGCCCCTGACAGGAATAATAGGCCACGTAACCCCTCCAGAGTTCGCAGAAAAGCGCGTGAAAATCGTGGTCCTTATAATCAGAGGAGTAGGAGAGGCAACCAGAACCACCACAATAATAGGAGCCACGATAACGATGAGAGTTGGCAACAACGCAATTGTGGCTGGCAAACGCGAGACAGCGCGGAGTATAGAGGGACGAATGGAAATAGGCGTGGTCGAGGCAGAGGAAGAAACTCTGGGCATGAGAGTGGAAATGAGTACTCTTAGAAATTAATTGAAATAAGCGTGCAGGAACAGAGGGCAGGATCGTCGAGACAGCCTCAGTCTCGAAATCGTTCACGACAGATGCATTTGAATTCATTTATTTGTTTGTTGCAGTACTCAGAAGTTCGAAAGCCGTCAACTTGACATCTCTATCGTCCTAGTGTTAAGCAAGAAAGTCGAAATTTTGACAGTGCATAGAATTTGTCACGTAAAGTGTCACTAAGAAAAAAATTGGAAATTTAACGGGGAAAGGGGGAAATGGGGTTATAATTATTGCAGTAAAATGTTCATATCTCCGGATCATTGTAGGGCAGAGAAATGAAATTTCATATAAGGACTCCAGATTTAAAATAATTAGAAACGTATTTCAGCATGTTTTGCATTCTTGAAACGCATAACGGGAACAATCAGAAATATGATTGAACACAACAATGCTAAATTTTAATATGGCGCCAGCAATAATTATAGTTGGGAGGACAATATTACATTGTGAGAAAATATAGTTGATTAATAAAAGTATTGCTGTTCCAGTCATTTTTATGATGTTAATTATGTCAACTATGGTACTTCCAACTATAAAACTGCCATCTTGAAGGAAATAACGTATAGAATGGTCGACGAGACCTTCAGAAGATTTGTTGTGGCTGTACCGGCAATACAAGATATGTTTGTGTAACCATACTCAAAATCCCAAGGTGGTTGATGTAATGTGTGTATGTTATTATGACTATACTTTATGGTCATTACAGCTACCTACGTTATTGTTATAGCCATCTCTTCTGTGTTGCGATTATTGTAAACGTCGTTGTCAGAACATTACTACATTACTTATGACCTGGTATTGTTCCTTCAAACATACTTTAATGCTGTACCAGCAAAAAATGCAGTGTGAAAGCAGGTAACATTTCCTGACGTTACCATTCGATTGTGCGATTGTATTTTTCGTCTACCTGGCTAAAGAGTTTTGCCCTTTCTTCGGGAAAGTGATGCATGAGAATTTTGGAAATTATAATATAGTTGGAGTAAGGGATATATATAAACTGACTTGCCTCCTTTTCCCCCTGTAGTCTTCAAATGGAAAAAACATCTGGGTTTCTATTGACAGGATCTAATTAGAGGTGATACAATGTAATATAATGTTCGAGTGGAGTGTCGAAGTATCCTGCAGGGACGGCTCCAGAAACACTTGATGGGGTGGGCGGAAAGAGGTGGACCTAGTTGCTGGGTGGGCGGACAATGGAAATTAGAACTGGGCAATGTAGACATATTTTTGGCAATAATTAAGTGTCAATTTTTATACTCTTTAGTTAGCTAATTGTTGTTGGGAATTTAGTTAGCTAGTGAATTGGGAATTGTTGTTGGGAGTTCTAACAAAGATAGGGTTGGAATGGAAAGATAGAAGACTCATAAGAAACTTATACATGAACCAACAAGTAAGTGTTAGGATAGGGGAAGAACTGACGGAAGAGAGTGCAATTGGAAGGGGAGTTCGACAAGGATGCTGCCTCTCGCCAACGCTTTTTAATGTCTATCTAGAAGAGATAGTGAAAAAGAGCCTACATGATGATGATGGCATTTCGGTAGGAGGTAGAATGATTAGATGCATAAGATTTGCAGACGATATGGCCGTTGTTGCAGAATCTGAAAAGAAAATCAATAAAATGTTAGAAAAAATGAGAAGGGGCTTTGAAGAATATGGGATGAAAATAAATGTTAGAAAGACAAAAGCCATGGTGATTGGAACAAAGGGGTCTGTGTCAAATATAAAAGTAGGAGGGGAGAAAATAGAACAAGTGAATAGTTTTCGATACCTCGGTAGTGTTCTTAGTAATGAAATGAAATGCGAACGTGAAATAAAAGCAAGGATAGGAATGGCGAAAGAAGCCTTTAAAAGAAAGAAAAGTCTGTTTTGTGGGAACTTGAACAAAGAGTTGAGAAAAAGACTCATAAAATGCTTCGTGTGGAGTGTTGTGCTGTATGGGGCGGAAACGTGGACATTGCGTAAGGGTGACGAAAATCGACTGGAAGCCTTCGAAATGTGGGTGTGGAGAAGAATAGAAAGAGTTAGTTGGGTCGAGCGGAAAACGAATGAGAGAGTGTTAGAAATGGTGGGTGAGAAAAGAACACTTTTAGATATTATTAGGAAGAGGAAGAGAAACTGGTTGGGACATTGCCTAAGAAGAGATTGCATCATGAGGGACGTCCTAGAGGGTATGGTGGCGGGAAAGAGAGGGAGGGGGCGAAGGAGACTACAATTAATGGATGATATTAAAACAGAAAGATCATACGCGAAGACGAAAAGGTTAGCGGAGGACCGTGGAGCATGGAAGCTTCTCAGCTGCGGCAAGTGACCTGCCAATAAAGGCAGAATACCTATGATGATGATGATTAGTTAGCTAAGGCTCAATGCTGTCGTCTTTGCTCTCTCCAGCATCTAGTTCTTCGAAATCGAACATTTCAAATTGCGAATCCTGGTTGTCACATGTATTTCTACTTTTTTCCTTTTTTTCTTTCTTACTTTCTTTCTTTTTCTTTTCTTTTTTTTTTGTCTTTTTCTCAATTGAAGAAGTATTATCACTAACGTCAACGGATTGAAAATCGCGCTTCTTTGAAAACGAGGAAGACATTGAACCTGAGAAGAAATCGCTGATAAGTTTTTTAGACATATTAGCTGAACAAGCACCGACCGCCGAGACTTCTGAACGCAACCGAGATCAACTCAACAAGGCTATAATAAGGGTTTTTACAAATCTGTTTAATGCCACATGGGTACAATGCTGTAAACAATTGCAAGTTGCAATCCTTTTCTTAAGAAGCTATCGTGCCGACACAAAGCACTACTCCCGCCCTCTCTTTCTGAAATGAGACAATAGACAATACTGCCCAGTCATGTCCATTATTTAGTCGGCTTTTCAAAAAGCACTGCTTCTTTTTTTCAGCGCAGCACATAGAAAACACCGGTGTTTCAATAGCACGATTGTGCGTGTGTTAAACTTTAATTCCTTAATCACGACTTTTGGCATCATTATATTACTACAAGTATCTGTGTTGAAATCATTGTTCATTGCAGAGTTAAACAGAGTCCTAGAACCTATTACATTACAATCGAAAGTAATACCTATTGCTTTTGAAGTACAGGATGGCACTTCCATTATTCTACCTCTGTTGCGGTGGGCGAGGCCATACATCGGGTGGGCGACCGCCCACCCTTAATGCCGTTCCTGGTATCCTGGTGGTGCATCGTTGTCTCTGTCATACCGTTTGACGTCCTGTAGTATTGCTCAGTGTAACTCAAAGCAAGTAGTAATGTACTGGATTCGAAGCCGCTCCAGACGTGCGACTAAAGATGGAAAATTAATAAGATTGTATAGGAGCACAGTTGGTTAGGCCTACCCCTCGCTGGCAACTTTCTGTCGGGTAACTATCTTGTTGCCCTGGCTAAATATATTGAGTCCAGTGTTGTCACAGTCCTAGCTCTGAAGTGAGCTGAAAAATAGTACCAAATTGAAACAAAAAGGGCTGAATTTTATACCAGTGTAATACACGGCTTTAAAACACGAAACTGAAAGATGTAATGTTTTAAAACAACCCCCTCTTCAAAGAGCACAAATCAAAGTGTCGATATAGATCTATAAAACGCAAAAATGTTCGGATATCTTTATATTCGTCAATATGGCGTCACTAATAATCAACTTAGCCCTCTAAGCCAGCAATTATGTCAATGTATTTTTCGTGCTATTATCTTTTGGTGTAGAATCTTTGCAATGACCAGGGGCGGATCCAGGGTGTGATCGGGGCGATTGCCCCCCCCCCCCAGAAGGGGAGATTTTCCTATTTTATATATAAATAAAAAAAACTAATCCCAGAGTTTGGAGCTCTTAAAAGTAGCTCTAAGTAGCAGCATTCCAACCCACCGCCCCCCAGAAGTCCGTCCTGGATCCTCCCCTGGCAATGACATAAATTATAGATTTATTTGAGCACACGCTGGTCTTATTCAGAATATTCAACACTTGATTCAACGTGTTTGTGTGGTTCCATTTCTTTTTAAGGTTTGAAGATAATATTTCCACCATACTGCTTCCTTCTCGTCTTCATGCGTGGCGCCCATGCGCCCACCTAGCGTCATTTGTATCCCAGTATAGTTCGAATTACGAATTTCTACACAAAGTTCCTAAGTGTTAAGCGGTGCAACGCCACAGGATACAAGTTCAACAGCATTTTTAAGTCCAACACACAGTATAAGTAACGTGAGATGAAGGAGGAATCTTACCAACACTTCAGAAAATGTGACAAGTATTTGATAAATGGTGCTGAATTGGGTAGAATTGTACCAACTTCGTCACAAAAGGAGCTGAAAATGCCAACGTGGTACCAACGGGCCAATGAATGACAAAAAGGGCTGAATTCGGTACAATTGTACCAAGTGTGGCAACACTGATTGAGTCTTATGGGAGTCCGCTTACTGAGGCGACAGCGACAGAAAAGTTGACGACGTGCCGTGCCTCCAAGCAGGAAGATAAAAAAATGTTTTCTACAAGTTTATTTGCACAACAGTTCATTCTGTGTATAACGCGTGAAAAGAAGAGTTTGCAATGGAAGCTGATGTGTCTTTAATTAGCGATAAAGACGATGAAAAATTAGGAAATAGAGAAATGCCGAGCGTTGTATAAAAAAGTTTGCAAGAATATTCAGATATAAATTTAAAGAATAAATTGTTGGGCGAAAATCATTCCAGTCTCTTATAACAGCTAAACACAATTTATTAGGAGGAAGTGTGTTTAGCTGTTATAAAAAACTGGAATGATTTTCGAGGGATAATTGCATAAATCATTACCATATATAGCGTGTAAAATTTTCCCTTTAGCAATCTCTCACTGTATATGATGTACCCGTATTTCTTTTTTTCTTCTTTTTTCCTTCTTAAATTCAGCATTAGCACTCTTCGAAACTCATCGTAATGTATCTAATCCCGCCAAATTGTGATATCAAATACACGACAACTTTTCTGTTGCCGGCGCCAGTGAGCGAGGGTATGCCAACAAAATTGTTTTGTTTCCGTGAACTTACTGACATTAGGCGACAGCGATGAGATAGTTGCCAACTGTTTTGTCGTAAGTGAGC
Source organism: Thermobia domestica (assembly GCF_964235325.1). NCBI lineage: Eukaryota > Metazoa > Arthropoda > Insecta > Zygentoma > Lepismatidae > Thermobia > Thermobia domestica. Next base: position 285,005,134 of record NC_137454.1, on the reverse strand, counting down.
ATTAGGCCTAAGCTGATTCGATTTACTAATGGTAAGGCATGTCGCTCGATATTCGATAATTTTTGATAATATGTGTCTGATGTAGAAGCTCAAGCCATATAGCCTTAAATAAGGTACTTCTAATGAAGGCGTTGTAGGTATGTAGTACCGTATAGAGTAAGCCCTAACTTGTACCAGCTAACCATTTAAGCAGTTTAAGTATGTTTTAAGCCTGAGTGACTACCTTCATAAGATATAGGATCCAAGAAAGCTTACTGTCGATCACGACGCCAAAGTAAATAAAAGTCGAATTAACAGGAACTTGTTATATGGAGACGTACTAACCTTGGGCTTGTATATATTCTGAAGTGTCGGCATGGTGGCGAAAATACAAGAGAGTGTGACTTCGTAGAGTTAATACTCAGTGTTTCTAAGACGTCATCTTACACTTTATCTGGTAATTTTGCAAGAACCATCCATGACAAGTGTAAAACATTTTGCAAAAGAGAATATACAGAAATTCTGTAATATTCTGGAGTCTGAATACGAGGAGCACCACACCCAACCAATCGAATCTCTAACTGTGACGATAGTGATTTAACTATCGTGCAGGACAAACATCAACCGGTTCAATTTCTGAAGGGGAGAAACATGATTGGTGGTTGACTTCAGCTGAAAGCGTCAACTTTTTAACAGTAGTGACTTGCACGAGGGTAGAAGGAATGTTCGTACCTTCATTTATATATTTTGTTTTTTCAAGAACTTCAGCAACTAATAGATGCTGCTCTTCCGGGTTCAGTTCAGTGCTCATCGGTCAGGCTGGATTAAACAAATATGTTTACTACATGATTCAAATATTTTATAGGTTTTGCAAAGCCTACTGCAGAGAACTCTGTACTCCGAATTCTATATAATCATAATTTTCATACGCAGAGTTTAGAAGTTGCTCTACTAGGTGGTAACTCTCGTGCATAATAATTTGTTTAGTTCCCTTTTGCTTTCTCAAGCAGCAACTTAGAAGTGCCTCTACGTTTGGCTGCTCACTGTATCTCTTTTCAATTCTTACAATGTTTCAAGTTTTAGCACCTTTTAGGAAATGTATAACTAAGCCGAGCTTTTGAAACAGCAGTTAATAGAAAAAGAACAGCAATTAATAGATAAAGAAAAAAGTGGAAATCTACTAAACCCTTTTGTACTTGGTGAAAATGAATTCTTAAATTCTGATGTTTCTCACTGCCTTGTCAACTACTGAGCGAAGTGAAAATAACAGCATAATGCTACCGCAGATACAAGGAAGTGATCAAACATGTGTGATCGAATGCCAGGCAAAGTTAAAAAGGTAATAAGCACTCGACATAAAATCGATTTAGAAGCGCCCATTACATCGTTACAAAAACCAAATTTAAAAAATGTTTACAGTTCTGAAGGAGTCTAAACAGCCTCAAATAACGAAATTACAATCTGACAAAGAGAAACGTAATCTAATTCTGAAAAGGCAGTGAGTATATTCAACGATGACACTAGAGGTGACAGTTCAAGTGATGCTACTGATCATAATGATGAATGTATTTATTGTGATTACTTGCAGTCAAGAAAAGTGCAAGAAAAGCGGACTTATTGCAATGCACGGTTTGCCAAAGATGGTTTCATGACAAGTGTATCAATTTTCCTTTAGAATTTTGTTTGTTATATTTGTTCTTGAAGTGAAAACTTGTCGAAAATTTGTAATTTTTTGTCCTTGGGATATTTTTATTTGCATATACGGTACTTGCTTTTACGTAGTTGATTTACTTATTTGTCCCACCTTGGTTACTTCCTTAGACAACAAACTTTCCTTATATATGAAATGCTTTATATGTCATTCCAAGTTCAAAATAATTTAGCAACGAGTTTGAAAGATATAGTGAAGAGTGGAATTCAAACTAGGTAATTATTTTTGTATCGCATAAAATATCGTTTTTGTATTATTTTGAATGTGTTAGTTCTAAGAATATTGTTTGAATTTGTTGCTTACTTGTATTTCACCGAATCTCATATATATATGTGAACAATCATGCTACGATATATCGACATAGTATTTCGTTCTAGTATTCCAGTATATTAAGATCATGTAGTGTCCCATGTTAGGAAGAGATGCTCCTAATATTGGAAATTGAATTTTTTCAATTATTGTAAAATCGCTTATATGTAATCGACTTTTATATTTATACTGTATATTGGTTAACAAAGGTCTCCGAATTATTATGATGTGCTCCCATGCGCAATAAAAATTGCGCGTATACTGTAACTCACGATTTTTCGCATTTATTCCATTTTCCTTACGTTTATGGGTAAAATTCAGTTATTAGTATGTAGAGATAATAGAAAGCAATCCATCTAACGAGATATCTCCAAAAAATATAATAAAATAATAAAAATATAAGCAAAAAACAAAATTATGCTCGGTTTTGTGTATACTGGCAATCATAATTTCTAGGGATTTTTTCAGTAGCAGAGCACGATTGCGGAGGGAATTCAGTACGGGAGTCGAGGAGTTGGATCAAGGAACTGGATAGTGGAGTAAAATGTTGCATTTATTGGTTAAAACCTAGTGCGTACATTGTCTGCCAAATATAAATTAGCTTCTGTAACCAAGATGTCGTATGGAAATATAGAAAGAGAGGAAATCTCCTGTAATGAGGTTGGAAGTGACATGCGCTACGGATATTAGCATTTATTTGTTAAGAAAAAGAGAACAAGCAAAAAGTACTTTCCGTGGTTAGGTGGGTAGCGTGGCGGATTAGTAGTTCTCACACTATTATGACACTAGGTCGGATCCCACTCCATTCCATCCCATCTTTTTTTATTTTACAAAACATTATATTTTTCATATTAATAAGAACCGAAGCAATATAATAAGAACATAACTTATTGATATTTTTTCTGTAATAAGGTATTTATCCAATATTAGAGTACTATTGGTAATAGCTATTGTTTTCAATTCATGCTGTTGTATAGCTTCTCTCATCCTGTTTCCTTGGGAAAAGAACAATTTTGTCTCCAATAAAGTGTGAAGGATATATACGGACAGAAAAAGACATCTTAGTACCAAATGTGATTTATCGTGATAAAATGGACTAGTTTGCCATTATTAAAAAAAAAAAAACTAAATTATTGAAGTTGGCTTTTCTTTAGCTTTTAGCTAAAAAAATTTTTTTTCTTTATAAGACTATACTTTATAAGGCAAGGTGTGTGATCATACCCACAAATTTAGCTAGGGAGTGAAAGATAATTAATTGTTTATACAAACATTTTACAGGTTTAGGTGCGTGAAACACCAATACACCATGGTCTCGCTTATCCGACCTTCCTTTGTTCCACATACCGTATGATTCGATATATTATTGCAGATAGCACCAATCGGCAAGAATAATTGCAAGTTGTGGTCTTAATCTATTTTTCATGCTCTGGAGTCTATCGCCTAGCGCGCCCGTCTACACCTTGACTCATATGTCTATCATTCAGTGCAGACACGTATCCATGTTTTCTATTCGGAGGAGGCCCAACACGAATTCTCGTAAGCACATAATTCTAATGTTTTAAAAACATCAATAATAATAATAATAATAATAATAATAATAATAATAATAATAATAATAATAATAATAATAATAATAATAATAATAATAATAATGCAACAGTTCTATATTTCTCTTAAACTTTTCCTACTTTTCATTTATAAACCGGTTTACTTTAGAAACTGCATTATAGCACAAACAAAATGAAACATATGTTTGAAAGAAATGTAACTAAAGAAAACTGTCTGCTACATATATCACATAACAAAAATAGCAAGAAGACATTTAGTGTATCGTTCTAATATATTAAAGTTAAAAACAGAACGGAAACGAAATGTTAATCCTATTTAAAACTGTTCCTTAATTCCACCTGGTATAATGGCATTATGGTATGTTCTTAGAATTATAACAAGATAACAGCACATTGCCCAAAGTTTGGACACTGACTCCAAGTAAACTGATATAAAAGAACCTCAAAAGGGTAAAAGCAAGTTTATTAAAAAGTACTTGAGTTTCGGAGGGGGATAGCCCTCAGGCCCTCACACTGGATATGTTTCTGATTCAGTGCAGTGCATTTATTTGTCATAAAACATGATTATTAGATGCGTAATATGTAAAATTATATCATAAGTTTTATTTTTAATAGGTATTTTTTTAACACATTCATGTTATCCGGCGTTCTGCCTGCCTGTTTATGTCGAATAAGCGAAACTCTACTGTATTTCCAAAGCTAGCATATACATGAACTAGAATTGTATCGACCTAGAACAGAGAATAGTGTGAAATGCTTATATTAAAAGGCTGGAATTAAAAAAGCATAAGTATTGTTTTGGTAGCGTGAGAACAAATTAAAAACAATTCAGTATATTTCTTAGCTATCATATTATCATCTTATTGTGTCGATGTCTATTCTTTTTTAAACATAGTTTTAAAAGTCATACCATTCGCAATATTCCTAAGGAAATCGAAAGAAAAACTCCTATGTGCCTCTTATGGCAAAGTGGCTTAAGTGCATGGTCCGAAACCAATTCCCACGTTAAGGTATAGATAGAGTACCCATATTTCAAAAATGCAAATCCGGGAAGCTACTAAATTAGGAGAATCTTTGAAATGCTTAAAATTGAAAGAAGTATTGAATACTAATTTACTTTCCTCCATTAGATAGAGTTGTTCAAGTACTACGTTATCACATTTTTATTCATTTCACTAGACCTTCTTCCAAGGGCGCTGATTTCTCTGTAAATTTGGAGGGGCATTCAAATGCAGAAGATATATATATATGAGGATTTTAAAACAAATTGCACTCAAATTATGCCAAATATTGTATATTCATAAATACAAAGGAGGCCCACATGAGCTCTTGGGGGTCCCCGGCCCTGCAGGATCGGCGCCCTTGCCTTCTTCCTAGTTAAGCAAACGTAAGCAGATGATTTACTCCCTCCCCCTGGTAAGCAAAATTGTTTGTTTTTTTTCAAATTCTGTTGTGTTTCGTGAAATAACAGCAGCAATTTCCTGATTACTTAACCATCTAAATGAATGTTTTCACTTAGAGCCATCCAGTCCATTCGCGTTGCCTAGGACTAAAATAAATTAAGGATCAATAATGAAGATGAGACTTCCATATCAAACATGAAGAGACATGTGGATCGGAGATCTTTCTTTGTTCGAACTTTGATTTTTTCAAATCCATGATGGGAAATTATTTTATGAGTACAATTTTCGAATAGTATACGATCGTAAAAATGTCTTTCAAAACGATGGTTTATTGCAAAATACTTTGACTCAAAGAATAAATTACAAGTAATAAACTTGTTACTTACCTTCCCGGATTATTCAGAAGTCGAAGTCGGAAGATGTTCCCCATTTTTCCAAAACACTCTTGGTCGATTACAATCTGCCTCACTTGTGAGGGGACAACCCATGCCGTAAGCGTCGGTGGACCACCGATAGGCCACTTGCGACATGTCCCCAAAAATTGGCGGTCCCGCAACGACGACCGGTGGTGGTCCCACTTCCGTTTATAAAATTATACCACCAGCGGCAGAGAAGCGACGGAACGCCAACGAACTACAAAATTATTCCCCTAAAATACGTTAATTCGCCTATATGAGTAATTTATTTGCATTAAGGTGAGTCTAAAAACATTTTTAAAGAAGTAAAAAAAAAAGTGCCTTGAGCTGGGCGCGAACAACCAACCTTAAAGTTACTAGTTGCGTGTACTTCCGAACGGAACTAGTTGCGTCAAATGTACTTCGCCACGGAGGCGATTATGAAGACACAGCTTGTAGAGTGATAAGTCATTAACGTCTTTTTAATATTTCTAATCAGAGTGCTTCTTTAACCGTGTATATTTGACGATAACTGTTTGGAATCAGATCAAATGCACTCGCCATGTAATTTTATAACAAAATGGCAAGCGTCTATTTACTTTTTTCATAGTTCTCCCATATTCACTTGCTAATGATCGGCGACAGTTGCCATCTAAATTCATACAATTATACACACCCATCTCAAGATTTTTCACTTCATGATGTAAAGGCAGGAGTTACTCTTGAGCCCCGGAGCTCAAGCATTGCCCTTATAATAAAAATTCGTCAGGGAAAAATAATATATAATAATAACTGCATGCACATGACTGGCGATAGTTCGTGTTGGTCCCTTTGCGATTCTCCGTGATAAATCAAAGGAGCGCGGATCAAAATGAAGTCCTCGCTGTTACGCGGTGCTAACTTCAATACCCTCGATTCTAGATATCTGCTTCGACTCGACGAATCCCTGCCACTAATGGCACCCTTCAACGCGTCGCTATATCGACGATCGCCATTTATCGGCAAGTGGGCTACTAGGTGTTGGCGACGTTTACGGCATGGGGAAGCTCATAAACAAACAAACCAATAAATAAATCTAAAGCCTTATAAAAAAGTTTTCCCAAAATTTACATCTAGCAAAATCATTTGTTGGTATTCCAGAACTGTAAATTCACCTTTATTCATAATTTACTTCTATCGTATTTTTGATATGAGAATGATATGTCTGAAATTGTAACATAGGTCATTAATACTTTTTTTGCTTTAGTCAGATTTAGCAGTTTTACTTAACAATCAGTCAATTTGGATCAGTGATTTCAGAGTTTTAGAGATTTAATTAATTTTTTCATTTCTACAACAGTTTGCAACTAACACCATTAACGTATCTCTTTCGATAGTTCCATAGGTAATGACTTGGTCACTCCCAATATATTTCCAACAAGAAACTATTTACGGTGTCTTGCTCCATTCATCCGAACTACATTTAATATCCAACAACTCTGTGCATTTTCCCTTAAATCTGCAAATTTTCTACTAGGTTAAAACTGATATTTTCTATTTTCTTACTTTCTTGCTAAAAAAAAGTGTTCTTTAGACAACCTAGAAATGATGACTCTATACTACATTATGTTGCATAGGGCATTTTATGTAGCATATCATTTGACAGTTGGACACTTTCTTCGTATATTGAAAGCAAAAGGGACTAAGTCCTTCTACACTTACATGAGAAGTAAACATATTCTTTTTAATTCGTGGAATTGTGCCAATGCACTAGGTCCAGAGAGTTTTTAATTTAAGATTATTATTATTATTATTATTATTATTATTATTATTATTATTATTATTATTATTATTATTATTATTATTTTATTGACTTATGTTCTCCTGAATATTAAGCAATATTTCACAAAAAGCTGGTATTTTTAAACAAATGTGTTCGACATCAAGTTTTCATAAAGTAGTCACTCTCTCCTATAAATAATTTCAGAGGGCCGCGGTGACTCAGCGATAAAGTGTTCACCTTTGGTGTATGGGATCGTTTGTTCGATCCCAGCTCGCATCAAGTGAATTTTGTGGTAGACAAACACCATGTGCATGGGTTTTCTCGGGGTTCTCCCGTTTTCTCCCACTTTCTTCATTCCACTATTTCATTCATTTCTCATCATCACCGTCTCCTTTAGCCTAGCTGGTATAACCGTGGATCGTAAAACTTAGATTTGATTTCAAATAATTCCAACCCAAACAGTTGCAGGAAGTATGTCATTTCGAATAAAACGAACTACGATAAAATTCTGAGTATTATTATTTTTTATATATACAATTCTAGTGGACCTTATTTCTAAATCGAAGAGTAAGAAGACTAAATTACTCTCTTATTATTATAGATTCATTTCAATTGAAGCAGTTAAAATAGTTGGGAAAAATTAGAAAGTCATACCCTATTTTCCAGTGTGCCAGAACCGGATAACACGGCACACTGGCGTGCCCAGCAAAATGAACAGTGTGACGCAAAATTTTACCTATTATTTATAAGAATATTTGTCGAGTTTATTTTATTTATTATTATCAACAATTCTTCCACGGATCAGCTGTCTGTATACAGTTAAACAAACAAGTATCACATTGAGGGAATGAGTGTAATTATTTACTTTAATAGTAATAGAAAGGTATATTTTCTTGTACTTTCTACCTGGAATAGTAGCATCCGGTCTAGAAAAGCTGGAACTAACAATAAAGGAACCCGATGTGCCAACCACACACCACCCTATAGTCGTGAGTGCCACAAGTCCTTTTCTACGTCTTGGCACCCTTCAAAGAGAGAGAGAAATAACTTAAGTCCATTGTACTTACAGGCTTAAATAAATAAATTGTGTAAATAACTGTTTCGTTTTCTGTTTATTATTATAATTATAAATTTCTTAGGAAGGTGACTGCCATATGTATGCACACGGCTGTTCCGTGCGGCGACTCGTGTATGATTTGTCATACTCAAACTATATATTCCAAGTTTGTTGTGTTCGTTCTATAGGTTCGTTTGTAATTAGATGCATATGGCGTAGAAGTCAAAATTTAATGTCCACGCTAAGTATATGCAAAACCATAGACAAAGAGATTTATGAACAAAGACATTTATGGCGCTAAAACAAAGGACAAAAATAAAGAATTACTGGCGGATTGTTGCTCATAATGCACAGGTGATAACGGTTAACAGTGTTAAATTTAAACAAATAGAGTTTTAATTAAGCACGAATTTAACTTACAGTGTACAGTGGGGAAGTCTCAGGAGTTCGCTACGATCGTTACAATATCGAACCCCGTGAAATGCACTGCAAACCTGTCCGCAAGCCCCCCGTAATGTTCAACAGATATTGTGTATTAATGCTCATTTCAGTGCAAACCTATATAGGCCTACGCACTTCAATACTCAACGAAAGGTGCAGACTATTCATGAGTTGCAGTATTAAACTCTCTCACCCATTGTACTCTCCTGCCATGTCTCCCAGCAATTACAACATTTTTTGGTATCTCAATCACTTCCTAGTAGGATAGCTTTGCCTAGAGACCACTGATTAACCTGGTATTGGATGTTTCGCTTTCTTACCTTTGGAGTTGACAGTCATCGGTTGGACATTTCACACGCAAATATCCAATATTAATAACGTTTCTTCTATAATTTCGTAACATTGTATTATTTCTTTGTATTATTCATTAGCTTGGTTAGGCTTGTTTAAACACTTTTCTCTTTGCACCTATACCTTAACGTTGGATAAAAGTACACTAGCTCTCACAGGGTATCAAATCCAGAACCAATGCACTTGAACCATTTGGCCACAACAAGGCACATTTAAGAAGAAGTTTCAATTTTGTTAGGAAAATTGAGATTAGGTGTAACATTTAAAAATATATTTAAGAATGGGTACGGATGAAACACACTGAATTTTCTCGCTCGAATTTCTTAAACTGACTCGTGTTAGGCTGCAGCTATTACTGAAACATTTATTTGGGAAATGCGAATAAAATAATGTGTTTTGGAAAGCTTTGTTCGAAGCAACTTACGTCCAAAAGTAAAGTAACCATTGGTCATATTTCTGTTAGAAATAGCTTATGCCATATATTAGAATTATAACGTTTCTTCTAATATTCTATACAATTATTTTCTAAGGAAATAATTGTATGTGAACTATGAGCAAAAGCGTCTGAGTACTTTCTGAGAAAATCGTCAAAAAAGTCATCCCAAGAATAAAATATCATTTGTGTATCTTTTCAGGACAAAAGTTATGCTATTTATGAAATACGAACAAAATTGCCTGAGTCATTCTCGACAAAATCGTAGGGTAAAACTTACTCCGAAAAGTAATATACCACTTCTAGCTTTTTAGGATGATGGAATTATACCATATCGTTAGGTTATTTATGTAACAATTATTTATGAAATATGAACAAAATTGCGTCAGGTGTTAAGGTGAAAATCGTCGGAGAAGAGTAAACTAAGAGTAAACTACCCCTTCTGAATGTTTACAGGACGAACGAGTTGTGTCATATTGTTAGGTTATTAATGCTACATTTATTTATGAAATGTGATTGAGAAAATTGTTCGAAAAAACGCATCTCATACAGTAAGTTACACCTTATATATTTTTTCAGAGCAATGATTCATACTACGGTGAAGGGTTATTAATAAAATATATATTTGTAAAAAATAAACAAATTCTTTAGAGCTGTTTTTGAGACAATTTAATTATTTTAAATTTTCATTCTTCAGTAAACTATCCTTATTTTTAGGTGTTGGAGGATATAGAATTCGAAACGATAAAGTGTTATAAAAACTTTATGTCTGGAATTCGGTCCAGATACGTCGAACAGTATGACCTCTATTTGAATGCATGTAAAAGCGTGACGAACCGACAGACGAACAGATGGACAGACATCAAACTCACTTTTTCGGTATGTGGGGGCGTGATACTTGAATTCATTGAAATCTCGAATTCGATTTTTATCACTATCACTACAATTTCTTCTTTCGTCGCTCGAACGTGAAAACGAATAGGAATACAACGACACGTAAGGTGATAATTTGTAATCCTCAAAATTTAATGAGTTACGTTTAATGTATTGCCATGCTAGAAGAAAAAGCGTATGCTTGTTTGTTATATCATTTTAACATCAGTTTTTCACGCTACTATATAATGTAGAAGTATGGTATGATTATCATTCATATTCATGCCATCATTTGTAAATATGCGTGTTCCGCTTACATAGATCTGTATAATTTAGTTACGTCCAACGAAAAGGCATTCTTTATCCCTTACATAAACTTATGATTGCATTTCTTGCACTTGTGGATATGAAAAAAAAAGAGAGAAAGTCAATACTCTAAAAGGAAAAAACACAACAACACACACAAACGATAATTTGACATCAGCCTTTTACTTTCTTCTTTTTTTTCATGACAAGCTATTCATTCAATGTAACGTCATGTCGATGTAACAAGGGGTAAGACTGGAAAGGCTGTCAAGGTCGCGTATATTCTTTTTCCTGTTGCTGATACACAAATCCGAAGTGAGTTGTCTGCTGTCCAAGAACGAGCAGGGGAGGTGTAACATACAAGACCATAAACTGAAAGCAATCGTTGTTTCCAATAGTAGGCCTACACGTATTCTAAAACTGAATAAATACGTCGATTAAAGGATACTATCAATAAGTTATTTCCTTATTATATTTTTTCGGTTCTTATTAACATCAAAATTATACACTTCCTATAATGTTTTGTAAAACAAAAATATGAGATGGGGTGGGATTCAATCTCGTGTCAAAATAATATAACTGCTAGTCCGCCACTCTATCCACCTAACCACGGAGACTACGTTTTGTTTGCTCTCTTTTTCTTAACAAATAATGCTCATAACCATGGTGCGTATTGCTTCGAACCTTAAGATAAGAGTTTTTCTGTTTAATTCTATATTTTCGTACGACATTTTAGTTACAGAAGCTAATTTATATTTGGCAAACCATCTAGACACTAGGTTTAAACCAATAAATTCAATATTTTACTCCACTTTTCAGTTCCTTCCGCCAGCTCGTTCACTGCCTATTGTCAATTTCCCTTCGCAATCGTGCTCTGCTACTGAAAAATCTCTCGAAAGCATGGTTGCCAGTATACACAAAACCGAGCTTAATTTTGTTTTTTGCTTATTTTTTTTGGAAATATCTCCTTAGATGGATAGCTTTCTATTATCTCCACATACTAATAACTGAATTTTACTCATAAATGTAAGAAAAATGGAATAAATGCGAAAAATCGTGAGCTACAGTATAGGCGCATTTTTTTGCGCATGTGGGTACAAAACTTACATTTAAAAGTAAAAGTTCCTTAGAAATAAAGGAAAGAAAATAAATATTCCATATTTGGTAACTGTATCCTAATATCATCATTAGTTATGTTCTCAGTTCAATAGAGTAAAGATTTTAATATTTATAGCTTCTATAAAACCTCTGTGTAATTCAGTTTGAAGTTCATTGCTTTTATTTTTAAACGTATAGCCTATCGGTATGTCTGGTGTATCTGGGAAGAGTTATGTTCATTCACTCGATTCCAGAGGGATGACGGGATGCATAATCACAGAAAGATGACTCGAACAATTCTAATATTTTTTCTTCAAGTTAAACCTTCGGCCTAGGAGTATTTGACTTATATATCTCTTCATGAATGCGCTAAAGAATGGGACCGTCAGAGAGGCCGCAAAATACTATCCGCCACAACATGAGGGGGTCTTAGGAAGTTTCTAATAGCAGTTGACTAAAAGCAGATGATTGTTGTAACACGCTAAAAAAAAACACTCTTGTTCCCTCGTCCAAATAACACCGAAAAGAGGTCGTGCGCGCGTTCCTCTTTTGGATCTGCCACTGCACCAAGCGTCATACACACACACACACACACACACATATATATATATATATATATATATATATATATATATATATATATATATATATATATATATATATATATATATATATATACAGACGTTGGACTAAAAAATCTAAAACGTTTGCAAAAGTGTGAAAATCATACCTAGTATGGTGTGGGACCTCCTTTTGCGTCCAAGCCAGCTTGGATCCGATGTGGAATGGACGTATACAGCTCCTGAATTGTAGTGTGTGGAATTTTGTACCATTCTTCCTCCAAAACATGCTCCAGTACCTTAAGGGATGCTGGTGGAGGGTAATGAGACCGAACACGCCTTTCTAACAGATACCACAATGGCTCAATTATGTTCAGATCTGGTGATTGTGGGACCCAGGGGAGGTGTGATAGCTCCTGGTCATGCTCCTCAAACCATTATTTCACCGTTTTTGCAGCGTGACAGGGTGACAAACCATCTTGGTAGATGCCATCACCATCAGAGAACAATATTTGGGCCATGGGTAGAACCTGGTCCGCCAAAATGGCCTCATACGCCTTAGCATTCAACATTCCATGCAGGGCTATGATGGGACCTGCAGAAAACCACGATACTGTAACAGAACCACCCCCATGCTTTACAGTTGGGAGCAGACAGTCTGTATCATAGGCCTGCGACGGTGTTCTCCATACGTAAACACGACCAGTTGTTGAAAACAAGGTGAAGGTTGATTCATCGGACCACATTACGTGTTTCCACTGCTCATGAGTCCACGCCTTGTTGTCTTACACCACTGGATACGCCTCTTCGCATTTACTGCTGTGACCAGGGGTTTGGCAATAGCGGCCCTGCCATGAATTTTCATTTTATGAAGTTCCCGTCGCACTGTTTTCGATGAAACCGGGTTCTGTAGGCCGGAATTGAGTTCAGACGTAATTTTCATTGCAGTGGTCTTCTTTGTGGCTGCTACAATCTGTTTTAATGCCCTCCGGTCCCTATCTGACAAGATTGTCTTTCGACCGCTGTTTGCAGACGTCGTTTGCCCATGAATTGTGTATACCCTCGTGACATTGGATACAGTGCATTTTGATACCCTCACAATCTTCGCCATTGTTGCCACTGAAGCTCCAACCGGACGGGCACCAACGATCATGCCTCTTTCGAAGTCTGTCAGGTCGCCCATTTTACCGCACCACTTTCACACCACCGCACTCACAGGTGTACTGGTTACTGCTGACAGAAGAGGAAGGTCCACATGACCATTGAATACAAAAAATGATCGGCAACCGCAACACGTGTTGTACAGTGGAGCAGTGCCGGATCTATGGGGGGGGGGGCAATTCGGAGCATTTGCCCCGGGGCGCAGCTGGTTGAGAGTATGTAGGGGCGCCATTTCGAATGCAATATTAATGCTGGCAAGTTTAGCCCAGGCTATATGGAAATTGGGATTATTGAAGTAATTGAGGAAGTGGGAGGAAACGGGAGAATCGCGAGAGAACTCACGTACACGAGTCAAAAAGAGGAATATAGGCACATTTCCAATATTTATTAATTTTGTTCATGAATTAGTTCAATGAATTAACACTTTGTCAGGTCAAAAATAAATCAACTGGTCTTATGAAAAGTGTCGAAAAGACATTTTTAATTCCTTAATTGTTTGGTATTACTTTTTTTTACGCGTAATAAAATTTTGTCAAATGGAATCGACTCTATTTTTATTTAATGGAAACAATAAAGGTAACTGAATGTGCTAAACATATTTTTTAAGTACATTTTCGCAAGAGCGCCGATTTCTCTGTAACTTTGGGGGGCCCCATTCATAAAAAATACATATAACAAGAAAAATACACATAAAATACATATACAAAAGCTTTGGAGGGGCTCGGTCCCCCAGCCCCCCCAGGATCGGTACCCTTGCATTTTAGTATATAAACGTTTTAAACGATACTATTTCACAATAAATGAATATTAAAATTATAGAAAATCAGTCGAAAGATAACATTCACCTCCAGATATTTTCTGAAGATTTGAACTACTGAGGTACGACTGCAATTACTTTGGATAAAAGAGTTTATAATTCTCGATAGAGTATCAGTAATCTGACAATATTATAATTGTCGTAGAAGATGGAAATGAAATATGAATCAAAATTACCCCATAGCCAAAGTATAATATTTCTAGGTTTTATACACACGATTCTGTTTGTCTTTCCGTTAATTTTCTTAAATAAAGCTGTTCGTTATAAAACTAGGGTATCTCTTCGATTTAAAGAGCATACTGTTGTAGGTTAGAGAAACGTTGACGAAAAGTCTTCAGTATCTGAAAAAAATAAATTCTCTGGCAACGAGAATAGAGCAGAAGAGAACGTAGAGAGGAAGAAAATAAGGTATATGAAATGGCAATGAAGTGGTTAAACAAAAAGGATGATTCTCACAGCTTCGATGATTCTTCTTCCAAGAATATGGAAAACTCTGAAAATGATAGTATTCAGCAGTTCAAAGTATTGCAAAAAATGAAGACAGTTTTCCTTAATTGCTTTCTAGCAATGATAATGACGGCTCTTCTGAGCCAGAGGAGCACACTGTTTTCCTAGTTGCTACACATAGTTAAATACCAAAACTAAACATTACAAGTAAAAGACGAGAGAAAAAAGTTGATATGTAAGTTGAAGATCCTAGTACTTGACCAAGTGAAATATCAGACAAAGTAAATGCTAAATCATTGCACATCTACAGTATAACAGAAATGTGGAAGTACGGTTTGACGGATATATTGAAAAACATACGCTCTGATGGATATATTGAAAAACATAAATGTAATTATGTGCTAGAAGAGTACTATGTCCTAAGAAATGAAACACAGATGACAATCTAAAATGATCTAGAGAAGAAAAAAAAATTCGATAAGTCAAAAGTTAAAATAAAGTTAAATAGCCTCTAAAATTGCCCTCAAATACTACATTCTTCATCTTAGCTTTAATTCGTAAAACATGTGCTTCATCCATCTTGCTGGTGAATTTCAGAGCGAAATATGGCATTTAGGTCATGGAATTCTTATCTAACTATAGAACATATCATAAGAAAGCTATTTAGATAGAAAAATCATAAAAATGAAACAAGCCAAAATTTCCAAAATTCTCGTTTTTCTCCAAAAAAGCCGGTTTTTATGTGAAAAAGAAACCATCGATTCAAAAAAGCCGGCTTTTTTGCATCTCTAGTTTCAAGCTCATATGTGGACACAATTTTTTAATAAATGTTATAAAAGAAGAAAAATGACAAGTGATTTAAACTTTTTAAAACATATATTTTAACCTAAGTTATTGTTCCAATCCCTAACATAAGGTATTTAAACTTGGAAAGAAGGGGGTGCCAGAAAAAACGTCTTTGCCCCGGGCGCAATATTTCGTAGATCCGGCCCTGCAGTGGAGGGCCAAACTTACATGTCCTGTATGAAGTGTTTTTAGATTTTTTCTCCAACCTCTGTATATATATATATAAAATTTTGACTTTTGCGTAGCAAAATGCGAAATATTAAATTTGCATCGCAATTTGTACCTACAACTTTTGTATCGCACTCTCGGCAGCCAAGGAAAACATTATTATTATTATTATTATTATTATTATTATTATTATTATTATTATTATTATTATTATTATTATTATTATTATTATTATTATTATTATTATTATTATTATATGTTATGTTTATTTATTTATTTCATTCAATGAAATAAACATTTTTTTTGCATCCCAAACAAGTATGATAATAAATAGCAAAGTAAGGTAAAAATAACTGCAATTATATTTCTTCAAAATTCTAACGTTGACATTCTACAGATTATTTAATCTAGTATCTGTTTTTGAATGTGTCCATATATTTTTAAATTAGGTTTTCAATCCGTAATGACTTCAAGAAACCGAGAATTGGAATTACACACTCTTCGAACCCAACTTTTATTTTTTTTTAAAGTTCACGGTAAAAACAAACTTATTTCACACAAATGATCAGTTTCTGATTGTAGCCAACAGCTACTCAGATCCAGTTTGTTTTCCATTTTTTTTAAGGTTTTAAACTGAACACTATTTTTTCTTGGTAATTTCAGTGTAAAATAAGCGAGCAAAGCAAAGCGAATAAATATGTATGGTCCAATGCTATGAAATAGATATGAAAAGTCCCTTATTTTAGCTAGTAGGCCTACGGAAAATAAGCTCGAGACTTGGGATTTCGAGACTCCACTGAGCAACTTAGTTAAGAGGTAGAATAAAAAATCGAAAATATGGTCACTCTCTGTCATCAGTTTTATGGCGTTTCCAATAAATCGGTTTGTGGTGAGTGGTAGATTTGAGAGCAAACTGACACCTAAAGGTAAGCATCAGGTTTCCAATGAAATTAATCACTGACAGTGAGCTTTAACTATATGTAAAATCGAAAGAGAATCGTTCTGGCATGAAGGAAAGACAATGATATACTGTTTTCTGATGCAAAAGTAGCGAACTTCGGTAATATCATAGATGCATCTCATTTTGCGATATATTTTTTTTTCGTTTGCATCGCATTTCTAGAATTTTCTGTCGCAAACTGCGATGCGATACCATTTAAATAAAACGCTGATATTGTTAATGACGTGTGAGTTTGTTCTCTGAGTGGGACTAGTTACATTGAGAAGTAAATTATACATAAAATTATTTGAAAATATGCTTAGCTAAAGTATTGATATGACTTGCATGGAAAATGTCTCAATAGACAACTGTCGCGTAATAACGCATATAGTGGCGAAAGGATCAGTCTTTAAGTACAGCAACCCCTCCTCGCGTCTGAAGTAGTATGGATTCGCGTGCTACAGAGCAGCAAATACCTGAAGAAGGCACGTGGCGTTTTCCTCCTTCACTCTCTAGTCCACTCAGGAAACTGTATCCACAGACCCTTCCCTATTCCCCCACGCGGTTGTTTCCAATGACCAAACAACCCTCCCTACATTGACTGTTACGCTTCATGAAACTCACCTAGGGAAGAAAGTCTACTACACAGGCGCCACATAGCGGCCAATTCATTAAACTAAGAAAGCGCAGATGCTTTTGAACTGAATACCAAGCTTATGTGTATATTCATATAAACAGAATGCCGGGCGTCAGTAAAGGCGTCGCGTAATTATGTGAATAGTTCTTTTTCTCTTATGAAACCGATATATATATATGTTTGATAAATGTTAATCATATGCTAAGTGTGAGTGTATAGTTAATTATTTTTATAATTATTGTTCTTTTTTTAAATTAAAATGAAGCATTATTTCGGACTATGTGATACATTCAGTTGAAGATTGGATCAGTATGTCAATGGATTAGGAAGAAAAAAAAAACAGGTTAGTTGTTGTTTATTTGTTTAATATCTTGTCTTAAGCTTATGTAGGTACTAAATCGTTATAGGATACAGGAGAAATTGTTTTCAGTGAGAAAAATGTAGCTAAGCGGTTAGAGTACTCGCCTTTGGCGTGGGAGACCTGGGTTCGATTTCCGGTTGATGCTCGTGTAGTTCGGATTCCACGTTAATCAGTAGGTCCCGTCTCATACAGCCTCGCTGCTGAACGGGACGTTAAACTCAAAATCAACTCAACTGAAAGAAATGAATGACATGGCAGATTAATAGAAATAGACCCTATAATTCTAGTAGGATTACCATTGCAAATCATTTCCTTGTTTATGTTACATTTAATAATTTATTTTCAAAACTACTTAATTTATCATAGAGCCGTGGCATCAACATACCTTGGAAGTTTCGACTATAGGTGAATTTAAACCAGGAACAATCTTTCAGATTTATATTTGCAATTTACTTAGGTAATGCTAACTAAAACATGAGGAAATTCTTCATCCCCTCTTTAGACCACCTAAAAATTAAAAAATATTCACTTTTGGTAATTTTGCTGTCCGTTAGTTCCGGAAAGCTACAATCATGTCAAATTTTAACTTCCCATATAAATCAGAAGTACCCCGTTAATTTAGATCAGTTCATGTAGTTTTATATATAGTTAGGATTTTCATTGTTTAAAGGCGATAAGGATATATTATATATAACATTAAAATGTAGTAATTAATATTCTCGCTTGTTATACAAGCGACAATATGTGTCGAAGCTTCATCATGTTACATTAATTTGGAAACACAATGTTAAGAGGTGGCAGTTCATAAAATTTTATCTTGTGATTCTCAATTCAGATATGTTATGTAAATTACTTCCTCTTCCAAATAGGTTAACACTTTCGACATAGAAATTGCAATGACCGAAGTTCACTTTAAAAAGGGTTTGGCAAAACATTGTGTAATAAAGAGAGCTCGTGCTTGTCTTTCGAGAACAGATTCACGATTTTGACTTCAGATCACTTCATGCAAAATCAGGGATAGTCTAAGAATAAGTGCATAGTTTGTTCGATATATTCAAGATTCTTAAATCAGTTTCATTATTATTCTAATTCTTTCCTAATGATTTCTGTGTTACTGATATTACATGGCACACAGAAATCATTCGAAACAAAGGATAAGATCATCCCGAACTATCATCGGCTCCAATATTCATATAACACGATACTACTTATCAATACCATTGATTCTTTTCAATTATCGTAGAAATAAGAAAAATTAGAAATAAAACTAAAATGCAAATAAATTAGGAAATATTTCAATATGGAAATCAGAGCCCATCTGTAAGTACGCTGCGATTTCTCGTCCTTGAGGACTAAAATAACTGTATTCAGCATGTTTATCCTTAAAAACTTTCAATGAAGGATTGAAGATTAATGTCCTGAAGAATTATACATACTTGTACCTGAAAAATTAGCATTTACAGACAGTAAGCAATAAATGTGTTTTGATTTCAGAATTTTTCTTTAAAAATACATTGTTTACAGTATTGTGTTTGTACTTCATGTAGGGGCTGCGGTGGCTCAGTGGTAGAGCGTTCACCTCTGGTGCTTGGGGTTCCGGGTTCGATCCCAACCCCCGCCAAGTGAACTTTGTGGTGGACAAACACCGCGTGCGTGGGTTTTCTCGGGGTTCTCCCGTTTCCTCCCACTTTCTTCATTCCAGCATTTCTTTCATCACTCATCATCACCGTCTCCTTTAGCCTAACCGGCATAACCGTGGGACGTAAAACTCAGAGATTTCATTTCATTTCATTTGTACTTCATGTAGTGGTACAGCTTTCAATACAATTATTTCTCTCATTAGTGGAGAATACGCATATCCTAGGTGGTACTCGAACTAATAACATGAACATAATGTGAATATCAGTGTAACGCTTGAGTCCACACAATGATTCCAGTCACTTACCATTCGGCTACAAAGGGACACAACCGAAAAAGGCTAATAAAATACAGACTATTCAAATATATTGATGTATTTTGACAACATATTGCTAGTGGCTTGGCTGTAGACTCACATAGGAGGTGGTGCAATGGAGGATACAAGAATACTCCCCTAACCCATAGCGTCCTCTTGGCAACTTGAGTTGCCACGGCAATTTTTCGTCATAGCGCAATCATGGATTGGCATTGCTGGTCTTAACCGTGAAGTAACTTTGGAGTCTGTTTCGTCATAGCATTGCTGCATTTTCTTTGTATGATATATTGACGCGAGGTTAGCACTGTTGTTTGAGTAAAATGTGTTTTGAGGAGAAAAGATCATTGGATTGATTTGAAAGACTCCAGAAGGAAGGATTGAAAGTCTGTAAAGAAAAGATTGATTTGATTTTAATAGTTATGTTTTTGCAGTGTATTTTCTCCTTCAAAACTGTGAATTTTCAAAATGTTCCCTCTTTTGACTATGTATGTGCCTGCTGGCAACTTAAGTTGCCACGCTAGAAAAAAAAAAAAGAAAAAAGAAAAAAATATGTTTTCAAAAATATTCTAATATTTATTTTAGAGTACTGTTAGGACCAAATAGGCAAAAATAAACTTTTCAAAATACCAGTTGGGAATTTTGGGCACTAATGGCTTAATGTACTAAAATCCTAACTTATAATACAAGCTTTTTGAAAACGTCATACTTCTTAGTATCAAAAATACGAATTACTTTCAATACATATTGAAAATGCAGTTTTTCATAATTGAGTAGAAGCTCGAAGAGTGCAGTTTATTTATGTCTTTTTGGGTGTACTGAACGATCTCCCACTTTTTAAGCCTCTAGCGTGCTCACACTATTTGGTCTCTTTATTTTGTACTGCTATTAAAACCTATAAAATTTCTTTTCAATGGTATATCAAAGTAAGCAAGAAATACCTTATCATATTTCACTCTAATGCGTTGTGCATCTTCTCATGATATCCTTTTATCCGCAGCTATTACGTAAGAATGGACATTCCATATTCTTTCATATAACAACATATTAGACATATAGTATTTCTTTGCTAGAGCTCTTTTATGGCTAAGCGGTTAGCGTATTTGCCTTTGGCGTAGGAGATCTGTGTTCGATTCCCGGCAGAAGCTCATGCGGTTCGGATTCCACGTTAATTAGTAGGTCCAGGTCTCATATAGCCTCGCTATTGAACGGGACATTAAAATCAACTCAACTCAATATTTCTTTGCTATGCGTTCCTTGTGCAGTTTTCGTTAATTCCTGTTCGATTACCTTTTATTACGACTCGAAGCCACTTCTGTTTGCAACACGGTAAGTTTGAGCGTGGTGGAAAAGAAACTGCGCATTAATAGAAGAAAATACTAAGCATTATGAACTGGTCTAAAATATGTAGAATGGTTATTAAAATTAAGAATGGAGGATTGTCTTATTAAATAACATTTTATAGTATGGCGTTCACTCTTTCAATTCATTAGGGATGCGTACGAGACAAGATTTCTGGCTGTCTCGTCTGTGCTGTAAAAGTGATGTCTTGACTCGAAAAATGTATAGTTTTCTATTGGAAGAGCCATGTCTTGACTCGAATTTTGTCAGGAAAATCCTGTCTCGACTCGTCTCGTTCGCATCCCCACAATTCATTGAGTCTTTTCAAATAATCATGTTGAATTATTTTTGGGTATGTGTCCTTGGCATATGATTTGAGATCGTTTTTTATTATACTGATATTGGTGTATTTGTTATTCCTTTTATTTGTATCTACGTACAATATAATTTTAAGAACAATTGACGTTTGGAAATTTGAACAACTAGAATATAAAGTAATTTTGTGCACATTACTCGTTCAACACAGCTCCATCAGTTAAAAGTCTACCGAAATGTTCTTGTACTTTCCTCTTACACGACTACCTTTTCCTGACTTCTGACGACTGAAGTACTACTTATAATTTATAAAATAGATATCAATGGGAAAATATTTATTTACTAAAAGTATTAAAAATATTTCGAAGCAATAAAAAAATGTTTTTCTTCTCACGATTTGATCAAGTGATTTTTTCGGAATGGCAAATTTTCATTCCACAAACTTCATAACTTCATTATTAAATAAATGTAGGATTTTGACAAGGATGATAGAAATACGTTAATACACATATCAGTG
Source organism: Thermobia domestica (assembly GCF_964235325.1). Lineage (NCBI taxonomy): Eukaryota > Metazoa > Arthropoda > Insecta > Zygentoma > Lepismatidae > Thermobia > Thermobia domestica. The sequence continues at coordinate 284,983,387 of NC_137454.1, read as the reverse complement.
TAGGGCGTAATATCTATCTATCTATCTATCTATCTATCTATCTATCTATATATATATATATATATATATATATATATATATATATATATATATATATATATATATATACATATATATAGATAGATAGATATAGATAGATAGATAGATAGATAGATAGATAGATAGATAGATAGATAGATAGATAGATAGATAGATAGATAGATAGATAGATAGATAGATAGATAGATACTTACTTACTTTCTCAAACTAGGAAATATTAATTGTACGTGTGGAATGAACTATTCAAATGTGGACTTAGGCCTACATGTTTTTCTTGGATGCTCTTGAACAACGTTACAACTTTCATCAATCTAACCTTTTTTTAAGGTTCATTAGGCCTAAGAATGGTTAGTTTCTTGATTTGGAGTTTAGGGTCCCATTAGGCACTGAGCTACTTGAGACGTACACAGTCGTTCTTTCAGAAAAAATGTTCCGGGGGTCCTTACTGGTACTATTCTATTTATTATTATATTATAGACGTATTGTTTTGGTCTCCTCCGGGGGACACTCTCATAGCTCCGGGGGGCCAGTGCCCCCCAAAAACATGTCTGAAAGAAACTCTGGACGTACACATGAGATCTGATCCACAGGAGCTCTCACCAGAAGAGAAACTGAGGTACTCTACTCCGCAGGCGCGCACTGTAGTCATATAACTACTTGTGTACTAAGTGGGTTTTGTGGTGGAAACATCGTGTGCGTGAGTTTTCTTGGGGTTCTCCCGTTCCCTTCCACTTTCTTCATTCCATCATTTCATACATTTTCATCATCAGCATCTCCATTAGAAAATGAAATGAAATCTTTTAGTTTTACGTCCCACGGTTGTGCCGGTTAGGCTAAAGGAGACGGTGATGATGAGAAATGAATGAAAATTGTGGAATGAAGAAAGTGGGAGGAAACGGGAGAACCCCGAGAAAACCCGCGAGCACGGTGTTTGTCCACCACAAATTCCACATGGCGCGAGCTGGATCGAACCAGAGACCCCAAGCACCGGAGGTGAACGCTCTACCACTGAGCCACCGCGCCCCCAGCGTCTCCATTAGATTACACAGCTTGAGTGTGGGACGTAATCTAAAAGATTTTATTTCATTTTCTTTTGCTAACCATGTAGCCATGAGGAGGTTAATTTATTAATAATGTAATATATTGCAGATATCTTGGCTGACAGTATCTGCTGGTTCTTTTTTTCGAATTTTTCGGTAAACTATAGTTTATTAAAGTTATTAAAAATTATTGTCTAAACTTCATGGATAATATTAATGATAGTAGATTCATTATATTAAATTATTAACTAGTGATAACTTACTGATGCTCATAACAACATAGTCAAAATTGAAAAAATTCTAATTATAAACTTAAAATAATTCTGTGTTTGTTAATACTGTGCTTTGCTTGTGAAGTGTTACAGTCACTATTGATAAATTAAAAAAGAACACTACATTTTCTTTCACAATTTTACTGACAAGGAAGGGTCACGCAGTGGCTCCGCTGAGATCCGAACGAGACAATTGTGTTTGCATTTGATATGTTATAATTAGACGAATCCCAAAGTTATACGTGCCACCGGGCGGAATGTCGTGAGTTACAACATATTTTGTAATATAAAAGCTACAAAGCTGCTAGAATAGTTTGAACCGAGTCATTTGTTCGGAAACAGTTGGGTAAATGGAAAACTCGGACAATACGTATCCCATCATTTTCAACGACAAACATTTTTGGGGTAAAAATTTTGTACCAGGGTCCCCCGCAGGTTCCCAGACGGGGTCCAACTCAAAATTTTCAAATAACAAGGGGGGTTAAGTGGCACATCATTTGAAAGCTGTTGTAAAATGAAAGAAAATGCAGCAAGTCTCGACTCTCTACAATAACCCTGTTCAAAATGGCGATGTGTCAAAGTGTAAACGAAAACTTAATTGAAAAGTCCATGGTCACCCCTATAAATCGGAAACGGTAAGACAAATGTGAAAACAGGAAAGGATGTATGGCATTGTTTTCAAAGTACAACGATTAAAGTGAAAACGTCTTGTCCCAGGGTCCCCACATGGTCCCAGGTGGGATCCAACTAAAAAGTTTCAAATGGCAAGAGAGGTAGGCCATCGTTTGAAAGTTGTTGTTAAGTGAAAGAAGACGGAGCGCATCTCGACTTTCTACGACAACCCTGTCCAAAATTGCGGTGGGTCAAAATGTAAACAAAAGCTTAATTGAAAATCTATTGCCACCTTGAATCCAAGAGGGCCGCTTCAAACCTATGTTATTCATAGTAGAAATCTAAATCTCTATTTTTCTCTATTATGTATTTACAAATAACAGGAAGACTAAAGAACAATTGAATTTCGATTCACTTCAACTATTATTTCATTCGGTAACAACACATATATATTTTGTTCTTAATTCACGTTCCTCACGGTTCTCTGGACATTATTTACTTGAATATAACGAATATGCGATGAACACACAACTCTGATTTCCTACTCATGCTGCTAAACAAAAGTTGAATAGCTTCGGGTATTTTTCTAATTTTGTCATACGTAGTTCATACAGAACTTGGTGCACCAGTAGGTCGGGGCCTCTATTGTAACGTATTCGTGATGGTTACATTTGTATGTCATTCGTTGGTTTGATCGCAATACTTCAAGCAATACCAAATATACAAAAAAAAAAAAAAAAAAATCATTTGCAAGATTATCGAGTAGTACCAAACATGTGTAAGCCATTTCAGTACATCGAGCTGCGTCAAACTTTGTTGGTTTGGTCACAGTATTCCAAGAAATAACATATTTATATACAAACTCATTTTTCACCCTGGCAGCCACATTGGATTACAGATTATACTCTTTGATATTTTGTGAATATCTACTATTAACACCAGTGGTGTGAGCTGGATATGCGTTCGATACATAGTGCGGCATTTTGAACTCAGGATGTTGCGTTTTTGAACATTTTGCATATTTTAGTCACTTACTAATCAACATTAATGCCAAATTTGTTTTCGTAGCTTCAGCAGTTTGGTACGCTTATCCTTTCGATATAGGTTTGAAGCGGCCCTCTTGGATTCAAGGTGGCAATAGATTATTCAATTAAGCTTTTGTTTACATTTTGACCCACCGCAATTTTGGACAGGGTTGTCGTAGAAAGTCGAGATGCGCTCCGTCTTCTTTCACTTAACAACAGCTTTCAAACGATGGCCTACCTCTCTTGCCATTTGAAACTTTTTAGTTGGATCCCACCTGGGACCATGTGGGGACCCTGGGACAAGACGTTTTCACTTTAATCGTTTTACTTTGAAAATAATGCCATACATCCTTTCCTGTTTTCACATTTGTCTTACCGTTTCTGATTTATAGGGGTGACCATGGACTTTTCAATTAAGTTTTCGTTTACACTTTGACACATCGCCATTTTGAACAGGGTTATTGTAGAGAGTCGAGACTTGCTGCATTTTCTTTCATTTTACAACAGCTTTCAAATGATGTGCCACTTAACCCCCCTTGCCATTTGAAAATTTTGAGTTGGACCCTGCGGGGGACCCTGGGACAAAGTTTTTACTCCAAAAATGTTTGTCGTTGAAAATGATGGGATACGTGTTGGCCGAGTTTTCCACTTACTCAATTGTTTTCGAAGAAATGACTCGGTTCAAACTATTATGCCAGGTAAATGTTTTGTAGTTCTTACATTACAAAATATGTTGTAACTCACGATATTCCGCTCGGTGGCACGTATAACTTGGGAATTCATCTAGTTATAACATATCAAATGGAAACACAATTGTCTCGTTCGGATCTCAGCGGAGCCACTGAGTGACCCTTCCTTGTGAGACAAAAACTACATATCGGAAACTATCAATATCTATACTTATGTATAATAAAATAGAAATTCTAGGTTGTAATGATTTTCGTTTAAATAAGAAATGAGTTTCATTCCACGGTGTGAAACTACGAACGGTAGATTTCAAAAGTATGCAAATTCAATACTCAAACTTGAAATAGTACATCTATGACTACAGGTTGCAATAGGGGAATAAGATCAAAGATAGAACCTGTTGCTAGAACGCAGCTTCCGTATCAAGGAGCCAATACTTGCTGTTCCTTACTATTTTTACTCTATGGAGGATAACATTGAAACTGGAAGTGATAATTGATGTATATAACTTCCGGTTGCAAAAAAGAATATAATCAAAGGTGAAACATATTCTTAAAACTAAACCCATATTAAAAACTGTCGCTATTTCCGTTTTATCAATTATAACTGATATATTATATTTGATTACATTTGATTATATTTGATCAGTGTTGTAACCAAAAAATCGTAGAGTTTCTTCACTTCCGAACAGATAGATAGAGCTCATTCTTGGGACGCTGAATCTATGCCAAAAAAACTTTATATATATGAAATCGAATGAAATGAAATCGAATATATGAATGAAACCGAAAGTTCTAGACAATTTCATCCACTTTCAGTTTTTGATAGAATGTTGCGGGTGGTGATGGTATGTTCTCTTGAGATGAAGAATCGATTGCAGAGAACAGATTGTCGCTACCTACTTACCGCTTCTGATATATAGCGATGAACGTTGAAATCGGAAACGGTTTAATTCTACAACTGCTGGTTTGAACAGAAGGTAAACAGAGGAGATGGAACCTATTCTTGGGACGCTGAACCGATTGCAAGAAACTGATTCTCCATATCTCTTACTGCTTTTGCTCTATGAAAATCGGTATTGAAATCGGATATACTCGTAATGGTAATCCACTTTCGGTTTCGGTAGAGTATTGTAGATGGTGGTTATATGTTCTCTTGAAACGCTAAACCGATTGCAAAAACCGCTTGTCGCTATCTGTTACCGTTTTTGTTGTATGGCTAAAAGCGTGGAAAGTTGGAATTGTTGATTCTACCACTTCTGGTTTCAATATATGGTTAGTTTAGAATATGAAACACTTTATTGGGACGCTGTATCGATTGCAAGAAACCTCTTCTTTATGGCTCTATGGAAATCAGCAAAGACAATTTGAGGACAAATACCGTGTGTGTGGGAGCTTTCTCAGGGTTTTCCCGTTTTCTCCCACTGTCTTCATTCCCATATCGTTTTTTATCAGCATCATTGTCTCTCATAGCTTCGGAGCATAATCGTGGGACGTTAAATTAAAAATAATAGGAAGAAGAATACTATGATAACAAAAGTATAATATTTTTTAATCATAGTTTGTGGTTTAGCTTCTAACATTCGACTCAACTGACATTTTGTGTGTCCGCCTGTTTGTTTAATCCACGAAATACTGTACTTTATGATTTTATTGTTACTTGGTATGTGTCTTCCTCCAATCTTAGGAAATAAGCTTCATGTTTTTGGTTGAAGTCCATTAAGAATAAGAGAGTAAAATGGTGTAATCCATTTCATGTTGCAAGTTTTCACATGTACTTGATATATTACTTGAAAATATTTGTAGTTTAATGGACGTAAAAATGATTATGTTTTCATACAATATAATAAATATTTTCTTTAGAGATACTTATCATTCCGACTGCCTGCAGTTAAAATTGGTCAAAGATAAGTACTGAAAAAATGCTCCGAATTTTGAAATCGATCACAAATAAATGGATAAAATGGAGGATGGTGCAGTATGGCATATATCCTCTGATATTTTTCTAGAATCGCCACTGCTTGCTGTTAAAATCAATAAAGAACGAAAGGACGAATTAGGTTCTTTCATTCGATTGAAAAATCAACTGTTTCATAAAATTTTCGTTAAAAGAAGATTTGATTTTAATGCTACTGTATATGGTTCACATTTTCTTTCAGGCTTCCCAATCAATCCCACTGTATGGATTATACTCTTTTGAGAATTAAATGGTAAATTTATTATATTCTCCAATTAAAAAAATCCACGATAGATTTAGTAAATAAACTCTATATTTAAACAGTACTGCATATATATAAAGGTTAAATTTACCCCGATGAAGTGTGAATTATCTCTAATTTATATTATTGTAGGAGTTCCTGACTGTCAATCAATCTATAAACTGTTTTGTAAAAGAACACATGTGCAATAAATTCCTTCCATCATGTAAACTATCATAATAGAATTCTGTTAATTGTATTTTTCAAGATTTTTTTCTGCATATGATCATTAATTATTTTTTTTTTAAATATATAGAAAAAACTTTGCATAATATGGTTAACCGGTATCGAGAAACGTCCGTGCTATGTGAAATCGCATTGTTGTATGTCTAATTGCAACTGGCTTAAATTGAATTTGTTCATTACATTATATTGTAAGTTGGGAACGGTTAGGCAGAGTGATGACATATCTTGAATAGGAACAATTGAGATTTCGTACGGTTTAGTAGCATCATGGCTTCCATCTTGAAGGTCGTCATTTTGGGTTCAGATATATTTTTTTGTTGGAAAGGAAGGTCATGTGACATATCGTTTGGGGTAATTTTTTTGTCACAGTTGCACATCTGACATTATTTACGACTTGTCTCTAATAATTTAATAGTCATTACTATACACAATAACATTCTAGCTACCTGTTGTTTAGGTGTATAAATTGTAAACAGATATTATAGGGACAATTGCAACTAGATGTTTTGAGATAAGTTGTAAATAATAACCAGTGTGCAATTATGGTAAAAATTTACCTCAAGGTCATATATCATAGGACCCCCTAAAAAATTAAAGCTGTCTCAAGTTACTCAAAGCCTTCTTCCTTTTCAACAAAAATTGATCTGTATCCAAGATGGCGGACTTTAAGATAGATTTCATGGTAGAACTATACAACAGTAGATCTGTATTGTCCCTATTCAAAATATGGTCTCGCTTCGTCTAGCCGTTTCCAATCTACAAGTGTCTATTACAGATTTTTGGCTCATGCATATTTTAAATACATTCAAATTTTGGAGTGTATTTCGAAGTCCCCTGCCAAATTGAAATACCTTCCTTAATCGTGACAGGAAAATAACCTTGAGGCAGGAATTATATATTCCAAAATTCATTTCAAATGAGTAAGTTGTTTACCGTGATGCTATCACAATCAACAGAAAACATCTATACTAATGTGGCGAGAAAATAAAGAAATCGCAACTTTCACCCTCTTAAAACCAGAATGTTGGGAAATGCTGGTTCCACTTCTATGTAATGAATGCTTTATATACATATTTATTTCATCTTCCTAACTTGAGGGGTTCATGATAACTCTATTTATCTCATTAATTTTCGAACTCCATATCCGTTATCGATACGTTTTTTAATCAAAGTGGTGATTGAAACGTAGCTCGTGGTAGATACTAGGAATGTTCCAAAATTAATTTGAAAAATTTCAGCCATTTTCCTGTGACAGGAACACAAATGACAGACAAAATTGCTTTCAATACGGAGGAAAAAACTAACAGAAAATGTCTCTTCCCTCTTAAAAATGAATTGAACAAAACACTGGGATACATGTTCTCTTATATTTAATGGGGAGTTTTATATCGAGTTTCATCTCCTAACTTCATTGATTTATGTGATACTCTATTCTTGGTAAAACATTTGAATCACCTTTGTACCCTTACATCTCTTAGCATTCACATAAAAAGAGAACTTGCTTATTTATTCCTCTCAGAATAAAAGGAGTTTTCTCTCCAAGTATCACGTTTCTACATATATTAACATGACTTGAATTTTCAGTGAATCGCTTTCATTCTTCCATATAATCGTACATTTTGTCCCTTTCCCTTCAACAAGCGAAATTTTCGAAAACGTTGATGTACATATTCCTCTTATTCTTAATTAGGAGTTTATGTAACGCATTTCACACCTTCAACTTAAGCAAATTCTTGCACTAAGCATTATCTGGATAAATAATGACAAATCTTAATATTATTGAAATCGGGTCTTTACCCTTTTCAGAAGCGAAATTTTCTCAGATGCTGAAATACGTATTGAATTTTAATTTAAGAGTTTATGTATCGATTTTGTGATATACTCTAAAACTTCTACTTTCCATTAATTTTTATACCATCACTTTTCATAGTAATATTGTGCAGGTAAAATTTTGAATTGAGTATGGAATACATATGGAATACATAGGAGTATGGCGGTGCTGACGCTTCACATTTCTCATTTCGAGCACTGATTGTATACGGAATATTTCAAAGGCTAAGAGAACTATAATTTGATGAAATGAAAAGAAAGGTCATGCCATTTCTCCTAATTCACTCATTTATTTGCACGAGTCTTTCTGTAATAAAGGGACGATCAAAATTATCAGTGTTCTTTTCTTTTTAATTTTGAAAATATTTCAGCATTTTGTTTCCTAGAATTTGCTTTCGGTTTTGAAATCAGGTGTTCAATTTCAAAAATTGAAAATCCTTTTTCATTTTGAAAACCCGAAATTCGATTTTCACAATTTGATGTACGAAAAAAATACAGAAATAAAAAATGTCATGAAATGTGGGTAGCACAAATCTATGTTGGTCCATAGAGGGTAGGCCTAGAATAAGGTGAGAAGATAAAAGGACCTAGGTATGTAGAATGTAGGTCATCCACAGAAGTATTTGCATTCCTGACTGACCATTATGTTGGATCCACTATTTTTGCTAGAATCACAAATGCCTGGACAGATGCAATCCAACTTACATGTAACATTTCAACCAGGCGATGACAATTGATAACCTGGATAACCTGATAGAAAATGGGAAAACTGAATTTATCAAATCCAAACAATTGATGGAAATAAGTTTGAAAATCGTTGTCTCCGTTAATAGTCCTACTCCAAATCCCCATTACTGCAACGTAAGAATGTCTTGCTCTCTTTCCTTCTCCACAGGAGAATAATTCGCGTATCACACTCAGTATACATTGAAATCGAAATTAAAAAATGTAAGAAGTTCGGACCTGCCGGAAATCGAACCCGGGCCGTTTGTGTGAAAAGACAATGTGGTAATCACTTAAATAAGCTAACCACTTCCTTCAATTTACACAAAAAGTGTTATCTAGTTAAATTCTTTTCATGTAAATCTCGACGAGCCACTAACGCCTTATGAAGAGATTATCATTACTTGATTTAGTTAACTTTCATAATCAAATGTTATTGTTCTGATAACTGTTATTCCAATTCTTTTATTGCGTTATTAATATTGACAATCGCTCCAACCCCATTATTTCACAGATTTAACCTGTTCTACAACAATGATTGTGACGTAAAAGAAATGTGACTAGTGCGAAAATTACATTTATACATTGCAAAAAATATAACTTCCAGTCATTTGCCGGAAAATCTGTCGTATCTGACTGTAAACTAAACCCAGTCTGGAATAGAAAACCACTTTACAACAAAGCAGATTTGAAAAAAATGAAATGAAATCTTTAAGTTTAACGTCCAAAGCAGATTTGAGGTAGTGTATGAAATAGTCAAGTGATTCTAGTGAGAAGTTTTTTAAACATCGTGAATTCAAATCCTAGAGTAAGTGCTCCGTGCTCCAAATCTAATCCCGAGACTAAGAACATTTCCTTGAATAACCCTTTATAAACTCTTTTCTTTTGAAATTTAATGTATTTTACTCAAAATGCAAATTTAAATTGCGATACTTAAAAAACAAGGTATTTAGTATTTTCACTTTTCTATTATTATCATCTTGATCGCGAGCGTCCAGGGTTTGGTTCTCGATGGGTCGGATTCTACATTGAGATGTGGGTCCATGTCTCATACAAGCTCGTTGCTAAAGAAACGTTATAGCCTACTCTAACTAACAAATTATTATTCTTTGAGTCGTAACACAAAATAATTTCGAAACTTTTTATAACAAACAGAGTAGTTTTTTTTTTTTTTTTTTTTGTTATACATTTAGTAACTGCAGAATCATAACTTCTGTGAAAATGAATAACAGAATATTTACGTTTTTTCCTATTTTAAATATATTTATATAACCGATTTCCACACTGGAAAAGTACTTAACTCGAATTTAAAAAATCAAATACTATTTCATATTGCACTTTAAATTCCTTTTTATATAAATATAGCACTGAAAGGGGACACTAAATCTCAATTAGTTAATCAATCAATGAACCTAACACAGTAACAATATGACAATGTGCGTTGTAGAAAATACCAAGTGTATGTAAGCTAGGATTTGGCAATATTAGGCTGTCTAAAAAGTATTGAGCATTTGAAAGTCAAAATTGAGAATAAATTTGTCATTTGAATATAACATATACTATTTTATACGATGCCCTTCTGCCGTTGTTCCGGCGACACCATAATCCTGTCGCTGAAGAAGTTACGTTGTTTCTGGTAATATAAATTGTTGAGACACTTGGTTTCTACCGGCTTTGCTTCAACTAAATGAACATCATTCAGAGAATTCCGCTGAGACAGAAACAAATAATAATTTGGCTGCGCCAGGTCCGGGGTTAATGGTGAATGCATTGAAATCTCCCAGCTAAAATTCTGCAACTTCTTACGGGTCATTAAAGATGTGTGCAGTCTGCCGTTGTTAGCTTGGTATGCAACATGATTATCGTTAACCACTTCTGGTTATTTCTTTTGAATTACTAGCTGCACTCGCGCTAGTTGTCAACAGTATAAGTCCGAGTCTATCATTCTGCCTACCAGCAACAGATTGTGTTGCATGATTATCTTTCAATCCCACTAAACACATAGCATTTCTTTCCTGGGCGTCAATGTGGGTTTTTGCCACAGATTATGGGGCTTCTCGTCGCTTCGTCCATGATCTTTTTCGCATTTTGTTGTGTGTTATCCACTAATGACTCGTGTTCTTAAGCTACTACGATTACGTAGATACCAAAATTTAAAGATGTGGGGCCCGTATCTTACCTTAAAAGCAAAAGAGTCTGCAACTTTGAAGTAATTGGGAACTACTGTTGTAGACTCTTGAGATCCAAAATAATAAGCTCGTAAATTGAGAAATCTATTTTCACAATCAATTGTTATTAGGCCTACGTCAATCAACCGGTTCTAATAAAAATTTTCATTACTTTAAGAAATACAATTTAAATTGAATGTTATTGCAAAAATGAAGTTTGATAAGTTAAATACAGTAACCAATGATACGCAAACTTAAGCATAACGATGTCGGCATGTGCCTTTCTCATTGTTTCAACACCACTAAAACCTTACGAGGAATGCATTAGCCGAATTACTTACAATACATGGTAGCGAATGGACAGGATATCCTAAAAAAAGTCAGGGAATTTGAAAATTCTGGAGAACTTACATAATTCTCAGAATTTCTGCTACTATCAAAGAAATTTCAAGCTCTCGAAAACATAATGCCGTTCTGTAATAATATGAGTAGTTTTTTATCATAATTTATCGTCAACGCTTCTCTGCCGTATCAAACACTGCTTTTTTAACGTGTCATTTTTAATAGACAGTAGTTGACGGAATAATAAAAACAAAAAACTATGTGGAAAGAAATTTCTCTTAACATTTGATTCAACACAGAAGGGAAATCAGATATTGTAAAATATTTTACAAGACATTATTGGATATGTACTTTTTATAATAGTGGGTAAGTACTTTTTATAATAGTTGAGCTCATAATGAAAAGAAAATCGTTATATTTGAATGAACAGAGGGGGGAACGTAGATATTGTAAAATATTTTTAATATTCTCTTACTCGAGATTTCTTCATAGTTTGTTATTAAAATACTAACATGAGCTCATCTTATTGTTCTAACAAACCAATATATGTTGCCAGTAAAATACGGTAGTTTACATTGCTCGAGCCCCTGGTGTGATAACCAAAATATTTCATATCACGCCTCCCCCTTTACGAAATCCTGGCTAAACGAACCAATATATATTGCCACTAAAATAGTTTAGAATGATCGTGCCCCTGGTGTGATAACCATAATACCGGTACTTGGTTTGGAGGGGACCGGATCCAATAATGTTTTCTCCATCAATGACCGCCTGCATTGTTAAGTCATAGAATTTTATCTTTAACCAAATTATCTGGTATAATGGGAAAGCACTGAAATATCAATACCTCTAATAGCTCCTACAAAGATTGCTAACATGTTCGTGGAGTACTGTTTGATAGCACTTATTTTGGTCACCTATCGCTGTAGTTACCTATTTTTATTATGACGTGTCAGAATTGAATCTTTCTATTGATATAAGTCGTCTACTGTTATGTTGTAATAAATTAAAAATACAGTGGACTTTCTCCTAACCGCCTGTCGGCTTAACCGTCCATCTTCCAAGAAATGAGAAACTCGTTATCACCCGCGCTCGGTTCTCCACAATAATATGTTTCTCTTCGTTTAGTAAACGTGTTTATAAAATACCGTACTGTACGTTTAGCATCATAGCCTCAATCCAATTATTTTTCAGTTTTGTTTTTTTTTCTTCAATCAATACACATACACCGTAAATAATTATGTGGTTTAGATAATAGCCTAGTGTGGTTCATTCAATATATATATAGTATTTCTTTATCCTGAGTGTCACTGGAGTAGTTGGTGGTTGAAGTTCCTCATTTTGGTAAGTTAAATGTATTGAATTATAATGCTGCAAGGCTTTTTGAAACCATTGTAGAGATGATATGTAACTTAGGGACTCTGAAGTAGTGATTTTCGTTTTAACCGACTTTTTCGTTATCCAACCAGATCCCGGTCCCGTGGTGGTCGGTTACTAACTGTGTATTTAGTAAGTGTATATTTACTGTATATTTAAAATCTATCGTTACTAAAAGTAATTTGACAGCAACAGAAACTCGTGAAATACTTTCAATAATAATAATAATAGAACGAAAAAGTGCGCTGGGGATCACTGAAGGACTACAACCAGACGTGCACTCAGAAATGTTTATTGGAGGGAGGGGAAGAATTCGCTGTTCTTCGGGTTCCAATACTACAAGATGCTACATCTATGTAGTATTAAACTGTTGTTATTCTACACCCGAAATAGTGATAAGAATATTTTAACTGCTGTCACATATATTTAAAAAAAAAGTGGCAGAGCTAAATTGCTTTTATAAGGAAAGAAACAATACAAATGAAGTATAAGATCAAGAAAGTAAACAAAAGTCTGTCGAGATACGAAGTTTCGGAAAGTATGGACTAGAGAGAAACTCCTGTGAGTGTGCCCCTGTTCACAACTCTGTACATTATTAGAACAAAAAAAACTTTATGTTGGGATAATGCGTTTAAGTATTGAATGTCATTATTATTATTATTATTATTATTATTATTATTATTATTATTATTATTATTATTATTATTATTATTATTATTATTATTATTATTATTATCTTAAGATAATTTTCTCCTAAATGTAATAAAGTGTTATCAACCATCTAAAGCTATTTTTGTTTATTATTTCCTATGTGAATAAATAACAAACCGGACGCAAATGTGAAACACGATCCTAAAAAGAGGAAAAAACACTCTCTTTTTGGATTATTTTGTATTTTGAACATGAGTTAAAGATCGTGAATTTATAGTATATTTCATTTACAAATAAAATCTGTGATGACTTTCAGCAGGCACGTACACAGGTACTTATTTCGGGAAGGGAGTCCAAAGCTTTTCAGGAGAATACAGATTCAATATGAGGACAAATTATATTAAAATTTGTAAAATTACCCCTAAAATTACACAAAATTTCCAGAAAAGACGGGATTTGGGATGGGGGGATCCAGAGTCTCAGAACCTACCCTCTGCGCACGCCCTCGACTTCGAGCGTAATTAACTATAGTATATCTCAAACATTCCAGATTCCACTATAGCATCATAACAATGAATTCTAAAAATAAAATGGTGGATATGAATTATATCGATACAGCTGCCATGCTGCACGAACTTACATAGCTCTATAAGTTTTATAGAAAACAAATATATTTAACGTTTAAAGGGCGATAAACTCTCGTTCTTTGATTTTTTTTTTCGTAAGAGGTTATTTGCATGATCCGACTCACTAAAATTATCGTTATTCTTTTTCTCTTTGCGATTAATGCCGAAGAAAAGGTATTGATTGAAGTGACGTGAAAATCTATATGGATCGTTTAGATTTGTCTTCCTTCCCCTTCTTCTTCTCATGCGTGAGTCAGAAGGATGACGTTTCAGCACGCAACCAAATGCAATAACACCCTTTGAACTTACTCACCTAATACCCGAGTTGTTAAATATGTATTATGTATACTAGTTTTTTCCACCTTATTTTTATTCTTTCTCTATTTGAGTATCTCACTCAGAAAAGGAGCGTGTTTACATTACACCAGAGCTATACCAGGATTTTTCTCTAGGTAAACTACGAAAAGGAGACACAAAAAATTTGGAAATACAAAAGCAAGAAAACTTAGAGACAGGGGCGTCATTTCGGACTTCGCTTGGGGGGGCAAGAGCACCACCGACATAAGACTTTCGCGTTTTGTACTAGTACATTAGTAGATAATCGATTAAAGTGTATGCATTCCTCAAACTGTTAGGGGGGGACGCAATTGCCCCCTCCTGCCCCCTACATTACGCCCCTGCTAAGAGAGATTTGTTTTGTTTTGAGCTTAACCTGTCTTTTCAACACCACGGCTATATGTGACATGGACTTACACAGCAGGAATGTCCAACTCGTGACCTGCAATTATCTGTGTCATTTGTGTATATTGATCACTGCTACTGCTTTATGATTCCTTCTAGTTGGCTAATGAACAAATAATTAGATCGCTAAATCTTTATAAAACAAAAACTGGTTCTCAATCTTAAAAAGGTTGATCACCCCTAGCCTATAGCTTAACGTAAGATCTGAGCGAGCTCTCAACGTGATCCCAACCCGTGTTTCTCCAACCGGAGGCGTGGACCCCATAAAGTAGATGTGGAGATAAAAGAGAAAGAGAGAGAGAGAGAGAGAGAAAATGCAAATTCAAGTTTGGTAATTAATTCATCTGAGAAGGTTAACATGATCATCGTTAGTATCTTGCTTTCGTACTTAAATGATAAAGATTCATACTTCATTGCTGAAGATCTTGGTTCGATTTCCGGTAATAGATCAGATTAAAACCCTTGTAGTGTCACATGTTGTACAGCCTTGTCATCGAAAAGATACGAATAACATCAAAAAAATATCTAAAACAGTCGTGGCTCTTGAGGGTAGTCACATAGGTAAAAAATAAGAGTTTATTGCTAGAAGCTAGAGATGCAAGGGCTCGGAAAAAAAACGGCTTTTTTGGAAAAAAACTCGGTTTTTTCTGCTTTGCTTTTTTGCTTGGGAAATTTTGGGCTTTTTTCAAAATTCTGCTTTAAATCGATAAAGCAGACTTTGTTTCGCTTCTCTATAACACAGAAAGTCATTTAATTAGTGGTTGATGCCGATAATAATATAAAACCTCGAAAATAAACCATGAATTTCGAAAAGATATTTTAAACAATTTTACTTCAACATTTTTACATTATGAATTCCAAAGGATTAACCAATGTATATAATAAACACATTTTAACCTCCTATATACAAAAGTAAGCAGAGTTGGCAAGAACCATGGTTG
Source organism: Thermobia domestica (assembly GCF_964235325.1). Taxonomy (NCBI): domain Eukaryota; kingdom Metazoa; phylum Arthropoda; class Insecta; order Zygentoma; family Lepismatidae; genus Thermobia; species Thermobia domestica. The sequence goes on along the minus strand of NC_137454.1, from coordinate 284,967,870 downwards.
TTTCTGAAAATGCCAAAAACCCGTTTTGGGGGGGCAGTTTAAACCAGGCTTTTTTGGAGTTTAAACCAGGTTTTTTGATTTAGATATTTTGCTTTATGTATTTGTATTACATATTCACAGAAATAAGTTTGTTTCGCCTTGGTGTTATTATTCAACAACGGGGTTATGCTGGAAGAGGTCCCATAAGCTTAAAGAAGTCCGGTCAGTAAATTTCTTAAATTGAGAAACTCCCGCCTTAGCCATCGGGAAAATCCCGTCATTCTTTTAAATGTAAAACAATAACGGGAAAATCCTGTAAAATTTAATTTGCATGTAAAATTTAAAGGTCAACGTATTATAATCAGTACGCTAAAACTGAGTGGCACACAATCATAGTCAACGTCTTGCGAATAAAATCAGAAAAATAAACACACTGCTGAACAAGACTGCACTTATTTAATATAAAAACACATTTACACGTGACGTTTCGATCTTCTATCCAAGCTCCTCATCAGACGTGAGTGTACGTCTGATGAGGATCTTGGATAGAAGATCGAAACGTCACGTGTAAATGTGTTTTTATATTAAATAAGTGCAGTCTTGTTCAGCAGTGTGTTTATTTTTCTAAAACTGAGATATTAAATTACAAATTTAGTATGTAGGTATCATTGAAAGTCCAATCCAAGCTAATGTTGGAAGCTAAGTAGGCAATCGATAAATTTTACCAATTTTTATCAATATATTTAAGCAACCTTCGCTTCTTTATAAAACAACAGGCATGCAGAAATATATAATTTGGTTTCGTTTTGTATGTTTAGGCTTAACATCCTTACGTAATACCGAGGTTATCAAGGAGAAGACTTTCGCTTAAAGTGACATCCGAAAGAGTACTTGGTTTACACATGAAAGAAGGGTTGTGGTTCGACCGACAATTGAACATGGGACACCTTGATTAAAAGGTGAAAAGGAAATAAGACTAATGCAGATGGTTTGACATGAAACGTCACTATGAAGTTCACACGATTCGCATTTTTGTTCTTTTAATTTTTTTAGTTTAAACCAGTTTTTTTTTTTTAAAAAAAAACAGCTGGTGTAAACGAGCCAACCCTAAGAGTAAAAACTTCTTTCAAAAAATACACAAATAACTAGCAAAATTGTATGTAGTATTTTTACTTCAAAATATTCCATACCCTCTTTTTGAAACAAAATAAAATTAAAATAAAACATAAGAGAAATACTTAGATTTGTATGATACAATTAAAGGCTGCACATGGTTCTGTATATTCTTGAAATTCTACAGTCAAGTTTTTTATAACCACCATCAAGGGCGCCCATCAGGGGGGTTAAGGGGGCGCTTGCCCCCCCTAGAGGAAAATGTACTTCAGAATATTGAAAATCCAATAGGATTTTTACATTAGTTACAGCAAAATTTGAAACTATTTTTGAAACGTCGCTTATACTTCCCCTCCTTGGAAACCACAACATGAGCGCCCTTGGCCACCATCACGGTTTACCGAGTCCTCAAGTTTTCTGAATTTTTAACAAGAGGGATTCAACATATCATTACGGAACACACACACAAAAAAAAAAAAAGACTACGGAATATATTTAAGTTAAGCTAAATACAACTGCACAACAAACGTGACTGAGTGGTTGGCTTTTGCGCTTCTATCGGGAAGTCCGGGATTCAACCCAGCATTCGACCATTCTGACAAAGCCTTCCTTCATTCCATCTGAGAATGTAGAAATAGTGCGTGTACTGGCCGACTAGGAGTGTAGGAGTTGGCCGACTTCCTTTCTTATTGTTTTTAAATCGTTATTATTACTAATTACCAGCAGTGACGGTTTTGCGAAGGTTAGAGGATCGGTCTTTCGGACTGAAGCCTGTTCTCCAAAGTTGTGGAATGTCTAAAACGAACGAAATATCTATTAGTTATGCCTTTACTCATAAACTTTAAGCTCCCGTCAAATAAAAATTACGAATGTTTAGAAAAACTAAACATTAGTAGTAAGAAAACCCCTCCCAAAACACTTTTTTAAATTCGCCACTGATTCTCAGTATAAAATGATCTTCAAGGTTGTATCCGGAAGATTATTGCTAAACATATAAACGAAACGAAATATTAGTTATGCCTGTACTCATAAACTTCAAGCACCTCCCAAATAAAATTAGGACTTTTTAGAAAACGAAACAATCAGAGAAACCCCTCCCAAAGTACTTTTCTAAATCCGCTATTGATTATTTGTATAAATTGGTATTCAAGGTTGTATCTGGAAAATTATTGCTAAATCATTGCACAACTACAGTATAACAGAAATGTGCAAATACGGTTTGACGGACATATTGAAAAACGTATGCTTTGACGGATATATAGAAAAAAGTAAGTTTAACTTTCGTGCTAGAAGCTGGAGTACTAAACTCTTAGAAATGAAACACGGATGACAAACTAAATTGATCTAGAGAAGGAAAAAAATGTCGATAACTCAAAAGTTAAAATAAAGTTAAATAACCTGTAAAATTGCTCTCAAATACTACATTCTTCATGTTAGCTTTAATTCGTAAAATATGTGCTCCATCCATCTTGATGGTGAATTACAGAGCTAAATATGGCATTCAGGTCGTGGAAATCTTATCTAACTATAGAATATACTATAAGAAAGCTATTTGGATAGAAAAATCATGAAAATGAAAAAAGCCAAAATTTCCAAAATTCTCGTTTTTTTTCCAAAAAAGCCGGCTTTTTATGTGAAAAAAACCATCGATTCAAAAAAGCCGGCTTTTTTGCATCTCTACTAGAAGCTAAAGGAAGAAAGCCTCATATTGCTTCAGAAAGCTGCATACAAGATTTAATATATTAAGTAAGATTTCTTCCTTTAGCTTTAGGCAATAAATTTCATTAATTATCATTTTTATGTCCAAATAGCGTCCATTCCCAGCTTCGCTGGGTTTAAATAAGAAAAATGAGTAATGTATTCCGTTAATCAGTCACTCTTTACTATTACCGAAGCGCTCTCTGATAGATTTTTTTTTTCTTTTGTCCTGCATTCTTCAACCAGAATATGTAAATTTTTGGGATTTCCAACTCGAGACAGTGTCACATAAAGTTGACCGTGTGAGAAGCAAGGGGTTCCCTCCCCTCCTTCTTCCCCAAGTCGCGGTGCTGAATTTGGATTTAAATGGCATCGGAAGTGTCACTGTTCATCTCAGCGAATCCTCTTTCGATCATTTTACATATCTCCCCCGTTCTCCTCCCATATATTGCACGGTCAAAGTGAAATGATAAAATCCATCCCGGGTCCGAATCTCATCTACGTTGAAAATTTGATCGAGATTCGTCAGATGATTTAAGAATTATTAGGTCACAAACATAGTCACTTTAATTTTTATATAGATAATTTATAGATTTAACTTTTGGAGGAGCAGTTGTCTTCTTCTTGGACACCTTTTCTGTGATTACTCCAATAATATCTCTTTTATATAAGTAGCTCTTATGACCGTAATTCACTAGAAACATAGTTTGCAAACTTCATTGTAATATTTAATTCTTCCTACCCAATACTATAAGAGTCACTACTAACAAGGTACATTCGCGAAGTGTCCCCTCGGGATTCCTGTAAAATCGATTCAAATGCAAAGTTCTCCGCACCCCAATGTGTATTGTACTAATTTTAGTGGCCCATACAGGTAATTTGTATATTTATGGGCCCTCATATATCCGGAATTCAATCATACATTACTATAACGCTCGGACACAAAATTGCTTTTAGTTTCTTTAATGTAACTAGACATGAATGTGGACATATGCAAAACAAATTGGATCAAATACTGCTTCTCTGACACACGTTACCCTTTCCGGTTTCATCTTGGATCCGCCATATTGGATTCCACTTTCGGTTTTTCAAATAGGAATAGGTGTATGTGATATATATCTCTCTCATGGGTCGCTTTTATACAGTTTCGATATTGTCTATTCCGGTCTGAAAAATGTGACACATCTGTCTTCCAATTCTAACATTTCTTTATCAATGATTTTAATGAGCTTTTATAACTGATGCTTTTAAGTAGGCTTTAGTTCGGAATTGCTAAACATATAATAATCTGCTGAGATTTACTTTATTTCAAAAATGGATTAAGAGAATTACGTATTCTATTCAGATTAACGACACAATTTCCGTTCAGACACTGCGAAGTGCATAATCATTGAATTATACACTTAAGCAATAATTACTGAAATTTATATACCTTACCCAATTCCTTAATTTCCTAGACAAAACCATTTCTCCATTTAAATTTAAAACTAAAAATTAAAACTATTAAATGATACTATCTATCTCATATGATAACAGTACTAGTAGATTACATTTACAATACTTTTTATTCCGATGTTAGGTTAATTGCTGTCCAACAAATTACTTTTGTATGACTCATACGAATACTTCAAATCTTGGTTTAATTCTCCTTGGTTTTTAAGTACCATAATTTTAAAGAATGTAATTAAAACTTGGTTCTCAGGCCTGCAATAATCAAATACTGAATTCATATATTTACTGGTATATTTCAAATTACTGGTCTACTGCGGACACGTAATCAAGTTCAGATAAACACTATTACTTAGGTAATTCATTTGAAGACATGACGAGTGTAATTTCACTGGTGATATCGCTTACGCTTTATTTAAAATCTTACTGTAGTAAGAACATAATATTGCCCTAACAAGAAAACGTATATATATACATTTTATTTTCTTGCAAAAATAGTCTTGTACTTTAATTAATCCAATTAAATATTGATGACAGACAGACGCACACACACACACACACATACATACTCTCTGTCTTTCTCTTCCTCTCTCATTATTAATGAAGACAGGCGTAATACTTGTTTTATTACGAGCTCATCATTTCTATGGAACTTAGCTTCAGGAAAGACAGGTTGAATTTTCATCTCGAAATCCTTCGAGAATATGGCATTTAACTACTACATTAAAACATTTCAAACCTCACAGAAAAAATATTGTGTTATCCAGTGTATAGGGAGAGGTGGTTTGATGGGAAAGCCAATTGAGTAAGGTGGGCGCTTGTGAGAGAATGGAAACAACTCCCCAGAGATGCTTACTTGTATCTTGATAATATGAAACTCTCAGAACACAAGTAGTCACCTTGAGCCACCACTATTCTTGATGTAGACCGTAAGGTCTCCCTCTATTATTTAGACAGTGGTCTTCTTCCACAACTGGAAAGATCATCTGTCTCCGTGGGTCCCATGAACTATGATGAATGAATAATTGCGGTAGAGACTAGGCAAAAAAACTTGAGACTCTTGAATGAAATTTTAATATTGATAATAATCAAAATAGTCCTTATGTAAATCTATTCTAAAGCTGTTAATAATTAAAAAAAACAATTTACCCGATTTATAGATTTACATAGGTCTCATAGTTCATTTGGCGCACCTTGCAGGACTTTAACGTTGTGACTTATATGCTACGAGTGTAGTAGCGTGTCCACCTAAAGTGGGGAACGGAGTCAAAGGCTACCAACAGGTTATTTATTTACAGGGGGTAATATTTACAATCATCTGCCTAGAACCACCGACCGACATGTGCCTGAAATAGAAAACATTATCATACACTGTATGCACATTGTACTTACCCCTCCAGAAATAAAAGGAATTCCAAAATAGGTGTGATGGGTTTAATTTTATTTTCACTTAAAAAACAAAAAACTTTTATATATCACAATGTACACTTATGTAAATGGAAAGAAAAAACCGATAATTTTTTGTAGCTTTTTCAAAATGGTAAATATCTGTGGCCACACTTGATCTGTATTAGCGTTGAATTGTCATACTTGTGTATGGTGTCCTCTTCTTGGCGATGTCTTCTTATGACATGTACTCTTCCCTTTCGTACATGCACTCCCTTCTTCCCATTAGGAAGGTTTATTGTCGACTATCTGTTGCACATCTTCCCCAATGATATAACGCTTAAAAAGTAACTACTAAGCTATAGTATTGTTCTGGTAGTAGATTTACAGCTTCTATGACACAGACTGATCACACGTTATCACTGTGATGATGCGAGTGGTGAACAAGTCCCACAAAATTATATGGTCGAATTCACAACATTATGATGAACATTTTCTGTGTTGGGCGGCTTCAAAAATAAAAATATAAAACTTATTACGGTAAGTTCCATAATAGTTCCAACATTGTCAAAGAGAATATTTAAAATTGAATAAACGTAGTGTTTATGGGGTATATATCGGTTGCACTGAACACCTTCACTTATCAATATACCTAGGTATAATTGTTCTTGTAAAATTTATATTATACTGTCGTTTGATAGTATTAGTAGTTTGGTGTATTACGAACACCTTCTTACTATCTGACGAAAAAATGAAACTAGTTTAATATTAACTAGTTATACTTAATAAATCGACCATCTCGCTCCCGGGCTCAATACTTGTATTCGTACCATTGAGCTAATATGATGCCTAGGTTGATAGGGTGATATATAGGAGATATCGCTTTTAAATGTATATTATTACTGTAAAAATTATTTAAAATTGTACGGAGTTCGCCTTCATAGTTTCGTATAGTTATTCAGCTATAGTTATTCAGTTATTCAACCTATAGTTATACAGCTGCTAGGAGCTTCAAAAGGATAGACTCCCTTTCTATGTGCAGTTTTCTGTAAAGGCTAGCGGTTTTGCCCTGACAATAATTTCGGGTTTCTGAAATGAAGTCATGACTTTGAACGTTAATATCTTATTAACATGACTTGTGTTGTGAGTTTTGAATGTCTCAGCATATACATACATCTTTTCTGAACAAACTGATATCTTTTTACACAGTAACAATGCTTTATAATATATATACGACATTAAAAGAAAAAACATAATTTAAAACTTTCAACTTCCCCACTCCACAAATGACAAGCTTGACAGGTGGAGACACCTATGCGAAAAAACAGGCAGGTCGCCCAGCAGAAAACAATCAGAAGAGATGTAAACACAATATAAATTTCAAGTTATTTACACTCATCCCTGCTTAGACATGTATTATAGTTACTGTTTAAACATTATAAAACTTTCAAAATATATTTAACAAGAGAACTATAGTCAGTGGCGTATTTACGATTTTGTTTCGGGGAGGGCTTTGCTAACTTTCGGGGGGGCTTTACCTGAAAATGTGAAAATTCTGCAAGATGTTTCATATACTTTACTATAGTAAGTAAGATTTCGGGGGGGGCTTAAGCCCGGAAGCCACCCCCTTAAATATGCCACTGACTATAGTATATAAACGTATTTATATTGTCATGTAGAGGGGTACTACACTTTTCCAAAATATTGGTGCATTGACCAAAGGGGAACGTCAACATTTGCAGACGAACATTGCCCGCGCGGCCCAAAGAATTGTCTGTAAATAGTACTTTTAAATGGCACAATTAACGGATATAAGACTTTCGGACATAGGACATACTGTTCTGAGAAAACCTAATTGCTACTTCGATGTATCCAAGAACCTTTGTAGTTTTAATTATATTTAATAAACAACTTACCCAAATCACATTTTCAAATTTTGTATCAGTATGCTTCTGGCTGGCGAAGCTCGATCAGAGGGGAGAAGAAGCAAGAGGTATAAAGTGAGAAAACAACGTCATGAGCAAAGAAAATCACGAGTTATTGTTCACTGAAAATCACACTAGAATGTTACTAAAATACAAAAGAAATGCTCTCGTCTTCCTGACGCTGAAACAAGTGTATTTCACTCGTAGTTAACCACATTAAAGTTGAAGTAGTAGCATTGCCCTAGCATAGGTAGCTTAAAATAATACCATCTCTGGACTTCAGTGCTATGTTTAGATGGAAACAGTTGTACTCTTCTCTCTGATGTCCAGGAGTATTTCCCTGGAGGCTGAGAGTTTGGTTAGATGATTTTGATGATGATTTTGAAACTTTCAAGAAAGAAAAAAAAACTCGTTGCTTTTGCGAATGTCTCCAATATTTTCCCAAGGAAACTGATATGTTAGGCGCTTATAATATGTAGAATGTTATCTTTAATACTCTAATTTACATGAATAGTATGCTTAATGACGTAATATTAATAACATTAAGTTATAAATAATATATAATTTGCATTTTGATATGCAAACTTTTTGATAGTTAATTTGCTTATCAAGATTCAAATTAAGTACGCACATGGTATATACACCAGGACCCACTATTGTTTGGGAAAACTTTTTGGGCCTGTAGTTTTTACTTCCTGCTTCAATTACCACCTTTATTTTCTCGTTGTAGGTTCTAGAATTAAGTTTTCATTAATTATTTTTGTACAACGTACTTTACTAGAGTACTTAAGAATGGTTTGAAAGAAACTCAGGAAATTTTGATCCTACTTCATAAATAAATATTTATAAACAATTCTAAAATATTAGAATCTTGCATTGTTTGGCCTAATCCGTTTTTCACCTAACCAATTGCCTCATAAACCTATGAAAGATGAATGATAAGATTTGTATCCGACATTTTAGGCGAAAAAGGATCCTCGTTTTACCTAATCCTCGTTACGTTATTTAATCGTGGGCAATAAAACAACAGAAATTCAACTAAAGAGAAATTACAAAAGAAAATTTCTTATTATGTGGAGAATCGAGAACTTATATTAACCCACGATCAATATTTTTTTTATTTTGTGGCAAGTTCAATTCTTATCACGTGAACTAAAGAAAAATGAGAAAACAATTAATTTTTTCAGAATGAAAGTTACTTTTATTTCTCAAAGCTTTATGCATAATAAATTAACGAACAAATTTAATGTTGTCCACGAGACAAGAAATTTCGCGTTTCGTCTCGTAAAAGACGCAAGAAATGCAGTTTCAAATTTAAGACGAGAATCTTGTTTCTCCAGAAACGTTAACACGAGAATGCTATTTTGAATTTCGAAGCTCAAGAAACTGATTAACATAGTTAATTCCTTTACTTGTTGTGTACGTACATTGAGTAATTTTTCTCCTCCCTACTATGATTTAATGCAATATTTAATCTACAATTTACTGCTTGATATAAATAGTCATTTCTTCAGTTCTGTAATACGACTGTAGTCATTACTACATCTGTACCACAAGTATTATAAGCTTTTAGGAGGAGTAGAATGACGTTTTGTCGCTTGTGTATTAACAAAATGTTCATAGTGTTTATGTTGGTTGATCACTGTCTTAGATTAACATCAAATTTTGGACCTGAAATAGAAAATTAGTTTATGAAATCTGATAAGTAATTATTACAACCGATTGATATACAATAACATTTTCACACTTTGAACTTTAGGGTTTGTAGCAGTGATCATACATAGTCTAAGGTTATTGGTGGAAAGTTACTTTTAGTGAAATCTGATTGCTTGATCTCTGCCTCAAACTCCGAATTTGGGGCTTTAAACCTCATAGGTAATTATTATAACCTATTGATATACATCAACAATTTCTCAATTTGAACCCTAGCATAGTAGCTACGATTCATAGTCTAAGGCAATTGGTGTGAATCCTTAACAGCTGAAAACTGATAGATAATTATTAAAACCGATTGATATGCAACAACAGTTTCACATTTTAAACTTTAGTTACAACCCATAATCTAAAGTCACTGATGGAAAGTTATTCTTTGTGTAATCTGATTAAATTGTGGTTAGGAAAATTTTTGTCCACAAGCTTTCACGTCGAAAATTGCCTAAAACAAGGAGATGCGTTGTTGCCATTATTATTTAACTTTGTTCTGGAAAACGCTATAAGGAAAATCAAAGATAGTAACCATGGTCTAGAGTTGAACGGTGTTCACAAGGTTATGGCGTATGCTGATTATGTAAATTTAATAGGGGTTGATAGGAGAAACACAGAAAGAAATAAGGAGGTCTAATTAAACGCTTGCAGGGACATGGGTTTAGAAGTAAATGCAGAGAAAACTAAATACATGAAAGTGCGTCGGGACCGTAATGCAACAAATTATAGATGCGTTAAAATATTAAATAATACTTTTGATAAAGTGGATAGTTTCAAATATCTAGGATCAATATTAACAGACGAAAATCATATTCACGAAGAAATTAAATATCGACTAAAAGCAGGAAATTCGTGTTATTATTCCGTTCAAAATCTCTTGCCGTCGCGAATTCTGTCGAGGAATTTGAATCTTAAAATATATAAAACGATAATCATGCCTGTTGTTCCGTGTGGTTGCGAAACATGGTCGCTTACTTTGAGGGAAGAACATAGACTGAAAGCATTTGAGAACAAGATCCTGATTCGAATATTCGAACCCAAGAGGAACGGGAATGGGGAATGGCGGATACTTCATAACGAGGAACTACATAATTATACGGTTTACCTAACATTGTTAGGATCGTCAAGTCTAGGAGGCTTAGGTGGGCAGGTCATGTAGCTAGAATGGAAGAAAGTAGAAACGCTTTCAAAGTCTTGACTGGAAGACCAATCGGAAAATGACCATTAGGAAGACGTAGGCTCAGATGGGAGGATAATATTCAGATGGATCTCGCAGAGATTAGGATACAAAGTAGAAACTGGATGCAGTTAGCTAAGGATAGAAGTCAGTGGAGAGCTTTTGTGAACGCGGCATTGAACCTCCGGGTTCCATAGGCCATAGAGTTAGTTAGTAATCTGATTAGCTAGTCACTTTTAATTCTTTGTTTATTCTTTTCAAAAGTATTTAAAGAGTTTTGTTTAAATCTTTAGTTTGAAAAAATAGTTTTGTTTACGATTTGAGAGTTTCGTTTTAACTTTTTAGTTTGAAAATTTTCGAACCTTATTGCAGTTATGACTTATAGTCTAAGTCATTGGTGGAAATTTACTCTTGGTGCAAACTGATTAGATGTCTACCTTCAAATTTTTGTTTAAAAGTTTTCAATTTTTTTTTGGAAAAGTTTTGTTTAAAATGTTTCTTCCGATATAATTTTTTATCCTTAGTATTGTGGTTAGGACTCACAGTTTAAAGTCATTAATGGAATTATATTCTTAATACAATCTGACTTGCTGATTAATTTAAAATTTTATCTTAAATTTTTAGAAAGATTTCAAAAATTTTGCTCAATATTTTTCAATCACAATTTTAAAATTTTAGTTTTTTTTTTTTTTTAAATAACCTTAATATTGTATCTACGACTCATAGTCTAAGATTATTATTTAAAACAGTTGTGACTTAAAACCTTGTATGTATCTATTAGAACTTATTAATATGTAACTAACAATTTTACATTTCTAACTTTAGTCGCAACTCGTAGTCCAATGTCATTAATGGAAAATTATCTTTGGCCGATCAATTCAAAAGTTTAATTTAAACATGTTCGAATATTTGAAAACTTAGTTTTAAAAGTTTTTGTTCAGTTTTAAAATTTTACTTTGAAAATCTATTGAATCTTAGGATTGTAGGATTCACAATCTAAAATCATAAGTGGGAACTTATTCTTGATGCGACGTGAGTGGTTGATTACTTTCAAATCTTATTTTAATTTTTTTGAAAAGATTTCAACCATTTTATTTAATTTTTCAATCACAATTTTAAATTTTAATTTGAAAATGTTTAACCTTAAGATTGTGGCTACCATTGGTGGAGACATTTAGGACTCCAAGCCGGTCTGTATTTATTAGAACCTATTAATATGTAACAATAACAATTTTACACTTAGAACTTTAGTCCCAACTCGTAGTCTAAGGTCAGTAATGGAAAACTATCGTTGAATGATCAGTTTTAAATTTTCATTTAAATATTCCAAAATATTTTGGTAATTTTTGTTTAAAATGTTACTTTGAAAATCTGTTGAACTTTAGGATTGTATTTACGACTCATAGTCTAGATCTTTGCCGTGAAAATTTAGAACTTGATACCTGATATGTAATTATTAAAAACCTTTTGATACATAACAACAACAATTTGACACTTTGAACTTTAGTAACAATTCAGTCTAATGTCTTTAATGAATAGCTATGTTCGAATTTTTGTTTGGTTATCTTCCTTGAGAAATGTAGACAAATTCGCACTAATTACAAGCTTTCGAAAATTTATTACATTTTTAGTTTTAATATTTTGTACGCATTTAAAAGATTTAAATCTTTAATTAACACTTTAAAATTTAAATTTTAAAAGCTTCAGGAAACTTTTGTTTAAAAGTTTTGAAGACTGATTTTAATTTTTTTTCAACATTTTTGTTTAAAAATTTTCAAGTTTGAAAATGTTCCTATTCGTTGCAAAGATTTTTAAAAATATTTATTAATTGTTTCAGTTTCAAAATTGTTTGTACTTGTTAAAAAGTTTTTAAATCTTTTGTTTAGAAATTTTAGTACAAAAATTTTGTTTAACCCTTTCGGACTCAAGTGGCCAACGTGACATACACGGGTGTGTTACTTTTTTAAATCCATTCTTAGTGGACCTTAATTAAGTTACCAAGATATTTTCTTTGGCCAAATATGGTTGAACCATAGTTTATCATATCAGATTCTTTTCCTTCTGGGTGTCGAATTTCCTTCTCGAATTTCAGCCCAAAGTCTAAAATTCAAGAATTTTCGAATTTTCTTTTCTCCCTGTAGCTTCCTTCATTGTAGAGATATCTCCTTGAGACTTATCAGGTAGATACCTTGGATGGATATCTAATTGTTGACATCAATTTTATCTGTCCGTACGCAGTGTTCCCAACCAGTGAAGTTAAAATTTCTCTAAACTTTTGCAAAAAATCGAAATTTTTGAAATGTTTGTTTATAAATCCGTACCTAAATGTCCGAGCGTAAGTCAAGTTACGCCAGTTGAACATTGTTTTCTACTGAACAGAACCGGGTACAGATCATTACATTGGGGTAAATAGGAGCGCATGAAAAATTCATATTTAGGTTTTGTCCCTTGATTTTTCTCGTTTTTCCCTACTTTTCTGTTTACTGTAATATTTTTTTTTTTTTTTTGTAATTCGAAGCTTCGTTTTTTAGATATCTTCATGATACTTGTGGGATACATTAGTGGTATATTAAAGTTTATTTTAAGACAGTTTGCGTCTATCTGGTGGCAGTGTTGCCAGCTACAGACAATTCCCGATTTTATTGAAAAGTTTTGGAAAACTTCCCTTTTGTCTCTATTTGTTCCCTCTTGTTGGTTACATTCGAACAAACGTGCCACTGGCTGAAAGTCTCGTTCTTAGCCTACACAACGCACTTTAGAAAGTTTCAGTAGGATAATTAGGGGAAGTATAGTTCAGGTTTATAATAAACCATCTTCTGGAAATGGTAAGAAAATGGTAAATTTCTGAGGATTAATGAGATATTTCTTTTAATTTCATGCTTAATTTGTTAGATATTACCATGATACTTGTATAATATATTAGTGGGGTACCAAAGTTTGTTTTTAGATAGTTTGTGTCTGTCTGGTGGCAGTTTCCAGTCAAAACAATTAATTCCCTATTTGAGGTGAAAAATTCAGAAAATGTCTCTTTCCCCCCTAAATTATTTCCCTTTTGCTGGCTATTGGAACAAACGTACCACTAACTGAAGGCCTCCTCTTTGGTCTACAGAGCACACTATAAAATGTTTCAATAAGATAATTAGGGAAGCTGTAGCCTCGGCATATCTGTTGATTTTTGCTTCTGAGGCGTAAAATGTGTGAAAATTTCATGTGTATGATGACAGAGAATTTTTCCTTTCTCGCTTTCTATGGCAGCCAGCGACTTCAGGTTTTCACTGTACCTTGCCAATACACCAAATAAATTTTTAGGTGACTTGGACTCATGTGACTACAGTGATGCTAGCTAGAAAAAATCTTGAAATTCGGTTCGGGAACATTTTTGTAAATGTTCAGCCCTACATTTCCCTCCCGTTGGCAATATTGCAGTGTAACTTACACCAAAAAATAGCCACATTCGTCTTCTAAAAAAACAAGGCCTTAACCATATCAATCGGGGAAACAGTTTTTGAGCAATAATTCACTAACTGAAAATGTACGGAAACGCCAAAAATGACCTGGGTCCATAGGGTTAAAATTTTTCAATATCTCAAAAATTTTTAGATTACGCAAAATTATTTTATGACATTAAGAAGAGAATAGTTTCTAAGGCAGGGTTTCTCAATGTGGATGTCGTGATAGGATTTCATGGGGTCGTGAAGATAAACGGAAGAGATAACTATAATTCGAATCTTATACCGGAAAATATCTTTAAAAATTATTTTGAATTTTGTTCTGATAAGCATACTGTTATTTTATACATACTGTTAAGAACAACAAACAAAGGTCTACTAAACATTTTCAACAGGTGCTGGATTATTTAAAAATCAATTTAAATGAAAGAGGTACGATATGAAACTAATGAGAACTGCATATTGAAATATCTGAAAAATACAAATGCAATAAAACCTGCATATTGAAATACAATTAAAATTGAAAGCTAATGAGATAGCTAAGCATGGTGTGATTTCACTAGTGTGGCAATATCCGGTTCAATCTTCGTGACGCGCATTATCAAGCCATTTAAAATACTCAATAACTTTCTAACAACCGTCCAACTTCTTTTTAACCAAAATTAGAAATCACTTTATTTTTTTTACCATATGATCCAAAATTATGGGACTTATGAAGTTTTAAAATTTTCTAACGGCCTTCATTTTGAAACAGTATGATTGATCGGATTCAATATTTGTAATACGAATGAACTGACCAAATTTGGTTTTTATCCATTTACCGTATACAAGAAATGGATCTACTATTATAGAAATAGATGAATATCGTGAGATCTTCGCAATAGGTATATTAAAAATAGGTACAAGCTTATTACAAACCAGATGGGATCGCTGGCAAGAGGATGTGATAATATGGGGGCCGAGATAGGAATTAGGTTGAGAACCATTGATCTAACTTCTTCGTCTTCACGTACAATTTTCTATTTTAATATCGTCCATCATTTGTAACCTTCTTCACCCTCTTCCTCTCTTTCCTGCCACCATACCTTCTAGCATATCCCTCATGATAAAATTCCTTCTTAGCCAATGCCCCAACCAGTTTCTTTTCCTCTTTTCAATATCTAGAATTGTTCTTGTTTCCTCCACCATTTCTAACACCCTCTCATTCGTTTTCCGCTCAACCAGCTAATTCTCTCCATTCTTCTCCACACTCACATTTCGAAAACTTCCAGTCATTTTTCATTAATTGTGTAATGTCCATGTTTCTGCCCCATGCAGTACAATACTCCACACTGAGCATTTTATGAGTCTTTTTCTCAACTCTTTATTCAAGATCCACAAAACAGACTTTTCTCCCTCCTAAAGACTTCTTTCGCCATTTCTATTCTTGCTTTTATTTCACGTTCTCACCTCAAACCATTACTAATAATATTACCTAGATATCGAAAACTAGTCACCTGTACTAATTTCTAACCTCCTATTACTACCCACTTCGTTCCAATCCCCGTGGCTTGTTGTCTTTCTAACATTTATTTTCATCCCATATTCTTCAGAGCCCTTCCTCAAGTATTCCAATATGTTATTGATTTTCTTTTTAGATTCCGTAACAAACGCCATATCATCTGCAAACCGTTTACATCTAATCATTCTAACTCCTATCGAAATGCCATGTTCGTTATGTAGGTTATTTTTCACTATCCCTTGTAGATAGATATTAACCCTTTCCGCATGATTTTTATTTCTTTTAGCGAAAAGAAAAATACAGTATTGAAAACCCTCATATGGGAACTTGAAAAATGAATTAAAACTTGAATTTTAGATTTTTCACTTAATTCCGACGAGAAATATATGGCACACTATGCAGTAAGGTAAACTCTCCTAGAAGTGCGCAGGGACACAATTCTAAGAATACACTTGTAAACCAATTTCGAAGAACATTTTGTGAATTATATTTCGAGGTACAGATTGAGTCAACTAAACATCAACGTTACTACTATCGCCTAAGTCTGGAGCTGAAGTAGGAACAACATTACTTTGAGCTCCAGTAAATATTTCGAAATCATAACTGAAACATACCGGTAAAACTCCACTCAGAACAAATGCTTTATAACCCCATTTATGAGGTTTCTTTGCATTATATTGTTTTATCGATGATCTACACTTTATGGAACTGATTTGCTCATCCACTGCCAAGAATTCTTCTTTGGAGACTTCTCTCAGACGTTTGCGTATCTGTTCAAGAAAAGGCCTAATCTTATGAAGTATGCCATGGGCAAGTTCTGCAGGAATAAAAGTTGAATTGGCATTGAAATGAATAAATCGTTTGATCTTTTCAAACCGATCACATCTCATCACCTGATTTAGCGCTTCATGATCAAGCCTTCCGTTCTAGTAATGTCTAGTAGCTTTGAGTTGAATAATTGACATCTATAAAACCACACAATAAGCTGTTCAAGTTTATTTGCAGGCATACAAAATGATTTTGTTGGCCGAACTTGCGTTGAATATAGCTTCGACTGTTCAACTGCGTAATGAAGAATCTCACCAATGAAAAAGTACTTGAAATATTCAATAGGATTTTATAGCTATTTTGTTTCTTGAGCAGGTAAGTCTTGAGGTCCTTGAAATTTTACATCTTCTTGGGACTTTTCCATATTTCTAGGTCTCCGCTTGATGTTTTTCAAACCGCTCGATGACGTAGTCCTCCTATCCTGAGAATTATTTATGAAACAAAGAGGGTATCACTGAATTCAACGAGGGTAACAACATCTGAATTCACTGCATCATCAGAATTGGTTATGACGATCCTCTCAGGGGAAGGAGCAACAGAATCTTCATCCAAGTCCGATAACAAAATATAGGTATTTCTTGGATCTAGTGCTGATTCATCTTCGGATAAATCTGATAATTCACTGTCTTCACCATTTGGAAGTTCTCTGACAGCTACTGATGAACGTCCGTCATAAGAAAAGCCCTGGATCAATTGCTGTAACAGAATTGCAGAACGATTATAGTAGTTGTTACTTCCGCACTTCAAGGACATGAAAGTACCTGTAAACGCATGGTGTGACATATATGGCACATACTTTTTTTTCTACATTCCTCCAATACGAACATACACAATGAAGACCGTATTGTTGGAAAAACATCTCAAAGTACATATCTTGAATGTTATATTTTTTGATTGGAAAAGTGCACAGAATAAATTACACAAAAGCTAAAGTAAAAAAGGGGATGTGTCATATATGGCACGGCATACGGTAAGGGGTTAAATAATGTTGGCGAGATACACCATCCTCCAATTGCACTCTCCTCTGTCATTTACTTCCCTATTCTAACATTACTTGTTGGTTCATATATGTTTCTTATCAGTTCTCGATCTTTCCATCCCAACCCAACCTTCTTTAGAACACCCAACAACAATTTCCAATTCACTCTATCAAAACCCTTTTCTAGATCATTAAGATTACATGTTAGTAAAAACATAGTTTGACAGAGGAGGATAATCTTATAAAGGAAAGACGTTTTGAATACTTTTAGTTTGTGCCAAACCAATGGAGATTGAGTTGCGAAAATTTGCATGGGCACTTATTTTGTTTTACTAAATGCAATTAAAGAAGACAATATTATGCCTTTTATTCTTGATTCTACAAAGTGTTTGATTGTTAGAAAGGATGAATTACTGGTGCAGATTTGTTTCATTTTAACAAAAGTAGCTCTATTGATTTTTCTGTTTTCTGGGTAAATATTTCGTTATTAATTCTGGAATATGGCTTAATTTCTTTGATTTCATATGAAGCACCGTACCACTTATTTGCATATTAATTGGTATTCTACATGGAATTAAGCCCTCGAAACTCTAATATTGAAAGTTAATGTTGCATTTGAGCTTACATTCCAACTTCAAATAGGAGTAATTTGATCAAAGCCCCGTAAAGGACACATCATTTCAGTCTTATGACTTGATGGAGATTAGATTGGTGTCCAATATTCTAGTTCAGAAAGCCACCTTTCATGTCTCTCCATCTTTACAAAGAAGTGATAATATTCACTGACAGCATGTGACCATAGTGACAGATATCATTTTGAAAATAAAAGTGGCAGTAAGCCAGGTGTTTTGCAAGAAGAAATAATGATTGGAGATCAAAACCAAATTTTGATTGGAACCATGGAGAATGATCTTAGTGACCCTCATCATAGAAGATGATGTAACTAAATCAAGAAGCACTGCAGAGTACAGTGGGAAGAAACGAAACTTACAGACAATTTGATACTATTTTGAAAATACGTTTAAATTACTATACAAAATTATATATTAAAGTTAAACCATATAATTAGGATTACAGATGCGCACGAGATAAGATTTAAGGAATCTCATCTCGTCTAAAATGCCTCGAAAGAAACTTATTTTAATTTTTCAAATTATTACGAAAGGAGTATTAACTGAGAAAAAGCTACCTGTCTCGGAACAAACATCTGCATTTATTACTTTGAAAAAGTAGAGAATGCCTAATCTTGATAGTTAGCCTTTCGAAATCAAATTTAATTAATTAAGTAAAAATAAAGACATGCGGATACATTACGTGCATAAAAATACACGTTTAAGTGCTATTAATATTTTAAATATTATAAATATGGACATGGATGCTTCAACCTATCCTTAACGAAATTAAGAGTGTCTATACGCCATTTGTACACAGCATGTTGTATCGTTTTCTCTAACCAATTAACCCATACAATTATGACATGATAAGATTTAGTCCTACCATTTTGGACAAAATAATGATTCTTGTCTTTTCTAATCCTAATTTTGCCTACAATGGGAGAAAATAAATGATCGTGGAATAAAACTACAGAGAGATTACAAAAGAAAATTCTCTACTATGTGAAGATTTGTTAAATTGGTATATAGTTGTATTAATATTGTACGTCAGGTCAACATTTTTGGTTTTCAAGAAAGTTTAAGCTTTATTAACTAACCTAGAGGAAAATGAGGAAGGTATTGAAGATTTCTTTTTCTTTAATGAAGTTTACCTATATTCCCCATGACTCAGGCATTAAATTAGTTATGCATTAAAAGTAAACAAGTAAACATTCACAAATCTAACCTTCTGGACCAATGTTTCCCACTTGGTTGTCCGCCGACTCCTGGGACCCGTAGATCAAATTTAGGAGAGCCATGTAATTAATTACGTCTCATAATTTATAACGTACTTAATTTTGCAAAGTCTTTACTTTATAAGCTCTTTGGTGGTAGAGGCGAAAAAAATCCGTAACATTAAATTTCTGTCGGTAAAAATAAAAACTGATTTCAGCTAGAAGTCCGTATTTTGCCGAGTAAGCCACATATCGGTCTAAAATATTACGAATTCTTAAAATTCTTTTTTTTTTTTTTTCACTTGAACTCTCTTGATATTTAAGCGTGTTGTGGAACTGGTGGTATCATCATGCAACCCAACTCTCTTGGCGACATGATGTGGAACAGTTTGTACTGATTGGGTTGATCTCTTGCGTGTTGGTCTGTCCACCCGCCAACTGAACCAGATTCAACCTCAGGTTGTTGTTTGGAGACCACGCTAATAACAGGTCCATTCCTTCATAACCTATGTGTTGCATAAGGGCATAAAACATGAAGACTCAAATTCCAAAGTGCATTTTTCGCAAAAGAATGGAATTCTGCTTTCTTTGTTTCACTAAAAGTAATAATTTTACACGTCATGACAATTACCATTATGTGTTGCATCAGAGTATTTTTTATTTTAATGTTCAGTTTTATTTGTGTTCTATTCTCCAAAGCAATACCACTAATTTATTTCATGGATTTTATTTATACAATTTAACTTTCTTATACTACGCGATTTGATAAGAAAAGTTTTGGAAAGAAGACGAGACATAGAATTTTCGACGTCGGAAAGTGCTCTTGTTAATGTTCTCCTGACGTGAATAAACCACAGTAGTTCTGACCAACAATTTTCTTATGTCATAAAGTAATAAACTCGAACTGTTAATAATACAGTTGAGGCCACGCATTTCTTGGGGACTAGGTAGTTTCCTCTTTCCTTGCTTCTTTTTCTCAAGTTTTATCAGAAGTTTCTTATTTCCTCGTCTCTTTTCTTTTTCCTTCCACTAACAACACACATAAGAATAAATTTAAAGGAATGTACAAGAAACTCTTAAACTTAGAACATAGTGTTTCCTCACGTAAATAAACCACAGTATTTCTGACCAACAATTGGATTTCTTTAAACTTTCCAAATTCTCTTTTATGTTTAGAATTTTATTAGATGATGTATATAAAGATATAGTTGTCAACACACTTTATAATATACCTAAGAAATTATATCATAGTACGAGTATATGTAGCTTTTGTCTCTTGTGTCAAAAAATAATAAAAGGAAATCTACTTCGGCTTCTATATAATTTCCACATTCTTCTGTAGTCATATTTTCGTCAGTTACTATATTCTTATGTTCATAGTTCTTATGGATCCCATTGTATTATATTGTCTTTCATATTTCTTATACTGTATGTCAATTAATTTATATATACTATACAACTGAGGAAGTAACATGGAAAAGGTTAACTTAAATTGTATACAAATACTGAATGTTATATAAATTATCTCTTGAAGTAACAAGTAACACTTCCCAAGTGTAACACTCCGATTTTGATAAAATTTGGCAGGTAGATACTACACATAAAATAAACGAATATATATATATATATATATATATATATATATATATATATATATATATATATATATATATATATATATATATATATATATATATATATATATATATATATTTTTTCTGCGGAAAACGGTTGTAGCGGGCAAAAGCCACCACCAAAAATTTTGAAAGTTGACGCCCGAAAGGCAAAAATAAGTGGACCGAAATGAACGAATTTACGATATTGCAGACGTAAAATGAGGGAATACGTGTTTCGTATTTTCCTGGAAAAAATGTTAGGTGGGGCACGGACCTCTCCAAACCTTTGATCATGAAATATGAAAAGTGCTAGTAACAGTATGTCAGATTGTGTAAAGGACATGAAGAATTGCAACGAAATTTGTGTATGAACAATACGCAAAAAATAAATGAATACGGGTTTTCTTATTTTCTGCGGAAAAACGGTTTTAGGCCGCAAAAGCCCTCACCCAAAATTTTGAAAGTTGACGCCCGAAATGCAAGAAGAAGTGAACCGAAGTGAATGAAATTGTGCACAGATATTGTAGACATAAAATGAGGGAATACGAGTTTCGTATTTTTCTGAAGAAAAAAAAAGTTTGGGTGGGACACAGACCCCTCCAAAACTTTGATCGTGAAATATCAAAAGTGCTAGGAACAGTATGTCAGAAGTGCACCTTTTGTGTAGGGATAATACGCAAAAAATAAACGAATACGGGTTTATTTTCTGCGAAAAAAACAGTCTTAGGGGCAAAAGCCCCCACCCAAAATTTTGAAATTTCAGGCCCAAAAGTCAAGAAAAAGTGCACCAAATTGAATGAAATAGCGCACAGATATTGTAGACGTAAATTGAGGTAAATGAGTTTCGTATTTTCCTGGAAAAAGGGGGTTTACTGGGGCACGCACCTTCTAAACCGTTGATGAAATATCAAAAGTGCAAATAAGTATACGTCAGAAGTTCCTAAAGAGAATGGAGAATTGCAATGAAACTTCGTATAGGGACAATTTGCAAAACAATAAATGAAACGTGTTTTCATTTGTGCGGGAAAAGAGTGTTGGGGCCTAGGCCTCCTCCGAAAAAAAAGTAAATATTACCGTAATAGCATAGGAAGGAGTGGAACGAAGCTAATGGAATTGTGTGTAGATATTGTATAGACCCTATGTAAAATAAGGCCTTTCGTGGTTCTCAAATGTCCCTATCCGTTTTGCTTCAAATTTGGCACATCAACAGCAAACAGGAAATTAATCGACACGTGTTTTTGTTTATGCGGAAAAACATTGTAAGGGTTAAAGGTGCCTCCTGAAATACTATAAAATACGCTATACTGTTTGTGCTTGTTGTTGATCTGCCAAATTTGAAGAAACCAGATGGAGACACTTGTGAAATACGAAAGATTTTATTTTACATATCCAATATCTGCATACAATTTCATTCGCTTCGGTCCACTCTTTCCGGCACTCAACGCCTTGGTCCACTCAACAGTTTTTTTTCTTTTCAGGAAAATACGAAACACGTATTCCCTCATCTTACCTCTACAATATTTGTGCACAATTTCATCCACTTCGGTCCACTTCTTCTTGCCTTTCGAGCGTCAACTTTCAAAATTTTGGGTTGGGGCTTTTGTTTCCTAAAACCGTTTTTTACACAGAAAATAAAAAATATACATTTCTTTATTTTTGTTTATTGTCCCTAGACAAAGTTTTGTTCCAATTCTTCATGTCCTTTAGGCACTTCTGACATACTGTTATTAGCACTTCTGATATTTCATGCACAAAGGTTTGGAAAGGTATTTCTTTATTCCTTATTTTTTGCTTATTGTCCCTACACAAAGGTTTGTTCCAATTCTTCATGTCCTTTAGGCATTTCTGACATACTGTTATTAGCACTTATGATATTTCATGATCAAAGGTTTGGAGGGGGCCGTGCCCCACCCAACCGCTTTTTCCAGGACAATACGAAACCCGTATTCCCTCATTTTAGGTCTACAATATCTGTGTACAATTTCATTCACTTCGGTCCATTTGTTTTTGCCTTTCGGGCGTCAACTTTCAAAATTTTGGATTAGGGCTCTTGCCTCCTAAAACCGTTTTTCCGCATAAAATAAAAAATACACGTACTCGTTTAATTTACGTGTAGTATCTACCTGCCAAATTTTATCAAAATCGGAGTGTTACACTTGGGAAGTGTAACTTGTAAGCAACACTTTTCCGAGCTAGAACAAAATAGCTAACATATTTCTTTCCCTCGTTAGATACTTTGCTGTGAGACCAACAATATTCAATATACAATGTACGCTGATTTCATTTTGTTACTGTATTTATGCGTATAGAATCCGTATCCTGTTTTTGATGGAGAAAAACGAATAAAGTTATCTCTCACTTAAGACGCAGTATACTAATTTTAACGGCAAAAAATCACTGTTTTGTTTCCAGTAATTTTGTCAAAAGATGCAGAAGTAAGTACAAGTAATTACTATTATTTTCTCATAATACACAAACTTCGTCAGGTAAAATTGCAGGTATTGCGGTTACTACTTCTATATTCGTACAATTTTATCGCAAAATGTACGTACTGTATACATTGACTTCTTCAAAGCGTGCGTGGTTTCAAATAGTTGTCGAATATACCTATATATACCCTATATATTTCACACACTGCGTTTGGACCTAAAATTTCGGAGAAGGTAAACATTATATACGCGTGCATAGGGTGATGTATCTTGAAAGACAAATACACCATAGAACATCTTATTTTCATATCTATGATCAGTCAGCTTTTCGGTTATTATGGTTCAATTCGACGGCTTTGTCTCAAAGGAATGTATCTACATTTTTTTTAGATACGATCATTTCTGACATTATCGTAGCTCTAATGTTTCTTTCTGTGAAATGGTTGATCAAATAAAAATCATTTTGGATTATCAAAACTCAAATCAAATACGAAAAAAGCAATTTCTTTTCGCGATTCTGAAAAACTAACTTCTTGTAGATACGTTCCTATGACACTAAATCATTGAATTTTTTAATGCTTGTTGTTGTTTATTCACAGCCTGTCAGCTGTGCTCTAAGTATTATTGAAATCAAGAAAGATAGAGTTTCTTTTGTCTCAAAGACAGAAGGGACGACCTGTAATATACCTGGTAAAGACGTGAGTTTGGCGCGAAAGGAAACAAAGTGATATGCACGGCTTCAAAAGGAAGAAGAACACAAAAGAAAGTGCACTTCTGAAAATGATTTGTTTGAACTTTATACACCAAAATACATGAAGGTAAGCAGTTCAAGTAATGAAGAGAAAAACCCAGCTGAGAATGTTAGAGAAAATGTAAAAATGGATGCGTGTGTGCTCGGACCCTCTTTAGAGATGTAAAAGAGGAAAAACTAATTTTATTACTCCAAGACTGGTTGCTGCTCTTGATTGATACAAGATCACTGATAGATCTGACAGTGACCGCAGAAGCACTGATGTATAGGAACTAGTAATAAATAGCTCATCGATTCACTAATGCCGAGAGAAAATCCGCGGTGGCTCAGTGGTAAAGCCTTCACCTCTGGTGCTAGGGATCCCGGGTTCGATCCCAGCCCCCGCCAAGTGAACTTTGTGGTGGACAAACACCGTGTGCGTGGGTTTTCTCGGGGTTCTCCCGTTTCCTCCCACTTTCTTCATTCCACCATTTCATTCATTACTCATCATCACCGTCTCCTTTAGCCTAACCGGCATAACCATGGGACGTAAAACTAAAAAAATTCATTTCATTTTTCTCTTTCTATCTGAAAATTTTTACCTGAATTCAAGATGTTGGACTTCAAGATGGCCGCCATGACAATGCTATACAAAATTAGATTGTTCTCTTTCTCTAGTTCCATTATTCAAGATATCTTCCCATTTCCTTAAACCGTTTCTAAATTACAAAGATTTCTTCCGAATTTTCCCCATATACTATCTATTGTAATCGGATTCAAAACTTTAGGTCGCTTGAGGCACCATTAAAATTATTCAATGGATCTAATTTTTCTCCTGACTTAATTTAGTCCCATGTGGAACCGTTTTAGGGCGCTCATCCAAGGAAATTCCTAAATTTATTTTTCCCCATATAAATAAGGACCACCCTAATATATATATTAGAGAAAAAAAATAATTCCAATTGGACTGAAGTTTTGGTTTTGGTAGCTAGCTAGTTTAGATTTAAACACTGTTAAGCAGAACGACCGCTCTCCCGTTGTTGCGGAGTGGGGGGTTATAAAATCATATATAAGAGAGAAGGGAAATATCGGAGGGATGGCAGATTCTTTCATTCATTTCAAGCAGTTGAGATGGAATTTTCTTTCAGGAGGAGCGGCCGTGTTCCTGAGGTCTCGCTTTTTCTTCGCTTTTTTTTTTAAAGTCAGGAGCGAGGGTGCAACCGAGAACATGGCTGTGGCGTGGGAAAAGGCTGTGACGTAGGTAGGCCCAAGATTTTAGATTTGTATTAGAGGAATACGAATCGGAATGTATAAATTCTTGTTTATGACCTTGAGGTTTAACCAAGGATATGTGTTCCATCCCTGGATAGGAAATTTGTGTGGAAATGAAATTTAGTAGGGAATATTAGATCTTTTGGAGGCAACGTCCGTTTTGGGCGTTGGCTGTTACATGAATTTTGATTGAATTTTAGGGAAGGCCGTTGCTATGGCAACTGGAGCCGAATAAGTTATATTTTTAACAGTTAGTTGTGTTTGACTAGCTGGATTACAAACTTTTACACAGCTGATTCCTCACGTAAGGGGATAACAGGCTGTGGGGGTTGAGATTGTTTCCTGTTACAGAGTCTTGAATGAAGTTGTATTCCTGAGTGAAAGAAATTTCCCTATTTCCCATTTTTCCTGTTTAATGGTTAGCTAGTTTTATTTTCTAAAAGTTTGTCCAGTAAAGGTCAATACTTGAATTAGGGAGTTTAGGCCAGACAGTGCTCAGAATGTTGGGGCTGTCGTTTAGAGATTTCGAGGTTTATGATGGGTTGCACGAGAACGCATGTACAGAACCTCTTTTAGAGAAAATCTTTTTTTTGAACGCTTCTGGACTGAAGCAAACAAAATTTAAGGTATTAAGTAGGCGGTGACCTCTAGTTCTAAAGAGGTGAACCTATTTTTTCACAGGCAACTGAACACTTAGAGAACTCATCTTCTATTAATTAAGGAACTTTTGATTCAATGAGATAATTTTCTACTTTTTTTTTTTTGATTTCCTGAATAAAATTTTCTTCTAATTGGAAAAGCCTAATTTATATAAAATTCCCTGTACCTTGAGTATTATGATTAAGTTAATATTGTTCCGTAATTATCCTAGACAATTAGCAAACATGTATTTTATTTATATTATGTAAGCGTCTCTTGAGATTAAGTCTCAGGTTTTGATACGAAGAGGAAGAAGAAGGGACATTACACCAGTTATACATTAATTTCTTTCAGAATGGTTGTCTAACGCCTAATGTTGCTCTGTAACCCTTATTTTTACAATTTAAGTCACGCTCACAGCGGTATATATACGGAAAAACAAGTTAACAAAATGTAATGGTTCTGATTAATACAGGATTGGAACTCAGAATTGAGTCCTATAAGTTGAAAATCGTTTCTAGATTAATGGTGAAATAATTTTCATGTAGTGCTGCATCAACTTGCGTCAACAATGATGGACAATGAAATCTACATTGCAATATCTGCTCTAAAACTGACGACAGATGTTTAAAAATGTTCAAATCAGGGAGACTGAACTGTGTAGGGGATATTTCCTAAAGTTACTTCTAAACAACTCTGTGTGTATGTGTGCACTGTCATCCTAGAGCATTGTATCGTTATTCGGGAACAATACATGTGCTATAGGATGCACTTACTCACATGTAATGTCCACATAATCACTGACAGTAATTCGTCCTTTTAGAATGAAGATAGTCTCAACGAAATACCATGAAATTACGGCTCATACCAACACAAAGTCGCCACTGTAGGAAGTAGTCATCCGGAGCTTACCGGCAATTGGGCATCCGCCATACATGAACCCGACCTGTTGTTGGAAACCAAGAGAAAGATTACTCATTGGACTACATTCCTCTCTTTCAATCATTGACACTCCATGTTTTAGTTTGTTGGCATAATCTTTTATTTCGAACTACTGTGTTTGCAGCAGTGGTGAAAGGTTTCCAAATGGGCACCCGACAGATAAAAAAGTTATGTAGCTCTATCGCACTGTGGTTGTAGAAGTAGGAAAAGATACTGACTGAGCTCTGTAATCAGTTCTGCTGTATTAACTCTGCGGTTCCTTGTGACAATCGCCTTGAGCGTTCGGCAATCCTCTTTATTTTGACTTAGTTCCATTCACTTTTCATTTTCTGTAATAATATTTTGCCACGATTTCTGTATGCATCTTCACTTTGGACATTTATTCTCAATATACGACACCTAACATAGTGATAGTCTTGAATACACTTGCCCTAACTAACTGCGCACCTACAATTAACTATTACCCAACACAGCACTAAGACAATACAGTCTCAGTTCACAAATTTTCAGTTTTACTAACTCAAAAATATGAGTGTCCTCATTATTTACAAAACTTTCTGTAGATATTAGAGCAAAAATACAGTTACGTATGGTGTGCACTAGTTGAATCTCATGCTCTTCGGCCGATAATATTTGAAATTAATGAAAAATATTCTAACATATCAACTATTTGAGTTTTGGTTGATAGTTTACGTAAGTGAGCAACAGTGGCTGGTAATATGAAGATGTACGATCTTGTTCAAAATCTCTTGGCCATCCACTTTGTTATAGAAGGCCATATTCTAGCAACCATGCATACTTAATTCTAATGGTTTGGCTCCAAATAAAGATCCAAATTGACCAAAGAAATTGATCCAAATTTACTTTTTAAAATTTAATTCCGACTATAAATAAGAGTGCAAGGTTTTCTAAAAAGAGATTGGTGGTAGCCAGGCTTTTTAAACAATACTGTACATAATATATTTAATATGTATCAAGTATTGTTTCTATAAGTCAAGAATCAAGTACAGACATGAAGATTAACAGACTATGGCATAGCAAAGCAATTATAGCGATTTGTTCGGGTAAAAAGAATCAAGATTCCTTTCTGGTATCATTATTTTACTTGTAGTATATGAATTTCTAAATATCAGCAAAATAGTTCTTTGGTGCTGTCAGTCACTCATATCACGCTAGAGGCTTCTCCAATTTACGAGTAGATTGAGTTTGGTGGCACAATATTGTCATACATCTTAAAAGCATTTACATAACCTCATAGAGAGACAGGTTTCAATCATACATCATTGTATACTAAACTTTTATTTATAATCGTAAATAATATAACTAATACATAAACAATAACATACATGAAAGTAAAACAAACAAGAACATCCCAAATTCGAACCACAGCATCTCCATTGTGAATCAAATCTGGATATAAAACAGTGATGGGAGAATTATCATTGTTGGTCATGACTCATGAGAGAACTTTGGAGAAGATTTCGCTTTGTCGACCATTCAGGCGATATGTTAGCATGTATGGTGCAATAAAAAAATGTTCAGCGGTATTGGCCGAAATTATGACAGAGAACAATTGGAATTCAATGTGTGTGGCTACAAACATTCCAATCATTGCTCTTTCAGAAATTAAAATTATTTCCCTTGAGAATGCAGTTTTATCTCTGAATTAGGATACCTGCTGCTGAAATTAGGATTATGACTTTCAATATTCGAGAAACCATAGAAAGGATGCAGTAGACGATGTCATCTTTACTTCCCTTATAAGTAGTGAGGTCCCTCATGTTGTGTGGTTAGCATACACGCATTCGCGAGGAAAATCTGGCTTCGATTCCTGGTGAGTCGCATGCCATAATAAGACGTAACTCTACTTTTCATCGAGCCATGGTAATGCAAACCAACGTTAAACTTCAACTAATCTTGTCAGTGGTAGGAACACAGCTATTCTTCGTTAATGCATCAGCTTCAAATGTTTGTTTTATTTTTCCTACACCTAACTAGTATGGATCCAACTACGCTTCGGATTGGGTTCCTTGATATAATAGAGTGCGAGACATACATTCTAAGTTAGAAGGATAAGGAACCAATTGTAGTCCATGACAATGAGTGTTCTGATGATCGCTTTAGCTATGTTTTATATGCTTTTATTTTTCTTTATAAATATATATTAGTTGGTATTCTCGTAAGAATATTACAATCACCAGTGCTATTAGTTCTTCTTAATTTTTGTCTTGAATAAGTGTCCTAAATTTCATTCTAAATGTATGGGTGTTCCTTACACACCAAAGCGCATTTACGTATATGCATTGTGCACGTAACTGATGGATTTCTTTCTTAGGAAATATTTTTACATGTACTTTTACATACATCATCCAGACATATATGTCAAGTTATATTTGCAACGATAGCAGGGATAGTAAATTCAGTAATGACCTAGAGTAATTTTAATGAGATAAGACGAATAGTTAGCACTTTGGAATACATGAGAATAGTTCTTGATTTAGGCATAAAATGTATGAAAACAAAATTTAAAGTTTATGTTAGTAGGTCAAATGGCATAAATATGTAAATCTGTATCACTCTCTTTGTATTATAAAGATCAGCTTTTTAAAAAAATATTGTGCACTTTAATCTCAGTTGTATTAAAAATATATTACTTGTGTGATTCCACTGCACCTTCTTTGAGTTGTATTCTGGTGGGATTTCTGAAAGTAGGTCACCTTTTCAAACACTAGGCAACGATTGGCTTGATGCTCATTAATAGTCATTCTTCGTGACTCAAGACAAAATGCGTTATTCAAATAACAGTCCTAGATCTCACAACATGGAATCTTAGAGGAGGCCAAAGAAAGAAAAACAATAAAATTCAAAATTTCTTTCCTGAGGTCAATGCCCTCTTCGAGTCACTCATATTTAAGTTCGTAGCACCATGGGGATTTTCGTCTGTTATCGAAAACCTTACTAAGAATTATGACGTGATTCAGTCAAGTACGTAGGTTGAAAAGGAACTACAAGGAATCTTGTTGCAAGGCGGAGGAAAGATTTTATCTCGAGTACTTTTACAGTTCTTGCGTGTGAAACTTCATGGAGAGTTCTAAAACATGCATTGAAGTTTCGTGCATGTGTATGACATCATCATATATTTTCCAAGCAAGATATAATTTATAATAATTAAAGAACAGATTTATCGAGTTTTCATTAGTATGTGCTACACTACCGGTTTCTTCCCACTTGTAGTTAACTGGCCTACTTCTTGAAGAAATTTTGAAATCTAATGGAGATATACTGTAAAGGAAAGTAACCAGGAACAAACTATTTTTTTGTACGATTTTGTTTATTTTTTATCAGTTAATTGTGACTGTGTTGTCACACTAGTATTATCTACCAGATCTTTTGTAGTTTACTTATTGCTGGTACCAAAATTCAATCATTACAACTATAATGAGATTGTTTTCTTTATAAGACGTTTACCACTAAACGAGCTGTTACCGCGGCTTCACTCGCATGTATTTTGGGAATTATTACAGATAATCCTTCCTTAATATTTCATGTCTAACTAGTAGTTCCAACAGAAGCAATTCTGACGAAACTACTAGTTGGAAGTAGGGACGTGAAACTCAATATACAGTATTTGTATTTCAGATTTTAAATAATTATACTGGAGTTTTAGCCTTATATATATATATATATATATATATATATATATAATATATCACCAAGAAAGAAAAAAGGGGTGTGAAGAAAAAGGACTAGGGATTACAATTATTATAACAAGATGCTTATATCTCGAAATCTCTTAAGATTAGAAAATGAAATTTGGCATATGGAATTCTCATGTAAAGTTATTACACACATGTTACAGCGTTTTTTTTGTTTTTTTTAATATTTGACCTAGGGGGAAGAAAATTCGTGGTTACAATTATTGTAATAAGATATTCATATCTCGGAAAATTAGAGATATGTGGCAGCGCTTGTAACGTTATTAAGAAATGTAACGTGAGCTTTGCAACGGCACTAGACTGTGGGTACAAGCTCTCCACAAGAATATGATCGAGGTGACAGTGCTTACTGATTCTGTTTAAGGAAACCTATATTCATGTTCCCTCTGTTCTGTTATACTTTGACCGTTCCTCTAAAAATATAGTACACGCACACATTTTCAACCCGAAATCAATATCATTTCTGGAATAGGCCTACGTCATTGTTTACATAAGTACTCGCAATTTCAATCGATTAAATTAATGTAATCATCGATAATGTCTTTAAAATGGATTTTCCCACAATGAACAATTTTGCGAGTTTTTCTCTGTCACCCTCGTAACTGCACCCATGCTTTCAACCACAATGGCAAATATCTTCATTTTCTTGTCAACATCAAAACATTCTTCCGATTTCCTGTACTACTGGATCTTCTCTTTGTCTGTCACTTCCAATGACATTCCTTCTTCAAACCTTCCAGTCACATCCACTATATATAAACAGAAATCAGTTTCAATAAAATGTCAGGTTTCACGACTTTCTCCTGCGTCCTAATCGAGTTCTCTTTAGTGACCCTTTCTTTATACATTAGCGTTCAATCAAATTAACGATTTCATGATGCCGATGTATTCTTTTAGGTTTGTGTGTAATACACTCTCCTAAAAATACAATCCAACGTTTCATTCTGATAATCAACCATCAACCATCTTCGCCTGAGCTACGGGAGCTTTAATCCAGAAAATGTTCATTTGGAGCTTCAGAGCATTTATGAGTCGGTTATCGACCATCCAGTCATCGTGGAAGAGAAAAGCGATGGAAATTGCTGAGTTCCTAAAATAATGAATTCATTTACCTCGTGAACTCAGTTCCTTCCAGTCATTAAAATGGTTGTCCTGCTCCTGATACTTGACTTTTATCAACTTTTCCATGGAGATACTTCCCTGAATTTTCAGCTCATTGGCCATCCTCTTCAATTTCCCTTCTAAGATTGCTTTTGCTGCTAAGTACCTTACTGTAGAGTCTACATTTTCAACCAATTTCAGTAACATTTTGTTGATTCCTCTTCTGATTATTCTCCTTACGATTGGTACCCCCCTAACTTCCATTCTCGTATCGTATGGAAAAAAACTTGTGATGGACATGGGCAGATTTAAACACCTCCTTACAATACCTCTTACAGAATCATTTATTAAATTCAATGTCATGATCCACACGTAATAACATTTTGGCAGAAGGTACATTGAAAGCAAATACGCCTTCTGCTTCGGGTTTAAACGCAGACGAACTGGCCGAAACAAGTGAAAGTAAGTCATGTAAAAAAAAAAAAAAAAAAGTTTTCCACAAATACAACATAATTCATTGTAAGTAATTGTAATTCATTGTAATTTCTAATCATGCTTTTTATACCTCCGGAACAGTTTGATATATCAAGTTACTGTAAATGTCATTATAATCTTTATATCTATTAAAATGCATCAATGTGATTAGATGTGATACTTAGCTTACAAGCAAGGGGCGCGATATCGAGACTCGAATTGCGCAATAAGAGTTACATATTCTAAAAGAGCATCAGGTAGTTAGTAAGTTACCAAATTATTAGCTGCAGTCCGCCAGTAGGGAAAAAGTTATGGGACTGTAAAGTTCAGAGCCTGGCGTACGAAAACAACACAAAACTTAGCATTTGGGTTGTTCCTCTTTGTATTGACAAGAGATAATGAACTCTAACGTATTCCCATCACAGAACATGATGTTTGACAAGAAAATCTGTATGAGAAGAATTGTCAGTGTTGCCATCCATAGAAATTACAGTGTTGCCAGAATAAGAATACCGCGAAAAGCTTGGTTTCTAGCGAATGAAAGGGTGAACACAACGGTGTTTTGTGACATCATATTTTCGTGGCTCGCACGGAACTACGTTTTACATAATACGTTATTTAGTTTGTAAGAATCAAAGTAGTTATAATATACTTGTATTAACATTACAAAATATTATTTAAACAGAAGTGCAAAAGCTACCAAGAGAACACTAGTATGAAGGTGCTTCGCAAAATAGACCTCACGATAAACCTGTGAAAATGTCATTCGGGTTCGAATCGGTTTGTTCGTTGGGCATTTATGGTGAGGCATACCGACAGACAGACAACACAAATGCCGAGCACCGCGAATCGTAAAACTCGGTTCGTGTTGTCAGTGATCGCTGTACCAATTCTGCGCTCCCCTGTTCCGCAACATGATTCGCTTTGCTTTCTATAAAGCGGGATACCTGGACATCGCATCGGAAGCATTCCAGACACCAATTCTGTTTTGAATCCCTTACCACAGAAATGTGTTATCACTGCGCGTCGCTGGCTATCGTCCGATGTGCATATTGTACTAACTGTTTTTGTTTGGATCAGTCGATACTTTCTGCTCTTCATATCAATTGCGTGGCTTAACACTGTCATTTACATAGTTATCTCCCCTTCCCAAACAAATATCATTTGCTATTGCACACACAAACAGGTTATTCCTTCTGTTTACCATAGTCTCTCATGTTCACTTTGCAGCCCCATAATTTTGCCCTACTGGCGGACTGCAGCTAATAACGTGGCCACTTCATGATTGATGCTCTTTCAGAATATACTTTATAACCGTATTGTGCAACGCAAGTCCCGATCACGTACTATTTGCTTGCAAGCTTTTCGAGGTATTCTTATTCTGACAACACTGTAATTTCTATGGATGGCAACACTGACAATTCTTCTCATACAGATTTTCTTATGTCAAACATCATGTTCTGTGATGGGAATACGTTAGAGTTAATTATCTCTTGTCAATACAAAGAGGAACAATCCAAATGCTACGTTTTGTGTTGTTTTCGTACGCCAGGCTCTGAACTTTACAGTCCCATAACTTTTTCCCTACTGGCGGACTGCAGCTAATAATTTGATAACTTACTAACTACCTGATGCTCTTTCAGTATATGTAACTCTTATTGCGCAATTCGAGTCTCGATATCACGCCCCTTGCTTGTTAGCACTTTTTCGAAATAAAGCCTTCCGAGAAAAATCAAATTTTCAGTTCTTTACAACTTTCTTTCTATTTTTTTTTTTTTTTTTTTTTTTTTGACATATCGTGAGCAGTACTTAATACTGAGGTACTTTGGATGTATGTTGCACCGTCCGTCTCACTTGCGTTATTACTGTTATAGAGACTTCCACAATCTGGATAATTGTGATACCGTAGCATGCTTTAGTTTGCAACACTGAACAATAAGGCATTGTTTATTTTCGTTTACTACGTAGATTTAAAATTTGTATTAATAGTGTTAATTGGAGCGAGTGTGTGTATGTGTTTGTGAACATCTAGTGTTTCTTCGACATGATAATTATTAACCTTTACGATGTTTTTTTGCGGGGGGAAGGGGGTTGTTCTGCTGCTGCAACATACATTACTACTACTAATTCTTTCTTACCTTCGCCCTGCGCCCGTTATATTAGATTTGTGCAAGCCGATATTATATTCGTGTTATGTGTATCAAAAAGACTTCATACACCAAATTTCGTCTTGCCTTTGATATGAGCGGTCATGGGTTCGATTCCCGGTAAGGACACTCGGTCGAGAAAGCGTACAAGCTTTTCTTGACCTATCATCCTGAGCGATAAGAGGCAAATACCGAGATTGTACCTAACAGAATGGTCCTAAACCACATCGTTCTTTCCTCATTTCTTTCTTCCTTTTCCGGTTCCCGAATAGTATGATGGCCAAAGGACGTCATCTCTCATACGTGAGGGGCTATAATGACCATAGATACCGAAAGCCTATAAATCTAATTCCTAATCCTAACCAATTTCGTGCCTTCATATTCAGTTTCGTCCAGAGGGTCAAAGAAAATAATACCGCTTTACATCATCATCACGCGTTGATTTTTAAGAAAGAGAGCGGGTTATATTTAAAAATAACTGTCATGTCAAATTTAATCTTATTCGGTCAAGGGGTTTCCAAAATTTAGTGATCAGACAGTTTATGGTATTTCATTTTTATTGTAAGAAAAACACTATGGTGCGTTTAATGCTGAATTTCTAATGCGTGTTAATATAGTTGAACCACCATTAATGTAAAATTAAAATACCATTTACCCAGGTCTGAAATGAAAGAATGTGTATCCATTAAAACTTATAGTTTTTGAATATTGCTGGTGTTGTGAACAGTAGAACTATGCAAGAGAGAATTTTACATTAGAAGATGGAAATTCGACCCTCTTTCGTGACTGATTTCAAACCCAAGTAACAGAAAATTCTTAGGCCTCAAAGGAAATACACTTCATGTTTCATGAAGACCGTACAATTTTCACTTTCGAGCGACGAAAGGGGCGAAGAAAGTATGGTAATAATGAAAAAATCAAATTCGAGATATCAACGAATTTACACAATGGTTCATACATTATACCGAAAAAGTTATTTTTTGACATCTGTCCGTTCATCCTGATGTACACTCGCCTACAAGCCATACCTCAACAAATGTTAAACTTAAGGTTTGTATACGATTCTTCAGATGGTTCTTCGAATTTTCTTCCTACTCCTAGCTGTAAATAAAAAAAGTTTACTTTAAGGGTAAAATTCAAAAAATCGTTTTTCTTAAAAACAGTTCAAACTATATTAATTATATTTTATAAATCAATTTTTCAAATACAACTCCATCATGTGATATAAGTCCTTTTTCGGAGAAAAATCAAGAAGGGGTAGTACATTCTCGAGGGCTGATTTTTTCGGACGGTTTTCTCAAAAAACGTCTCAGGCAAATATTTCTTAAACAAATATTTCATTAATAACCTGACAATACGGTGTAATTAATTTGTCCTGAAAAGATACACGATGGGTAGTTTATTCTAGTGAGTTGAGTTTTTTTTCGGAGGACCAGACAATATGTTATAACTCATTAGTTCTGAAAATATCTACGAGGGATTATTCTTGGAGGTGTGTTCTTTCGCACGATTTGTTCAAAAACGACTCAAGATATTTTTCTTCATATTTCATAAATAAATATTTTATTAATAACCAGACAATATCTTATAAATCATTAGTCTTCAAAAGAATTACGAGGGTTAGTTTATTCTTGGGAGTGAATTTTTTGAACAGTTTTCTCAAGAACGATTTAGGCGATTTTGGTCATATTTCATAAATAAACGTTTCATTAATATCTCTATAGCGTTGTGTAAGTCATTACTTAGGAAAAAAATAAAAGGGGAAGTTTACTCTCGGGGATAAGTTCCTTTTCCGCCTACTTTCTCAAAAGCTATTCAGGCGATTTTGATCATATTTCATAAATAAATATTTTCCTATTGTTCCCTGTTGTTGTCGTATAAATCATTTTCCTGAGAATGTCCATAAAGGGTAGTTTACTATTGTTCTTTTCTGACACTTTAGTATAATAGCTCTCATGCGATTTTGTTGTTATTTCACAAACGAACATTTGATTAATAGCACTAACATATGACAAGTAATTTCTTTAGGAAAAATCTACAAGCGGTCCTTTTGGAAATAAGTTTTCTTTGTCTGAAGTTTTCCGAAAATACCTTATAATTTTGTTCGAAATTTACTAGAATATGTTCCATTAATAACTGCAACAAAATATAATTTAGTTTAAAGAATTGGAGCGAGAAAGTTTAGTGCGGGGGCTACTGGCTTTTATTACGAATGCTAACGGATAAAAATAATTAATATTATTTTAATTTATTGTGAGTTCAGAATTTGGTATAGATGTACTCATCTGTATCATTTTGTCCATTGTAAATCATAATGAGCTTCATATTATCCGGAGTAAATTTGGAGCTCAAAGAGCCCTGTAGCTTCTACAGTCCCTTTAAGTAGCTCGTATATATATATATAACGGGAGTGTGCGATATTTCACCGCGAGGACTGAAATTGTCAGTCACATTCATGGGGAATTCCACATAATCTTTATTTTGTTTAACAAACATGAAATAATACAATATATTACTCAAAATACTAATAATAGTATGATATTATTATTAATATGAGATTGTTATAACTTGTACACCATGCAATTAAAGATAATAGAATGCATTTATATATCAATACCACCACGCTGTTCATTGGGACAGCAGAGTTTTGTACGCTGTTACATGACTTAGCTGATGTAAAATACTGTCTTTCTAGCAATATGTCTATCCATATAAAATATCTATTACAATATTTAATGTGACTAATTATATTAACACATCTGTTCAATACTCATTCAACTCGATATATGCTGGGTTTACAAAAAACAAAAATTATCTACATTTAAAAACTTTCCTTCTAGCCTTTGCCAAAGCAAAGTCATTGATGATATCATCAAATAAACTGAGAAGTTTGTCACTTTCTATGCACATAAGGCTGAGGTTACATAATTTATCCTCAGACATTGTAGTTCTAAATTTATTTTCTACCGTCTTTAAGTGAGTAAAAGATCTTTCTCCATGGCAATTTGGAATCATCAGACAAAGGAAAATTGTCAGAATTGCTTCTCTACTAGGAAATGATAATTGAACATGATCATTAAATATTACTTTATACAGATCCTGATGTGTCAGATTCTCATGTTCATGGCTTTGACTATGTTTGATATATTGATAAAAATATTTGAGTTATCCAATAAAGTTATTTATACAACTGGTGTAGGGTTCTATCGGAGGCCAGTTTATCCCTAATCTTAGACAAATCAGTTACGAGTCACCAAATTGTCTCTCTAAGTTATCAAAAGTAACACTTACAAGAAGTAAGAAAATCTGATAACGTGCATAGTCTACAATAGTTCCAACTAAAGAGGCTTTTACTATGTTTTCATATATCCGAAATGAAAGGCAATCATAATTGTAGAATTCGTTAGAAACACAGTGCCTCTTTCAGTACACCGTGTTTCTAAGTGCTGTCTGGATTTTCAATAACGATTATTACGTTTCAATAGTATCCACGTTCGTATTTCCCGATTGATTTCCTCATAATAGGAATTGGTTCAACCACTGCCATTAAATGTACACACAACGAGGTACATATCAGTCCTATTTTTCTGCACTTAAATACGCGTTCACATCCTATCTTGCAGCCACAATATATAAATTAAAATAGAGCCCAGAGCTGGAACTTTCACTGTTATGATTGGTTCCAAACACGTTTCAATTCTCTGCGATCCCCAGGAAGTAGGGGGTAGCTTGTTATCCTTCCAGAGTTGTACCTGATGGTAAACCCGACTCATCTTCACCCTGGCAAACCTCAATGTGTAGTCAAAACCTAGGGGCATTTCGGTGCTCATCAAGCAGAGTAGGAGAAGAAATTTGGGAATTCTTTGGTAGTAATCTGTGACAAACTTTATTTTCTGTGTCATGTCTAATTAAACTAAAACATTTGCAAATTCGGAAACCGAGGATTTTTTCTATTTCATGAATTTTGTAATATATGCTATGACAGGGATGCAAATAACCACTCGACCGGGGCTTATTCCCTGCTACTTCGTGAATATCATAAGCCTATATTTGTTTACATTTCTTATTTTAACTTAATTTCTTTCTATTTTAGTTTAATTTAATTTCTTGTCATAAGTTAGAAAAGACAAGGTAAATGTAGAGAATAACATTTATCAAATTTAACTAACAAACTGGTTTATATTAGTTATGCTATCTTAAATAACTTAAACTAGAAATACAAATCATTGAACAAAGCAACCACGTTTATTTAAAAATAATAAATGTGTAACAATTTCGCCAACTATATTAATGCCACATTGACTTGATCCCTAGTCTTCCGTTGCAAGCGCTGCTATCGGCTGAAGGAATTCCACTCGCTTTCTCTCGCTTAGCAACAGCTGAACCTTTATTGGCTCAACGCGTGGGTGTGTGAGGGTGTGAGCTTTAGTTCGCATTTTTGCCACGGCTCAAGACATTTTGGCAGCACAATAACTGAACATTTTAGCTTTATCAGACAGTGCATAACTTGGGTCCAATAGTAGCAAAGTGGCTCAGATCATCTAATATTTATAATGTGTACTAATAAAATACGTAGGTATACTGTCCTATTTTAGAAGTGCATATGTAACTTTCTTTTGTATTTCATTCATCATGAAATTAAATCCAACTGAGTTTTAAATTGTTTCTTAGGACACGAATTGAATTCCTGGATTCATGGGTGCAAATTCCATTATGAAGGCTTCATGGTTATGGGAATAAATACAGCATGCGGATATACGTATACCAAAAAAGCTATAATGGAAAAAATAGCGAACAATTTCTGCTAGGTGGCCACTAAAAGCAAGCCAAGGTAGAGCGTACCTGTTGGCTCCATGCAGGGTTATTCACAGTGAACACGCGCTTAAACAAATATAGTGTTTAAAAACACTATCAAACCTATGCGCTGGATGTCCACTGAAAGCAACAAGCGACTGCTGGAAAATTGTTGTGACAATGGACGAAGCATATAGGCCTATCTACCTAAATAACTGCAGAGTTCTGGACATCTATTGTGGTGTACATGATAAAGACTGATGTAACTTTCCACGTTAATGTAAAGAAGATTCCCCCCCCCCCCAAAAAAAAAAACTTGTTTTGACTGGCATTTACTACAGAGTAAAGTTCAAGATTCACAAGATACAGAAACAATGATAAAGTGAGTGCTTCCCTCAAGAACATATCTATTTTATTTACTGAAAGGATATACAAGCATTGTATGCGGAGGATACTCCTTATTTGGAACTGTACCAGGATGAAGCTTCAAGTCACATGACCAAAAGTTCGGTGGCCTTTTACCGACGCATGTTAAAGAATTCTGTTACACCATTATGTTTGAGAATTCAGAGATGAGTTGCAAATGTTTCCACTCTTTCAACTAAATACTTGAGGTCATTCCACGTCGGTCATTCACGGTAAGTTATTTTGTGGAGAGTCACAAGTAAAAGCAGAACAAAATATTCTTAACCGTCCCGCTCCCTCAGCTGAGACTAACAAACGAATCTACTCCTCACAATAATATATAGGGCGGACACGGTGGCTCAGTAGTAGAGCGTTCACCTTTGGTATACAGGGTCCCTAGTTCGATCCTAACTCGCACAGGGTGCGTAAAAAATGTACACACACTTTGAACCGTCATAGAAAATTTATGTTCCGTTCTACAAGGTTCAATTGCTGGAAATGTAAAACTTAAAGTCCAATTTGAAACATAAATGCACTTTCTCACGCAAATGTGATTACTGTTGAAAATGGTGGTCTTCAGCATCAATACATTTCTGAGTACGAGTCACCACTGATTCCGTACATCGTACCAACGTGTCCAATGGGATTTCTGCGGACACCGCTTAAATCTCACCCCAAAATGTGTCTAGTTACGTGGTTTACGTTTGTACACCTCATCTTTTAATATGGCCCATAAGAAGAAATCCAGCGGCGTAAGGTCTGGAGAGCGTTACCTGCCTGCTTGCGCGCTTTAAAGCTCAAACGTACGTCCGCCATATTGCAGTTACTTCCTTGCCATTAACTGGTTGAGTAGCTAGAGCGACAATTCTGCTGCCACCTGTTGAAGAAAAATAGCATTACTTTCTCCCAGAAATTGAACCTTATAGCACGGGAAATAGGTTTCTATGACGGTTCAAAGTGTGTAAACACTTTTTGACGCTCTCGGTATTAATGAATGTGCATATAGCTACTAAATAATAGTGTTGCATACATACATGTGATTATGCATGCATATATATGCATGCAAATATATTAACAGTGTTACATAAATCTTTGAAGGTCAAATTGAGAATACGCTTTATGTGATTTAAAAATAGCATTATGAAACCACATATTTATCATTTTGTTTGATGATCTTTGGCATTTTTCTGGAACAGCACAGTCCCGTCGCTATAGAACTTTTGTAGTTCCTGATCAAAACATTGTGACACCTCATTTTCACAGGCCTCTTTTGGAACTAGCTTAACAACATTCACGGAGTTCTGCAGAGACTGAAACAAATGATAGTCTGACAGTGCCAAGTCTGACAAGCTAGTTGATGTAACGAAACCTCCCAGTCAAGTTCTCTGAATTTCAGACGGATCGTTAAATATGTGTGCGTACTGGCGTTGCTATCATGGTATACATACCCTTTGTGTAGACTAGTTCCCGCCGTTTCTTTTGAATCCCTAGATGTAGTCACGCTAATTGTTGGCTGTGCAGGTGCGAGTCTGTCGTTCTGCTCAGCGGCAACAGCTCGTGATTAGTGATGAGCGCAAGAGTCTTGGTCTTGCAGTTTTTGCAAGTCTTGCATGCAAGACCAAGACCAGGAATCCTGATGCAAGACCAAGACAAAGACCAAGACCAAGATCAAGACTCTTGCGCAAGTCTTGCACAAGTACCGGTACTACTTGAATTTTTTTATAGAATGTAAAAGAGAAGGGAAAAAATCATTACATCTCTTACTTGAATTCCTTGGCTTCAGTAAAAACGCCGCTGGAGTGAATGTGTTTCCAGTAGTTTATACAATTCATGTGAGTCGATCTGCCCCTGTAGCTTATAGCAACAGTATGTCGTTTTATGAATTGGTTGTTCGCGTTTTCTGTAGATATTACTCGTTTTCAAGCCACACACTGTCATCTTGCACCATGCGAGCTTTTTATTAAACAAACACCGTGTGCGTGGGTTTTCTCGGGGTTTTCCCGTTTCCTCCTACTCTCTTCATTCCACCATTTCAGTCATTTCCCATCATCACCTTCTCCCTTAGCCTTGATTCATAATCGTGGGACGTTAAACTAGATATTTCATTTCAATTCAAAGCATATTAGTGGTGACTTCTTCCAAAACTAAAGAGAAATGTAGTATTGAACATCGGTAATTCCGTATACCATTAATGCGGACTACATCCGTTGGAAATTTTTAATGTGTGCTCATAAAATGAATATCGAAAATAACATTTTCATGACATTGATAAAAACTTAGTGAATGTGACCGCAAGTTTGATTTCATGGGCGGATGCTTATACGTTGAATAACTGTTTATCAATATAACTTTTAGCCTCCTTTGATATACGGCACGTCGAGGATTGAGCGATATAACATTATACTACAACAATAAATCTATATTATAAAATTGAAAGTGATTATGTTTGTGACTTCTAATCTCTTGAACCACCCAACCGATCTCGATCAAATTCTCAACAGTCCTGGGACGATTTTTATCATTTTACTTCGATGGTGCAACGTAGGAGAGGGGAATGGGGAGATATATTCAAAAAAAATAAAAGTAAAAGTGACTGTCTTTGTGACTTGAACCAGTGGATCGATCTCAATAAAATTTTCTACAGAGATGAGGTTCGGAGTTGGGGTGTTTTTTTTTTCACACTACTTTGACGGTACAACTTAGGGATTGGGGAGGGGAGGGGAATATATACAAAATAAATAAAACTTAGTAACTCTTGAGCCACCCGACCGATCTCGATAACATTTTCAATATAGATGAGGATCCAACCTGAGATGGTTTCTGTCATATCACTGACGGTGACGCTTAGGAGAGGGTGAGGGGAGAGATATATGAAAATGATCGAAAATTACGAATATTAATGCCGAGTCCATAGTTTTCGTGGTCCCTGAGTTGAATACTGACACTTCCGATACCGTTTACGACCAAATTCAGCCCCGTAACTTGGGGGAGGGTGATATACATAAAAATGATAA
The DNA here is from genome assembly GCF_964235325.1 of Thermobia domestica. Taxonomy (NCBI): domain Eukaryota; kingdom Metazoa; phylum Arthropoda; class Insecta; order Zygentoma; family Lepismatidae; genus Thermobia; species Thermobia domestica. The sequence goes on along the minus strand of NC_137454.1, from coordinate 284,925,575 downwards.
AAAATGACCAAATATTAGTGTCGAATCCATAGTTTTCGGGGTCGCTAAGATGAACAGTAATACTTCCGATCCCGTTTAAATGCAAATTCAGCACCGCAACTTGGGGGAGGTGGAGGAAGGAGATATATAAAAATTATCGAAAATGATCATTATCAATGTCGAATCCATGGTTTCCGAGGTCATTAAGATGAACAGTGACACTTCCGATGCCGTGCCTCGCAACATGGGGGAGGAGGAGATAAATTTATTGAAAATGACCGATATTTACCAGTACCGAATCCATAGTTTTCGGGGTCTCTGAGATGAACAGTGACACTTCTGGATGCCTTTTAAAGCCAAATTCAGCCTCGCAACTTGGGGAGGAGGAGTGGAGATCGAAAATGACCAATATCAGAGAACGCTTTAGTAGTAATAAAAAGTGACTGACTAACGAAACATATTATTATTATTTTTTTTAATTTAACCTAACGAAGTGAGTAATTGATGCTTGTAATCCATATTCACAAGTGAGACTGATTTTGTGCAGTTATTTCAAATAACTTGGAGTTTGATGCTGTTATTATGCATTTCTAATATAGATCAAAAGTATTTATATCAATTGAATTTACATAAAAGACATAGACAATTTAGTCGTTTTCAGTTTTGAATTATTCTAAAATATTAAGAGGTTTGGTTATAATAATTATAATTTTAGTTTTTCTCTCTTTTTTGGTCAATATTGCTAAACATATCATCATCAGCAGCAGCATATTAGCTATTCTACCATTATTGACAGGTTACTTGTTGCAACTGAGAAGCTTCGATGTACGATGGTCCTCAGCTAGTCGCTTCGTCTTGATGTAGCAATTTTCTATTTTAATACCTTCTTCAACTACAGTCTCCTTCGCCCCCTCCCTCTCTTTCCTTCCACCATACCCTCATACAGTTTCTCCTTAGCCAATATCCCAACCAGTTTCTCTTTCTCCTGTTGACAATATCTAAAATTCTTCTTTTTTCTCTTACTGCTAATATTTCTAACACCTCATTCGTTTTCCGTTAAACACAACTAATTTTCTCCTTTTTTCTCCATGCTCATATTTCGAAAGCCTGCAATTTTTTTCATCGCTTTTGCGTAATATCTATGTTTATGACCCATAGAGTACACACTGGAATCAGTAAAACAAAATCTCAATATTTAATTGGAAGTTTGTTCAATACAGTATTAGCTAATCATGGTTGAAAAAAATCTGACGCCTTTAGAGTGTAAAAATAATTTTGCTATTCATAGTATTTCAATAATCTGTGCCATCTTGATTTTCTTTCATGCGTCTCAGGGGTAGCCTCCCCAGTTTGGGAACCAATGGAGTGTTAGATCTGTTAAAAAAATATAAAAGAGATTACGAAACGTTGTGATTTGTCTTATAAGTAGTGAAGCGTGGGCACTCATTAAAAAAATAAAGGTCATCACCTATGTTGTACACTATCATCTTACGTACACGAAGGTAAACTATATTACATTTAGAAGCATACATTGCATTTCCGTTACTATTGGCTCATTGTAGAATCGATTATCCCTTATATCCAGAGTAAAATTTACCTATGAAAAGCATAATATTTCTTGAACGCAAGACTTGCAAGACTCTTGCAAGCAAGACCAAGGCCAAGACCAAGACTGGGTGTGCAAGACCAAGACTAAGACCACCCGGGTCTTGGTCTTGGTCTTGCATTTGCTCATCACTACTCGTGATGCACAATGCCCTTTCAATCTAAACGAGCAGACTAGCCTTCCTTAGCGTCGGTGTGGACTTTGCTACAGACTATGGAGCTTCTTCTCACTTCGACCAGGATCATTTTCGCACATTGTTGTCGTAGGTTATCCACTCTCCGTCACTTCTGATCAACCGTTTGTGAAATGGCTCGAATTCGTTACCTTCAGGTAGGAACACGCACGATCAAATAAATGTTATTGAATTAGATCATGTGGTACTCTAATGTCGAGTTTCTTTTTGCAGCCAGCTTTCTACAAATGGTTTGACACTGTCTTGCTGATGGATGTTTAAATAATTGGCGATGTCATGACTGCTTCTATGCTGGTTTTGCTCTACTCTTGCCAGAATATCATCCACTTTTTGTGATAATGATCGTTTACTACGAAGAGCATCATGGGCACGGAAATTTCAAGAACGAAATCAATTAAGTCACCTTTTGGCCGTTGCTTTTAACAACGTATCTTGTCCATAAACAGCTAAGATTTCTTTAAAGGCTGCACTGCATTTTCACCTTTGCCGGAATAAAATTGGAAAATGGAGCACAGTTTTGTGGAAAGTTCATTCACCTTCACGACGCAACTTATGTCTGTTATAAGGCTTCTAACACTTTTTACATATCTACTAGCTTACGTGCCAATTGTCGAATGACGTTACGCGTAACCTGCTGCGACTCATACCCTGAGTTTTGAAACATTAACGGCATCTCGTGCGCAAAAAGTGCACTACTTTTTAGATTACCTGATATTTAATAATGGCTTTAACCATGATGAAGTTATATTACTGAAGTTATACTATCAGTAGTCACACTGTAGTAATGCTGTGAAGTTAATTCAACAATGTTAATTAATTGAAGTTTTTACCTTCTGTATTTGTGGTAGTGTACGTGTGCTTTTTCTTTCTTTTAGAAAGGAAAATCAGAAAGAAATTGCGTATATATTCTTCACAGTAAAATTAAAATTTACAATTTCGTATGTTTACAAACTTGAAACATACATTTTGAAGTATATGTATTGCTTCACCTCTCTACGAGATGGCAAGTATGTGCACTCTTGTTTCAAAATTGCACTTCGTCTCGAGACATTCAGAACTGTGTAGCTGAATGGTGTCATCAGATCAGATATCCATGGTCAAAAGGGCAGCAGTCACCTGCGCTACGCTGTGTGTAATGTATGAAGACTATTGCATGACATTTAGAGAACATAACCATAACCATAAGTGACATAGTAGTTTATGCTACGGTAGTGCAACTATCAGTAAGTTGTATTGATCCAGTCTAAACATGCATTAAATCTAGATGTTGTGAGGCGATTTACTTGCTATTATATTGTATTTTCTATTGCTTCCAATATAATACCATCTTGTATCGATTCTCGAATTAATTTCATTTAGTGCTAAAATGAAAATCTGTAAGGTTCCATGCCTCAAGTTGTACGTCTTAATTAAATATCCAGTATTAATATATTCCACTCGGCTGTTGAAATAACTTTCATGTAAATCAAAATGTATAATTCTATACTAAAGCGAAATGTTTTTAAATTTAGTGATTCTGGTTTTCCTAGTTCGACTGTCTGTCTAGATAGAAACAGAAGAGTTGAAAATTGTTTGATGTTGTTTTCCTGAGCTTCTGTCGCAGTTCGAAGGTCGTGAGTGAAATAGAGATTGATAGCATGATTGAAGAATGTTTCGTGACTGTGGGAAGCTCTGCAGTGAGCATAACGAGTCTTGTGCATGCAGGCCACGGCAGGTGAAGGTGAGGAGTAGATGATTCTCTACACCTCAGACAGCATTTGGTTTCGTCTCCGAATAAATCTTGTCTAAGTATACGTTTACAACATTGAAAAAAAAGTACAATCTACCTCAAAAGTACTGATTCTCGATAATTTTCAAATGCTTCCTGTTTTTTTTTTATAGAAACTTCGTGCATCTATTTATTTAATTGAAGAAAGTTTGTGATATAACTGTATAGCTATTTTTATACTAGGATATCTTTCGAAAACAAATTTAGAAAAGTCCCAAAGCAACAAACCGATGTTAAATATATGAAAGCAATAATATAACAGCCTAATCAAACTAATATTTAAAATAAATTTATACGAGAGAATTAGACATTACCACTTGGACAAAATCCTGTTTCCTTTCTTTCCATTTTTCTTCTCTCTTTTCTATGATTGAGTAAATTCCAGCGCTTAGTGATGAACCACTAGAAATACAACTTGTGAAACAAAGCGAACACACCAAACTTTAAAACATTATCAGAAAACTATTGACCAAAATGTATTGTAAATTTGAAAATTTCTTCGAGATAGCTTTCACATTCATACATACACCTATACATGTACATACACACATACAAAAGGATAGAACATTTCTGGTATCAAAACATTTGCGATACTGGACATTTGCGGTACAACCAGAAAACCAGTTTTTCTGGGACATTTGTGGAATTGTTCCAAACTTTCCCTTAGACAGTGGGACATTTGCAGTACATACCTTGGAACGTGCGCCAAAAGAATCCATTTCACCCCACGTTAGTCTAAATTAGAATGAATATAATAATAAGAAGGTGGGTATGGAGATGGAACAACCTAATATTATGTGATTCATTATGATTGGCTGCTTTTGGTAGGTTATGGATATATAAGAGGAGATTACGAGGGCCACCTAATGGAAACTATCACAGTAATAGAAACCTCTAAGAAGAAACCACGCACTTTTCATCAGGGTTTTCAGTGTAGACAATATCAAAATTTAAAGAACGGGAACATAACTTGAAGGAAACAAATATTGTCCCTTTGATCTTCGATCTCTTACCAACAAGACCAAGTAAGACATATCAGGGATTTTTAAATTTGCTGAAGGCAAATATTAATGATTGAAATCCGAAATTAATCAAATTTGATTTGAGCAAGCAGCAATAACATCTCGAAGAACACTGTTCTTGCAGGAAACGTACATTAGTGGTTAAGAAATTGGGACATATAAATGACTATAAATCAGTTCTAGAGGTGAGACTCTGCCTCGGAATATATTCTGCCCTAGCATTATGTGTTACTGTTATGTGTTTATCTCTAATGTACTAATTGAACTCTATTATAAATCATGAAAATAAGTTACTAATTCATTAAACGTTAATTTTGATTTTGTCTCTTATATTTATTCCGAACTAGATCTGACCAAAAATCCCTAAATATGCTCATAACAATGGATGGTTGTGTGCAAAATGAGTGACTTGTGATAAATCACTCCGCAGGCAAGTTGCTCTTTGGATAATCCCGTAATACTTAGTCGTAATTAGAAATATTTCAATGTGTTGGAAACGAAGAAAGAATATTATATTTCAACTTTGAGTAAACACTGGCAAATAGTTATTGGAGAACTGTTAATGATACCTATAAAAGAAAACAAAAAATATAAATATTTCTAGAAGTTCCCTTTAATCCTTTAAATATCATAGACAGACAGGCGTTTGACCAATCACAGATAAGGATTTGTTTATATTTTTTTCAGTTTTGGTCAATAACAAACAAGCATTTGTTTACATCTTTCGGATATGTCTATCAAGTATTCTAGTATAAGTCATACTTGATTTTGAGATATATTATTTAATTATGAGCAATATGCCGATAATAAAAGAGAATTCTTTCTAAGTACTAAATAAAGTAATCGCGCAGAAGATATTTATTATTATTATTATTATTATTATTATTATTATTATTATTATTATTATTATTATTATTATTATTATTATTATTTGACTTTTGCTTCGTTTTTTACAAAATATAGAAAGTATAAGTAGAGACGGAACTTGTGAGTGCTCTTAAATGATTTTTTCCTAATTTCGTGAGATTTTGACTAAAATCAAATTGAATTGTGTCTTTTTTCCTTTGTATTTGTTACCAACACAATTTATCGGTTAAACATTTTTCCTTGCTAGTGCAAAAGTTTTAAATAAGAATTGTAAAAAAACCTTGATATTAATAAGGAGAAAAATACATTATGTATTAGTTCTGTGTGTACGTTACTACCTAAAAAAGCATTTTAAATTATGCAGTATTACATATCACAAAACGTAACTTCCAAAACAAAACCATCCTGCAGATATCTATCACATATTTTCGCGAAGTTCCGTGATATCCCTACTTCGCAGAACAACTACATAGTTCATATCAATCACCATAGACGTTTTTTAAAGTAAATTTCTACCATGTTTAGTTTATATGTTAAACATTGGTATTTGAATTAACGTATATGAGACACCGATGTAGACTTCCATGTTTAGTTAGATGAGAAAGAACAATAAAAAAAAACGTTCCAAATAAGAAAGATACAATTTAAACATGCAAATGTTCGGCACCTAGGCAAATTGTATGGCATTAATACAAGAAATCATGAAGAGCTACTTGTAAGACGAAATAGCTACGTATGTACTAGCTTAGATCTGAAGAAAATGTCGCGTATTCTATAAGTGAAATTATATAAAAAAAATACCTCTATTTCCCTCATATTTTTGAAATTATTAAAAACTTTAACAGAAGGAAACATTATTGATAAGTATTTCAATGTTAGGTTAAATAATGAAATTAAAAACACATAGATTTAAATAAAAACTAACTCTTTTCTGCTGCTAGTACTGTAAAAGAAAATACCCTACAAGAGCTCCAGGAAATTTTACCACTTAAGGCTGATCATTCAAATTTCACTCCGAGGTAAATATTATAGTGGATTCAAATCTACATCAACTCTTTCAATACATTGATTTGCATATAAAGTAAACGATAAAATCAGTTATTGAAATACACAGATTATCAATTGTGTTGAGTGCTGAAAAAAATAAGGTGCTGAAAACAAACATCGATGATTCGAAACTGGGTTATCGACTAGCAATCTTTTTTTTTTAATTTGCGTAAAATTAATAAATAAGACAAAATAATAAAAGGTTGATAGAATCCAATCAAGTTAAAAAGAGAAACAAAGTCAGATATTGCCATGTACACTAGGCAACACACAGCTTCATATCAAAACAATCGATTCACAAAACAGGAAAACAAGTCGTCATCCTGTTTGAGCAGTTGAAATATGAGCATTTGTATGTAACAAAGTAGACACGAAAGATCATCTTCCTTATTCACTAAAGAATTTCGTTTTTTGATTGGTTCCTTTAATTTTATGTGTAATATATTTTTACACAAGCCAACACAATTTCAAATTAATAAATAATGCGTCGATTTTTAATTGGTATAGCTTACCTCCTGTGTTTTATATTTTACAAATATATTGTACTAGTAATTATTTAAAACTAGCAAACCTGCACGTCCCGCGCAAGCGCAGGACACTATTGTTGTCTGAATGATTGAATATGATACAAAATTAAAAATATTTATGGCTAGCAAAGTAGTTTTAATAACACGTTAATAATATCTTTAATTGAGTATTTCTGGATAATTACTCGAATCTAAGACGCACTCCGATTTTGCTGGATTAAATTAAGGAAAAATAGTAATATTTTCCGTTTTTACTATTACTAAAGCACTCTTTGATATTGGTCATTTTCGGTGATTTTTATATATCGCTCTTCCCCCTCCATGTTGCGGGACACGGCATGATAAAAATTATCCCGGCCCAAATGTCATGTATATTGAAAATTTGATCGAAATCGGTTGGGTGGTTCAAGATTCAAGTTCTACTTATTTTTATATATTAATCTCCCCTCCCCCTCCCCAAACCTAGGTTCTACCGTCAAAGTGAAAATATTTTTAAAAAAACTTTCCAGACTCGAACGTCACCTATGTTGAAAATTTGATCGAGATCGGTCAGGTAGTTCAAGAATTATTAAGTTTTATTTATTTTTGTATATTTCTCCCCTCCCCTCCTCCTACCCTAAGCTCTACTGTCAAAGGGATATGATAAAAACCACCCCAGGTCCAAACTTCATATATGGTGATAATTTGATTAAGATCGGTTCGGTGGTTTAAGCGTGATGAAATCACAAAGACAGACACTTTTTTTTATTTTTTTTTACATATATACATATGTCCTCCTTCCCCTCCCCTACATTGTGCCGTCAAAGTAAAATGATGAAAACATTTCAGGTCCGAACATTATCTATGTTGAAAGTTTGATCGAAATTGGTCGGGTGGTTCAAGAGTTATTAAGTCTTATTCATTTTCATATATTTACCCTCCTCGCCTCCCCAAACTCTAAGTTCCACCATCAAAATTAAATAATTTAAAACTTCCCAGGTTCAAACTTCATCTATGTTGAAAATTTGATTGAGATCGATAGGGTGGTTCAAGAGTTATTAACTCACGTCTACCGTCCCCTAAGTTCTACCGTCAAAGTGAATAGTTAAAAACACTCCCAGGCCAGAACTGCATCTACGTCAAAAATTTGATCGAGATCGGTCGGGTGCTTCAAGAGATTAAGAGTCACAAACATAGTCACTTTCAATTTCGATATGAAGTCTTTGTTCACAGACACCGCTATTAATATATAGATTAGCTACATGGCGTAAGGAGTTCGAAAGTTTATAGCCCGAAATAGCTAAGCTCTTTAGTAATTTTTATTCTACATATATACCTAAGCAACCTGTTTTAGAATGGTTATAATGCAGGGGCTTAAATAACGGCCCCGCAGACCTTGCAATGCGCAGTTCCTCAAGCTATTAGAGGTCTCAAAATCATAAAAAGCGAAGTTGAGTTGAGTAAGTTTTTAATAAAATATTTAGTAGAGTATATCAGCATCACCTGCAGCAACATGCTAAATATTATTAATATTGCTGACATTATGGATTAGATTCATAATCTCTTCCATTAATTACTCTACTATAGAACACTTATGAGTGAACAAATTAAAAAAAAAAAAAAGAATTTGTATCAGTAAAAGATCTTGCATAATTTCTGTTTGTTGAAAACACCTGCTTAGCAAGTAATCTGTCTTACTTTTGTACTTCTCTTCAGTAGTATTTAACTTTTACGATAACACTAGCAACTGCAGAGAGGTCTTTTTCAAAGCTGAAATTAATCAAAATATTTCTAAAAGATATCTTGAATCAGTGTAAGTTGTACGTTAGCATTGCTAAGCATTCAAAATGAAGCGTGACGCAAACTGGACCTAGACGGTGTGTTGAACAGTTTTTCAGCCGTGAAACAAAGCGATTTAGAAAATATTGAACATGTGAAAGTCCTACAGGTTGGTATACTGTTTCTTCTCGCGTCAGAAGAAAGGTCAAGTTGTTTAAGTGGAAAGTAATTTTAAAGAATATTTATTGATTTCGAGAAATCGTTTAGAAAATTTTAATGCTCCTAGTGTATCTGACATCCTGGTCCATGTGTGTGTTCTATGTTTCTTCCTCTTTAACATGAAATGATGCTTATGTTTATGATTTAATTTCTTATAACCAAATACAGTATGAAACTATATACAGTTCAGTTCTGTGTTCACGAGCAGGTTATAGCCTCAAATTATGCAAAAGTATGCGTGCCTGAACTCTTACAGCATGCATCGGTATTTTCTTAAATCGACTATATTCTTCCTATTTGTATGATCAAAATAAACGTTCTCCATGTTTGAGTTGTCCAATTCCAAACCGGATTTTGTTTAATTATATCAATTCCCGGAAATTTAGAAGAACTGTAGGATCGATATGGTAGAACGGAAATGTATTTGAGGGTATTCAAGTGATATTAACATATTTAAGTATTTTCAGTTCTAGAAAACATACAGGTCCTAAAGTTTTTCTCATTTTTTCGGGATTTGCTGTAAATGGACAAAGGCCGGTTAAGATCTGAACAACTCACATAGGTAGGACACTTTTAAGCACTACACAGTAGTAGTTTTCGGTCTATTGAGATAAATTCACAACTCATCGTAGTATCAGTAAGACCTTCTTGAAAGTTGCAATTAGTGATGTGAGGTGGAAAATTTTCCGGAAAATTTTCCGTTCTAAAAAATATCAGTAATCAAGTAACAATTCCTCAGCAATCATGAAATTGATTGAATTCATGTATAGAAATGTTAAAAAGTGAAAGATCGTTTAAAGAATCAGAAAAGCTTCATGGCTCAGACAATTTTCAGTACTATGTAGGAACAAGTTAAACAATTTTTCATGAATCCAAATATTTTCTGCCTTATATGGAAAAATTGAAGAACTTTTTATGAGTCGGAAAGTTTTCATCATTTTGAAGCAAGAAGTAAAACAACCTTTTTGTGAATCGGAAAGTTTTACAAGTAAGAGGAAGCTCTGTAGAAACAAGTAAGAGGAATTTTCATAGATCGGAAAATTTTCATCACGATGTAGAAACAAGTGGAAAACACTTTTCATAGGCCTGACAATTTTGGATATTATGTAAAGTGATGTTAGGTGGAAAATTTTCCACTATATTTAACTGCACATAGAGCTACAAAATTGAATTTCAGTAGAGGAAAGTTAGTCAGCAACAGATTATAATTTTCCAATTAGCTTTCTGGAACCGGAAAATTTTCAATTCCAAGTTGGGAAATAAAATTTTACAGTGTTTCTCTCTCTCTCTCTCTCTTGCTCTGCGAGCTCCTTCGTTGCTAATCGGTTAGCATACGCGCCTTTGGCATGGAAAACCTGACTTCGATTCCCAGCGGGAGCTCATATAGTTCGGATTCCACGTTAATCTGTTGGTACCGTTTTATATAGTCTCGCTGTTGAAAGGGACGTTAAACTCAAAATCAACTCAATTTAACTACTCTTTCTTTCTCTCTGTGTGTGTGTGTGTGTGTGTGTGTGTATGCAAAGTGCAGAGAACATATCTCGAGTTCGTAGAGTACAAATATCCCATTCTATTATCTAAAATTTCAATTTATTAAAAGTCATGAATATTTTCCGATTCATAAAAGCATACTCCACTTATTCATTCGATTCATGAAAAATTGTTCCACTTGTTCCTACATGTTACTGAAAATTGTTAAGCCATGAAAATTTTCAGATTCTTTAAACGATCTTTCACTTTTTAACATTTCTATATATGAATTCAATCAATTTTATGAATACTGACGAATTGTTACCTGATCACTGATATTTGTTAAGAACGGAAAATTTTCCGGAAAAATATAGAAGAAAATTTTCCACCTCACATCACGGCTAAACAACGATGTAGGAATAAGTGGAGTATGTTTTTATGACTCGGAAAATTTTCCGGAAAATTTTCATCACTGGTTGCAATAGTCGACCAGTGATTCCTATTGTCTTTTCAATAGGAACATCGAGAAGGGGCTTCATTCCACGCTGCCTCCAAGGGAGGGACGAGCATTTAGTTACGCCAATGTTATAATCCATTTTCTTATGAAATCAGTTCTTATGTTATCCTTATCTATTTCTTCGGAAGAGAAAGAGTTATTCTTTGAAAACTTCTCAGTAAAACTTTACATGTTCTGATTTGTAACAAACAGCTTCCACTCTCAGAAGAACATTAACATAAAATAAATAGAAATAAAAGAACACCCGCGCATGTTTCCCATAAAATAACACGGTAATCTTATGTCTTTCATAAGAATATATATTATGAGTAGTACCGCATGAAATAATTTATAGTTAACTTACTGTAATTGATTATATCATATATATGCTTCAAATTATAGTTGGCGAGTGTATCAAATTAATATGCCCTAATCAAACTCCCTCTATAAAAATTGTTGCGTGAGTGTCGCAGGATTCTGAAACTAAAATGTTTGGATACGACACATATTAGTTCCTAAATAAAATCTTGAACCGATTAGTAGGTCTCATGGTTTTGGAATTATGGACCTTTAAATTTCATTTTTTCATGTTTTCGGCAGCCTATAACTCCGTAAGGAAGCATTTATGCACCCAGGTTGGTCTATATTTATTGTCTTATCTGGTGTCAAAAATCATCTCCCAAACGTTGACGGTGTTGTTTTGAAACACCCTAAGGGGGCACGGAGGCTCAGTGGTAGAGCGTTCACCTTCGGTGCTTGGGGTCCCTGGTTCGATCTCAGCTCGCGCCGTGTGGGCTTTGTGGTGGACAAACACCGTACTCGTGGGTTTTCTCGGGGTTCTCCCGTTTCCTCCTACTTTCTTCATTCCACCATTTCACTCATCTCTCATCATCACCGTCTCCTTTAGTCTAACCGGCATAACCGTGAGACGTAAAACTTAAAGATTTCATTTCATTTTTTTTGAAACACCCTATATATAAAACGATTGGCATTATGGACGGAACTATACGAAAGATCATTTTTACATGATGAATATAGATTAATTTAGTTGAAGTCAATGAAAATTACAGTTGTTTTAATAAAACTAGCTAATTTTAATTTATTATTATTGTTAATAGGATCTTTCTAGCTCTAGGTTTCTCGTGTGTGGATAAATATATAAAGAAATAGATAAATAAAATTGAAAACGAAGTGTAATGAAATTTGAACCTCTTTGTTATAGCGCGCGAGACTAAGAAAAACTATATACCAAATTAAAAAAAAAAAAAAAAGTTGAATAAAATTGTATTGCGTGACTGTCTTCAGTAATACAAAGGGAAAAGTCAAACGATAATAGTGACACATTAAGAATTGGAGGAAGGAGTAGGAACTCTGACCTGGGCAATTAAAATTCTTTTTAATGAAAGTATTAGTTTGTGACCATTAAGATTTTATATTAAATATTTCACTCAGAAGAAATGTAGCATACTGAAGGTTAAAAATAGATATTACGAATGAATGGAAATTAAATCGCCCACTTTTGTAAAATTGAGATAAATTTATGAAAGGTAACTTGATACCATACTATCATAAGTCCACTTGTCTGAGGTTCGAATTTTGCTTGAACAATTTGTCTTCTAACTAATTTCCATACCAATAAAGTAAACAACGAAATGAATCAAGCATTTAGAAGTGAAAGAATGCCTATATGAGATCATAATATTACTTGTTGTATTACATTGGTGCGAAAGTTCGTTCCTAACAATTACAGACCTTTGATTTCATTCTATAGACGAGATTGTTTTCATATTTCGTTGATGAAATCTTCGAAAAACGCTCCAAAATGAAACTGACACCACACAATGTTATTTTGTTAGGTACTGGACAGCATCGTCTTTTGATAAAATCGTTATTAAATGTCATGTGCTATAGAGATATTGACTAAAGCCGACGATCATTACACAATACCTGTTTTATCAGTTCCATGTTAACGTCAATCCTGCTTTCGAAAGTCTTGCTACCAGGGTTATATGTCACTTCCTCACGTCTCTCTTCGAGCCACTTGTACCATTAGGAAATGTTGTTAATAACATGTTTTCTTCATACCCATGGCGAAGCGTTTGAAGTGTTTCTGACGGATTTTCCTCCAAACTGTACCAGAAATTTTAGGTTGGTTTGTTGCTACGTGTTCCTCATTTCTCAGAGTGAACTACAAGCAGAGTCAAAGATGTACAGAAAAGTATGTAAAAAATCTAATGGTTGCCGACAGCTCAAATTACAGTCAAGTTTCACGAAGGTAACACGGTGAGATAATCATGATGAAATAATGTACCGACCCCTATTTGGCCCATAGCTTACACAACAATCAGACAAACCTCGTATAACAAAAGTGAAATATTTATTAATTGAAGTAAGCGTAGCAAAGAATCTACCATTTGACTCGAACGATATTTATGTGTCCGCCTGCCCATCTGCCGTCTGTTCTACAATAACTCTTGTAAAACTCATTCGATTTTAATTAAATTTGGTAAACTTCCTTCAACTTGAAGAAACAACCCTATTGTTCAGAATTGTAATCTATCAACGATAATGGGGTAAGATGGGGTAAAAACTCATTCTATTATTGTAAGTTTGAACATATATATATAAGAAAACATTTCAATATAAACCACATAAAACTTACTCACTTCTAATTAAACTTGGTGTTTGGCTTGTTTCAATTTGTAGATGTTACACTATTGTCTAGGCTACAATTCATGAAGAATAAGTATCTAAAATGGGGTAAAATTCATTCCGCATTGTAACTTTCAACATATATATGCAAGATAATTTTCCAATATAAATATCGCAAGTTATTTGGTTACTATAAACCACAGTATATAATTTCTTTATAGCATTCTAATTGTCTCCTCAGCTTGGAGTTCAATTATCTTATGAAAAAGTGACTTGCCCCCACTTTCATTTAAAATGTGTTCCACGATAATTTTCATTAAAAGGAATGTTCGATTTTAGTGCAATATGACGTATATTTCCTTGAGGTTTAGCAATCACCTCTGATTGGAATTAAAATCAGTGGATAATATAGAAATGCATTTAACCATCTTCCGATTTTTTAGTTTCGCAATAGCCAGAATATTATGAATATTTTTTGGTCTCTTTGTCCACAGTGCTTTGATGAATTTAACTTCCTAATATAGAATGGATTACTCTTCTTAGTCCTCGGACATTTTCTTCGAATTTATGTTACATATTTTCAGTGAAAATTAATAAAATATACTCAGATTTTGAATGAACATAGCGTTTATTTCGTTGGAGATTAGTGACTCCTATGATTTGGCGTTGAATTGTCAACAATGCACAGCATCAATTGTATTAAAGCTTATAATGTTAGTACTAGTTATTTTTCATTACTGTTGTTTAATCGCGTTTGTAAGTTATCTTTACTATGAATTGTCATTACACATTGTGGTTTCTAATATTTCAAGTGTAATGTTAATGGTAAAAGTCATAACGTTAAGAAATACTCCGAAAGCTTATTTATTTAACATATATTGTGTTTTTCTGTATACTTATCACTGCGGCATTCATTTTGAGGTGTAGGATTTAAAAAGAAGCCTGAGTGAACTAGAAATTGTCCAAAGAGAACTCACCGCTAAGAATAAATTACCCATTATCCCATATTGTACAATTCTTAATAAAACATTTATTTTTGGAATATAATGAAAATCGCTGGAGAAGTTTTAAAAAACATCTAAAGGAACTTAACCCCAAGAGTAAATTTTTCCATGTGGATTTTTCAGGATAAATCAGTTATGCTAGTGTATTATGTTGTTAGTGAAGTATTTATGTATATAAGATGAGCAAAATTGCCTGAGTGGTTTTAGAGAAAATCACGTGTAAAACACCCCTAACAGTAAGTAAACTATCCCTTATGGATATTTTACACATTGACAAGTAATTATTGAAAAAAAAAAATATTAAGCATGAATGAAACGAATGTATTACGTTTGAGAAAAGTGTTCGGAAATAATAAATCCGGAGAGTAAAATACTACTTCTGAATTTTTGTCGGAGAAATGACTTATACCACAATAAAAGATTGTTAGTGAAATATTGATATATAGATCTCTATGAAATATAATACAAATCATTAGAGTTATTTTTAAGAAAGTAGATTTTTTTTTTAAATTTTCACTCTCGTGTAAACTACTCTTATTTTTTGAAGCAGGAAGAGAATTTGAAATCTTTCCTATGAGGAAACTTATAGAAACCTTAAGTTTAAAATCTCACTTCATAAAGTCGCTCGAAAGTGAAAAAATGCTCCCATGTTGAGTTTCCTCTTATTACCCGAAACACTTCATATATTTGTGGCCAATTATGTTTATATGTTTGTAGCCGATTCCTTTAGACGATAAAGTCTTTGAAATCACAAGCTCTAGAAAAGTGCCGTTGTGCTGGTTAATTTCAAATTTTGTCTAGATTTGCCAGTTCTCAAATTTTCTTTCTAGAAACGTGCCCTTATTTTTCTATTCAACGTTTTAGGGGTTCGTTTTAAGCCCATAAAATTTACAAAGTGATTAGCCCCTTTTACATATCCTTCAACAATATGCAAGCCTCATAATGAAAATACTTTTGTTTGTAGATCAGGATAATGATTCCATTCTATGCTGAGAACATTTAACATGTAAAGAATGAGAGGACTCTCTATTTTTTCAAGTATCAAGATACATGGCGCCTGCAGAGTATGTGACCATAATATGCTAATAGGACGTGCAGGTTGCATAGAAATCTGTAATAGAGGTTTTATGTTGACTGGAGAAGGAAAGGCCATGCCAGACATTCCGTATAAGATATGATCCAAAAACGTTTGAAAACCGAAATTCTCCCTTTTATAACCTTTATGGTATGTACCATCAACAACCAAGGCTTTCATCGAATATGTCAGAACGATTCACTTTCAATTATGCATTTGGAAAACCTCAGCTAAATCAATTAGAAAATAGTTGCTTTCGATATGACTAGAGCACGGAACTTGAGGAAAAATCCTCTTTTTTACGAGTGCCCGAAGACAAGGCTTAACATAATATGTGTCCATTTTCGATCATTGTAAGCCAGAAAATGGTGGATTTTATTTTTCCTTTTTTGGGGGAGGCCTTTTTCGGCGTTTCTTCGTTTGTTGATCTTTCTAAAAGCTTTTAATAGGTCTTAACGTCTTTTTTCCTTTCATCTTTCGGCAATAAATTTACTGGTCATTAACTCGAATCACCACCACCTCTTAAACATCTTTTCTTTAGTAAAGAAAATTTAAAAGATAAGACATTCTTCAACGACTGGACTGATGAGACCAGATCTATAACAATCACAAGTCAGATAAGGAGACGTAACAATGTCCTCCAGCAAGGGGAAGTGAGGGTGGGGATTTTTTCTTATTTTAGTTAGTATTTTCTTATTTTAGTTGTGAAAGAAGGACCGACCGTTAATCTACCAGAAGGTTGTATTTCTTGAGCTTTATATTCATTAAATATATAATTCTAATTAAATTGGATCTTATATTTACATCTTTTTTCAGTTTTTAGGCCCTTTTTTAAAGATATTTTTAGGTATTTTATAGGTCCTTTTTAGGCAATTTTTAGGTCTTCAACTTCCGAGCCCTAGATATGACATAAGAAAATCCTTACAGCTAGTGACGCTTACAAATAATGTAAATATATCCCCAGATAGTGTTCTACGAATGATATGCTGCGATTGTTCACAACGACGTGCATGTTTCGCATCAAAATTGAGTTGCACAATTTTCTGAGGTTGCAATGATGACGGCACTTGTGCAAATAGCTTCACAAAAATTTCGGATACATATTCTATCGATGACGAATAAAGTCATGATGGCATTTACAATTATTATGAAAATATGTACCTTTTTTGGAAAAAGTTGAAAAGTGTGTGGTATGAAATAATATATTTATTATTCATGTGCTCGAAAAATCCACATTGTAGCATAAATGTTAAAAAATAATGCGTGTATGTGGCGCAAAGAATGAAAAGCAGGTTTAAGCTAAGAAGTCTGTTAAACTACCTGTATTTTGGAAAATATAACTTTAGATTGAAACTAAGAAAAACGTTTAGCAACCATTTTGAATTTGTGCAACTAGATAAAAAAATACAACTTTGATCTTACTTTATTTATTTTCGTCATGTGACTAAAGTACATATAGCTCTTGTATATTTCTTACGTGCTAACGAAATGTAAAATAAATAGTGAAAAGTCTTTTAAATAAGTTTTTTATTGAAAGATAAAGGTTTTCAAGTTATCATTTTTATTGTCAATAATTTACTTGTGTTTTAACATTTCCAAATAAATCGTGCCGAATTAAAACAAATTTAACGGTCTTTGGAAAGTTATTCCAAACTTTCAGATTATTCTAGCCGTTTGCTTGTGATTTTGCAATATACCGGGTGATTCAAGAAATCCGTATTAGGGTCTTAATTGAGCTTCTAGTGCACAGAAATCTTTGAAAAAAATTGTATCACCAAAGTGAATGTGCCGAATGACGTAGTGATGCTTCCTAAATCAGAAGCGTTTCAGAAATACCTCTACGGGGGGGCAACTTCAAAATTTTAAGTGAAAACATGGATTTATTTGCCCCATTGAAACAATCGCTAAATTTTGAACAATTTTGAGAGGAAACACTTTGCCATATCTCTCACCGTTTTGGAGCTACACGAGCTCATTAATACGTCAATGTGAAAATTTCTGTATTCGACAACTCAAAAGGCATAACGAACAATTGTTTGGAACTAAAGCGAAGTACGAAAGTGCAAATGAGGAAACAACCGGTGCAATTCTCGAAAACAGTGACGTCTCGGGAATGCCTCTATTGGAGGTGAAGAACTTCAAAATGTCAAATAGAAACAGGGGTTGATTGTACCTGCGTTGAAAGAAGCGCTAGATATTACACCACTATCATAGACAATCTTCTTTCTCATCTCATCCATAGGTTGGTAGGCAACATGGAAATTAAAAGCTGTTCTCTCACTTGGGAGAGCTGTTTTAAGTTCATCACAATTGGTACCTTCTGGGTGATACAGAAGCTGAGTAGCTATGGAAAAAAAAAGATGAGATACTATTTACGATGCTAGAACAAAACGAAATAGGAAATAATTGGTCGAAATGAAGAAAAAAGTAATACATCTGCTGTTATCAAAGGGTTGAGCAAAACATGGGTGCACTAATCTGGTTATTTGCAATAAAGCAATTTCAGAAAAAAACATTTTGAAATTGTCCGCCCCAAGAGGTATTCCCGAGACCCCACTGTTTTGGAAAGCTGCACCGTTTGTTTCCTCATGTGCACTTTCGTACTTCGCTTTAGTTTCAAACAATTATTTGTTATTCCTTTTGAGTTGCAGCAAGCGGAAATTTTCACAGTGACGTATTAATGAGCTCATGTAGCTCCCAAAAGGTAAAAGATGTGGCAAAATGTTTCCTCTCAAAGTTGTTGAAAATTTAGCGATTGTTTCAATGGGGGCAAAACAAATCCGTTTCCTTTTAAAATTTTAAAGTTGCTTTCCCGTAGAGGTATTCCTGAGACGCCCCCTAATTTCAGAATCATCACCACGTGATTCGGCATATACACTTTGGTAATAAACTTTTTGGTTTCAAAGATTTCTGTGCACTAGGAGCTGAGTTAAAGGTCTGTTACGGATTTCTTGAATCACCCGCAGTAACTACGTGAGGGGGGGGGGGGGGCTTGTGTCCCGCGGACCGGATTGGAAGGGCGAAAATTGGGCAAATATTTGGGGGAGCGGTTTGGTTTGGTTGGTCAGGGGAGCGCAAAGGCCAGTTCTTGCCCTGGGCGACAACTAGCGTATTTGCGTCGCTGATCACACGGTACCGTATGTTTGAAAAGCTTTCGGAAAAATCAATATTTTAAATTCAGTTACTTTTCCCATATTAATTTTGAGTAACAATGGGTGATACCATAGTTTATCCTGTTATCTTTTACATAATTTAATGTTTGAGCGATAAGGATTGGGGTAGTAGTTTAGGAGATGCAAGCATCCAAACTTAGTTTCTAGCAGCCATATTGGATGACCACTATTTTAGATTGCCCAAGGATGACAAGGTGGCACCCGTCAGATTCTCACTTAGGATGGACCCCATGAGTAAGAAAATAATAATAATAATAATATTGACTAAAGTTGGTCCGTTTGCTACTGGCCTAATAGCTATCGTCAGGGACGTACGCAATGGAGGAGCTCCTTAAACTCCAACTTTTCTAAAAATTAATTTAAGTTTAAGGATGATTTTAAAAATTTTAATATAATTTATTTTCATATTGAACTTGGTCCCTCCCTGACATAAATTCCTGCGTACGTCCCTGGATATCGTTATAAAGATTTCATACCAGTTAACAATACTATTATGTGTGAGAACAGTGCCACTAGCGGATACGTTAATAACCAACCACGTCTTACTTGATATAACACTGATCTGCCATAAATTAAAATTAATTTTATTATGTCATGTACCTTCAAATGAGTTGAATTGATTTTGATTTTAACGTCCCGTTCAGTAGCGAGGCTATATGAGACGTGGACCTACTGATTAACGTGGAATCCGAACCACATGAGCTCCCGTCGGGAATCGAACCCGGGTCTCCCACGCCAAAGGCGCGTACGCTAACCGCTTAGCCACGAAGGAGCTCTACCTTCAAACGAATGTGTTGTCATAAAATATCTAAGAACTAAAAACCTCTTTATTATATCGTATTTCATATTACACTACAATTTTGGTGGAAAAGTGTCCCGAGAGCAGGGATGCACCCACGGAGGTTCACTGGATCAGGGCCTCCCTAAAAACTTCGTCACTCAACATATTTATATGGTTTCTTAACATACTTGTTTAGTAGAGAAATTATTGATGTTACAAAGACTTGATCTAACTCTTCATCTGTACTCTTTCTCTTCTTGTAAAAACAATCTAGTTCTACTATTCTTTTTCTGAGAATCAAGGTGGCAGGGCTTAACGGTTACTTACCGTCATTTCGGGTGTAGAATTACACCGGTTCAATATTACATAGACGTAGTATCTTGAAGTATTGGTCCCCTTCCCCCAAATTTTCGTCTCCTCTCAACAAAGGCGCCTGCCCGTAAGTAAGAATTTCTTTAAATTAATCATATTCTGTATTGAGTACTAGAGGTTTATTATTTTCCAATCAAATAATTACTTAAATAATATAAGTGTAATCAGTGGCGTATTTACGATTTTGTTTCGGGAGGGGCTTTGTTAACTTTATTCCTTGAAATGTAAAAATTTTGCAAGGTATTTCTTTTACTTTAAAATAAAAAATACAATTTTGGGGGGACTTAAGACCGGAAGCCCCTCTTAAATAAGCCACTGAGTGTTATATAAGTTACTTTTGGGGGACGCGCTGGCTCAGTGGTAGAGCGTTCACCTCCGATTTTGATGTCCCTTGTTCGATCCCAGCTCGTGCCGTGTGGACTTTGTGGTGGACAAACACCGTGCTCATGGGTTTTCTCGGAGTTCTCCCGTTTCCTTCTACTTTCTTCATTCCACCATTTCATTCATTTCTAATCTCACCGTCTCCTTTAGCCTAACTGGCATAATCGTGGGACGTAAAACTTAAAGATTTCATTTCATTTTTTTTTCAAGTTACTTTTGTAGCAAACTACTATGTCCCACTTTACGGTAAGTTATTTATTAATTTAAGTAAGTAGGTCTATACCTTAGCTTTCAAAAACAAAATCAATAAGACTCTTGTTCAGAAGGGAAGTAACTATATATTTCAATGAATATTTAAAAGCGTTATATAGCATAACAAAACTGTAATGAAGTGGAGTAGGATTGATTTTTTCTCACTTGACATACTTTCTTCGTCATGTGAACTACTTAAAACAGACCTTGTACTAAATGTTCATCGAAATGATTCTAAGAAGACTTCACGTAACAAAATTCTGTTTTCACACGAGATGGAAGTATCTCTATTTTATGGTCAATATATTGATTGTGGCCACTTAGCAAACAAAAGAACTATAATATAAAGGAAATGGCTATAAAGACTTGCTTACACTTATTTATTCTACTGTATAACTGAGATAATGTTACACGTAAAGTTCATCGTTGTGTATATTGTAATATATGAATAAAACGATGATGTACCGACATTTAGCAACTCTACTAAGTAATCTCTTTAATCGAAGGTACAATTAGAATGAATAAAATAAAAACTTCGATATTGCATAGATTTTTTTTAAAAAAAGAATGTATGCGTTGAATCAAGACCAGTTTTGAAATGTGTATACTCTACCATTTATCAGGATAGTAAACAAATGTTTTTTTACTTAGTTACTTATAAAACAAGTCTTTAAAACGTTTAAAATGTGCTTAAAATATTTTAAAATACGAACCAATAAAGCATCTGAAACATTTAGGCTAAAGCAGTTATAAAGATAATTTAAAATAGAATATTAGATTAAAATTTTCGTGTACTTTTTTTAAAAAAAAAGAATAAGGAAAGCTTTTAAATGTTTTGCTATTACTGGTAGTATACTCTGTTAGGTACAGAACATTTCAACATTAACATCGAACATAAGAAGAAACAAGGTACTTACTTAATACTATAGAAAAGGATATACCAAAACAATATGGAGTGAACTAAAAGCTGTGGAACAGTTTCAACTTATAAATCTATGTAGAATTATGTAAACTCGTGAAAAAGACTATTGCAAAACGTTGGGAAGTATTTCTTTTTGTTTTAGTTTCATGTAATACGGTTATACACCGAAATGAAGGGAGGCTGTGATTGTGATAATGAGTGAAATGGTGGGAGGAAAGCGGGAAGAAACGGAAAATCTCCGAGAAATGTTATAGACGCGGTGTTTGTCTACCACAAAACCCACTTGGCACGAAATGGAATTGAACCAGAGATCCCATGCACCAGAGGTGAACGCTGTACTACTGAACCACCAGACACCCGAAAAGTGTTAGTGAAATGAAAGGAAAAAAACTAGTCACAAACACTAGTCAAAAAGCATAAAAATTACTTCAAATATGAATTTCGATTTAAAATATCTAAGATGTAGTCTTATTTATTAAGTAAAGAGGGCGGAGCTCCATTACGCACGTGAAACGTATCCCAAACGATTGTTCTTTTGAACTGCTTGTCAGATTTTTACCAATTTTTTGTACAAGGTTTATAAAAAATAAAATTTAAAATCGACTGAGTGTGGACCACGGAGAAATAACAATCAGAAAGCCTTTCCCTGCATCGAAGTCAATGTGAAGCGACGCCTAAACGTAAACAATCATTTATGTGTATATGTTTGTGTAACTTCTTGATATTAGATGTTTTATAGAATACATGTGCCTTACCGACGTCTCTTCTTTCCGAATTAAAACATTTTTTTCTTTATTTTTCCGTATTTCTACACTAAAATAGGATGTGTTCTTCATCCTATGCCTCCCAACAAGACACATATTTCACATCCATGTTAATTTTTCATTCTCCTCATTTCCACATTCCCAATCGGCGCATAGCTAGAACTCTTCGTTTTCTGTCCAGGCCCAGAATAATTTGTACCTCTCTCTTTCTAACTTCCATTAAGATTCTTAACGATTGACTTTGCTCGACACCGTGTCTTAGGGCTTTCGAATTCGATATTTATTATTTTGTTACGAGCCTTTTTTAATCTTGCAGAACCATTTCTCTATATATGTGTTCTGCTCTTCAATAGCCCTTCATTCCCTATTTCTTTTTTAAAAATTACAAATT
Source organism: Thermobia domestica (assembly GCF_964235325.1). Taxonomy (NCBI): domain Eukaryota; kingdom Metazoa; phylum Arthropoda; class Insecta; order Zygentoma; family Lepismatidae; genus Thermobia; species Thermobia domestica. Next base: position 284,902,856 of record NC_137454.1, on the reverse strand, counting down.
TTCTTTACTTAATTGTTCCCGTTTTCGTGTAACTGATGTGCGATATAAATCCTTTCCAGCTCTCTGTTCCCGCTACCCTCTTTCAATTTCAGCTATGTATTCTGTTGCTCTGATTTTTATTATTGTTGAGGTTGGTTACCACCTTGCGTCAAGTAGGACTGCTGTTTGGCGCTGAATGTGCGATATCTAAAAGTTGTTTAATTAGTTTTACACCCGTACTTGCTCGGTTTATTAACTAGTTCTTTAACTGATTCGTTCCTCAAATTTCACAGCCGTAAGTAATGATTGTAACAATAATACATCAAAATCAACAATACATCAAAAAACTGCATAGTCATTTTGCTGCCGATACGTTCAGGCTGGTCACGATATTACTGACGCTGTTTTCTGCTTGCTTCTTGTGTTCTGTCCATGACCCATCAAAATTTAATGTAACCAGGGGCGCCGATTCTGGGGGGCCGAGGACCCCCCAAAGCCCATGTGGGCCCCCGCATCGTATTTATGAATATACAATATTCGGCATAATTTGAATGCAATTTGTCTTAAAATCCTCATACATATGCCTTCTGCATCTGAATGCCCCCCCCCCCCAATTTACAGAGAAATCGGCGCCCTTGAATGTAACTCATAAATATTTCAACGATCTCATTACCTCTATATTTGTACCTTTCTATGCCCACTTCTACTGAGTCTGTGCTCTTCTTTAAATATCATTATTTTATTTTATTTATGTTTATTTTCATTCTCCTTTCATCGCTGTATTTGCTTAATTCATTAAGTTCGCTATAGATGTCTGTTGTAGATACAAACGTTGTGTGGCTATTGTTATTATGTAACCTATTTACAACATCGTTTATATATAAATAACACAGGTGACAACATTGACATCATCGTCTGAGCCCTTTGTATGATGACAAACATTATGTTACTTTATTCTGACCTGTAGCAATGCTAAACTCTACTAATCTCCAAATATTTGTAATCTATAAAGGTAACCAAGAAAGCTCTGTCGCTTTATGTGAAGGTGTGTGTTCAATTGGCCCTCACACCGTGAGTTGAATGCGAATACAGAGAAGGCGAAACTCGGTTGTTTGTGTGGGTATATCCACACTCCACATATATATCTGGATGTGGCAGTTCAGTTACACCGTGAGCGTGCGTAAGGACAGTGAACATGGGACCTCCACAGAGCGTTATAAGGGAGTGTATATTGTACGAGTTCAAACTGGGATCTAACGCCGCTGCAGCGGGGCGGAAGATATGCCAGGCCTTTGGTGAGGTTGTCGTGACTACGCGGACAGTGCAGCGATGGCTTAACAAGTTTAAGCACGGTGACGAAACACTCCAAGACGCACCATGTGCCGGAAGACCAACACATACACAAAATGAAGATCTTCAGTGAGCAATTATGGTGAACAGTGGCCAGACATGTGAGAAACTGAGACTACAATTCAGTGTGAGTGAAGAAACCATTCGGCAGCATCTCGAACAACTTGGGAATCACTACAAGTTGGGTTGGTTTCTCCCACATGATTATTCCGGGACAGAAGGCAACGTGAGCAGACATCTGTGTTTCTCTGCTGTCTCGTCTGAGAAAGGAGCCATTTCTGGACAGATTAGGATTAGGATTTAGATTTCTGGGCTTACGGCGTCTAAGGCCATTTAGCCAGTCACGTTTTGAGGGATGACGTCCCTCGGCGAGCACACTATCCGAGGACAGAGGAGGAAAAAAGTATTGGGGAAGGAAGGAAGCAACCTGGGACCTATAAGTTAGGTACCACCCTGGCATTTGCCTGGTGTAAATGAGGAAAACCCAGGAAAACCTCATTCAGGATGGCTGTCCTAAAAAGCGTTTTACACTTTTTCGACCGAGTGGCCCCACCTGGAATCGAACCCGGGACCGCTCGCACCGAGAGCGAGAACGTTAGCGACTACGCTACGCGGGGCCATCGATTTCTGGACAGAGTGTTGACGTGTGATGAGAAGTGGGTCCTGTACGAAGCTCCATGGCACCGTCATCATTGGTTAGCATCCCAAACACCCGAAACGAGCACTTCACCAGAAGAAGGCCGTCCTCTGTGTTTGGTGGACTGCTCGCTTCATCGTGTATTGGGAACTGATACTAGCTGGTCAGAGCATCAATGTAACTGTGTACTGTCAGCAGTTGAGCCGTGTTCAAGAAAAACTCAAAACTCTGGAGCCAGCACTTCTGAATAGCAAAGGGATCCTCCTGTTACAGGACAAAGCTAAGCCCCACGTAACTAGGATAACACGGAACACTATTTTACGCTTTGGATGTGAATCACAAATTGCATCCGCCACACTTCCTGGACATCGCACTATCCAATTATAATATATTCCATTCCTTGTACAATCACCTTAGAGGAGGCCAGTTCAAATCCCTAGTAGAGGTGCAAAATGCACTTGATATTTTCTTCGCTTCACAGCCCACCAAGTTCTACCGCTGTGAATCCTATGGCCTTCTAGGACGTTGGCAGAAGGTCGTCGATGCTAATGGGGACTATTTTTGATCATCCGAGTACGTCTTAGAGGACATATCGATGTTCGAAGGTGGAGGGTGAGAAATCGACAGAACTTTTTGGTTACCTTTATATAAACCATAAAGCAAGACTTTCCGTATCTACTTAACTTGTGAAATAACCTTTGTCTACTTATGGAATCGTAAGCTGCAACTGTCTAATTTTCCTCTTTCCCAGGATAGTTCATTGTCTGTTACTGTTCTCATTACAAAAAGATTATCTATGGTGCTGAATTCCTTCTTAATATTTGACTGTGCGAGAGATTGACTGTGCGGGGATTAATTCATTTTCGTAAGCCCACCATACCATCCTATTTACTAAAATTTTGTGTATATTTTATTTTAAGTAGTAAAGTAATTCCTGTGCAGTTATTTGGGCGTTGAATATTTCTTTTCTTTTTATACAGCATTATTATTAGCCCCGTTCCCCAAACGCGTGGTACTTCTTGTCCTTCAATTAACTTATTGAATAATCTAACATTTATCTGAGATATGCTGTTGTTATTTATCGTATATTTGTAAAATTCTGCCGGAATGGCATCGATTCCCGCTGCTTTATTATTTTTCATTGCGTTTACTGCTTTCTTATATTCCTCTAATGTTATTTTCCTATCTAGTAATGGATCTTCGTGTACTGTTTTATTCAATATTTCTTGTACGCTCCATCCAGCCCTTTTAATTAAGGCTTTCCGAAAGGGTTGTACCCATTCATCTGCTGATATATTCGCTTTGGAGTCATTTTGATTGTATAATCTACGTATCGTACGTCAAACTTGACTGTGGTCACTATTACGTAGCTATTCTTTTAAATTATCTACGCACTGTTATGTCCATTTCTTCTTTTTTCTTTACATCTGCGTTGTAAAGCAGATGCAGCACTGTAAAGATCTGCATTGAAGGTTTCATCTCGTCTGCTAAAGACATGATAGATTACTTCCACCATCGACCACTATACTAGCAACAACACTTCCAGATGAAAAGGTAGTTCAGGACACTTCGTTGGACTTTAATTACTATCTCATCATTGTTCTAACCGTTTACAATGTTATCGCAGATCCATTTTGCATCATAAGTGACAACCTAATTCAATCCAGGAAGTCTTCCAAGTTGCTCCATACACTTAAAGAACTGCTCACTTGCCCTGCGATTATTACATTATGTAACATACATTTTCTCCTTGAAGTCTAATTGTTATTTTCTATTAGCGTGTGTTGAAAGAAGACGTAAATGCAATATTATTGTGAATAAACTTTGGTTTTCTGACGTATAGGACGAAATATTTTATAGAAATTATCTCTATGAACTATGTAATTTCTGAGGGATTTGAAGTTCATTTTCAGATTACTTCCCCATCCCACCTGGCAACACTGTGCGGCTCTCGCACTGTTGCCTTATGCTGCAATACCACGAATTTAGAGTGAACCAACTGACCAAAGTACCAACTGGTATTTCTGCATAATGTACCCATTGAAACAACGAAATGGTAAAAATGCACCTAAATTCGTATATGCCGACATTCCTTCGTCCATGGTCCCAGTTCCATATAGCCTCCAGTATTCTGTTCCGTCTCAACCCGAGAAACCGAATAGCTCTGATGAACATGACTCGTCAGACACTGATGATAAAATATGAGAGATGTGGACTACGAGTGTGATTTTCCGCCAGTAGAAAAGTACTATCCAAATCAGGAAGATCTTAACGATTTGATCAAAGATATTCACTAAAACCAATGGTGAACTTTAAACTTCAAGACTGAAACAGTGGAATTTAGTAGACAAGTCCGTAAATGTATAGTTTCACAGGTCATGTAACAAGCCTTTTTCGAGGGTTTTTTTTTTTTTTTTTTTTTTTTTTTTTTTTTTTTACGATGAAAGTTGTTCTGTGCTTCTGTAACAATGCCGAGTTGTTCGAGTCAATTGGTATCCCCTGTAACCATCATGAGTGGCGGCTTTTTATTGATAGTTCCTCTAAGATTTTGAATGCAGTGCCTATCTACAAAGGAAACAAGTATCCGTCTCTTTCCTTTGCTCACTCTGTACATCTGAAGGAGAAATACGATAGTGTGAAGATCCTATTGCACGTTCTGTGTTATGAAAAATAGTAATGGGAGATTATAGGGGACTTTAAAGTTATCGCAATCCAAATGGGCCTTCAAAGGGGTTTTACAAAGTTCCCATGCTACACAGAGAAAAATCCGTTCTCCGGACAGCGGTATATTGTACAGCGGGGGACACTTCTAAATGGTACAGCCATATGGAGATTTACGGCTAAGGTGTACCATTTAGAAGTGTCCCCCGCTGTACAAATATACGGTATCCTCTTGCTTACTAGAGAAATCAGTACGGAGCATACGTTATCCGTATGCAACAAAGGCACTGCCCTTAGATCTTACATCATGCCGTTGCAGGATGTCTGACATCTAACAGTTTTCCGTATATCACATGCATATACTTACGTTACCTTCGTCAGCTATATGTTATATACGTCCATTTGTATGTGAGATCCTGACCGCCTCCATTGTATCATGCGGAAAGTACGTATATATGGAACACTTGTACAGAAAGTATTATAAAACATGCGTTTTCAGTTATACGTCTGCTGTACGTTAAGCCCAAAAACTACAGGAATTACGCATGTAACCTATCTTTTTAAGTAGGCCACCTACAATGTTTTTTTCTCAGTGTACCTTTGCCTCTGGGTAGTAGACAATGATGCACATTACTGCAAGAAGGACTGGCCACTATGGAAAGAGTTTTTGGTAGGAGAGGACAACGTGAAATTTGAGCCACTGGTAGAGCCTCGATAAGTACTAATGGCCCCACTGCCTATTAACTTAAGGTTAATTAAACAATTTGTTGAAACTCCTAATAAGGAGTCCGCAGCTTTCACATATTTAAAAGGCATGTTCACCCAACTGTCAAATGCAAAAATAACAGCCGGAGTTTTCACAGGCCCACAAGTGAAAGAGATTGTTCAGTGTGAGTATTTCCTCAGGTACTCACCGAAATTGAAAGGAATACTTGGAAAAGTTGTGTGGCAGTGACTCAGGAATTTCTTGGCAACCATAACTCAGAAAATTATATGGAGCTGATAGACAATCTGGTAGAAAGCAATGGTAAAACGGGATGCAGGATATCATTCAAAATTTATATTATGCATTCACATATGGAAATATTTAAGGAAAACATAGAAGCGTATTCCGAAGAGCATGGCTAGTCTTCGATCAGAACATTTTAAACTTCGAACGCCGGTATCAGGGACAGTACAATGAAAACATGATGGCGGATTATATCTGGTCCATGATTCGTGAAAGTGATGTACCATATAAACGTCAATGTAGAAAACGCACACGGTTTTCAAAATGATTGTGTTCAAGCTATGAAACGGTTTTGCGTTATTACATTTATTAGAACACAATAAAATATGGTTTTTGTGCCAGCCACTGTCAGTAACAGCAGTTCTTACTGAAAATGAAGTCTAAATGGTTCAATCTCTTTGAAAAGCATCCTGTACAATGCATTTGTAAAGAAACTTGTTTCATTCTGCTGTTTAAAATTTATATCTTTTTTAATTTTCTACTTGTTAATAAATTTTATATTTTAAAAAAGGATTACAAAATATTTTCTTCATATCTATTCAATAAATTGCAATGAAACTTGGTGGAAGAATTACTTGTAAAGCATAAGCATTTTCTAAGGTAGAGTTCCTTTGGGTACCTATGTACAGGGTCACTCGAAAAGGCCTCGAGGTCTGATATTTTTATTTTTATAGGGAAATTTTCCGAAAATCCCGAATTTTTCCTTTTAGGATACACCCTGTATGCGTATACGTGGTACTATTTGAAAGTCTGTTTTATTCTAAAGAGAAAGAAGTATGAACCATGATTATTGGATGAATAGTGTTGAGGTAGCAGCTACTTAACCTAAATTCGTGTGAAATGCAGGAATTTAAACAGCTTAAAAAGACAATAATATAAATATTCACTACAAAACTAAAGTTTGAAGTGTATGAAAACCAATTTCCATCATATTCCGACACTCTACATTGGAAAATAACATTATCATCCCAAGGACAAAAAAAGTTACATTTTGTTGCATAGTGTTATTATTGGCTGATGTCAACTCATGTGGCACCCATGAGTCCAAATTTTTCACCTTGCATAGAGCCGCCGAACGACATTGTATGGTACATACCTAACTCATCTGCAATGGCACGAACACGAGAGCCTGCTTCCACGGTGTTTCCGAGAAACTAGTCCGAACATGATATTAGTCGGTTCCCAAGGAGGCTTATTTGAAATGCTGTGTCACCGAAATTAAATATGACGTGCAACAGCCAATGGTACTCTCATTTGTCATTCTTAGCCCAAATGTAGTGTTAATGTTTATTATGGCTTGCTGTGGAGAATGTCCCAGTTTGACTTCGTAAGAAAAACTCGCAATTGTGTGTTCTGCACGGCACACTTTCATACGACTCTGTTGAACAACACCTGCGTCCTAACTGTCTTGGTACCTCAACCTATTGCTGGTTGTGCACTGAGTTTGTTACGTTCGATGCTTGACTTCAGTTCTCTGTATGTTGTGTTTATAAGGTGTTTCTCATTAGACAGAGTGGATATCACATTTGCTGTAAAGTAATATAACAATTACGACTTCAAAAATAATTGATACGTTAGTAGCAACGCTAATAATCTATTTCGGATAGCTTCGACCTTTGGTGGTGCTAGCCAAATGTATACTGGATAGGGAAAACCATTTACATTAAGACATGCCATGCATTGGATGTTGTCGAAACAGTGCTTTTGTTCGGGAATTGTTAAAGAACATCTGTTAAAGAACATCTTAGATTTTTGCCATTAGTTTAGAAAGTAAAAGATCCGAGTTTCAAAAGAAAAAATGAATTTCTTCTTTCTATGTATGTATCTTTGTATGTATTTACATCATTCGGTTAAAAGTAAGGGATACCAAAAATCGGCGTACTGTGTGAGTACTCCAGGGCTTAAGTACCCATTGGAGATTTTCAATGAGTGTTCGGCTTTTGGGTTCGAATTAATTTCGAAATTACACATTCATGTATGGAGAAAAATAGATAATCTAATATGAAGCTTACGATTGAATAACAATCTATTTAAATTAAACAATTCAGTCTTGAAAGTTAAGGTTATACAGTAATCAATATTACTTAATATATTTAATTTATTTTTAAAAAATTTCAGTGTTTAGTTTGAGTTTTGTCCTATACCAAGTTTAGACAATAGTTGCAAAAATTGCAAAGGAAAGAAAAACGAGAAGAAAAGACGGTTTTGCAATCTAAAAATAATTTTACGATTCATTTTATTTCAGTAGCCTGTTTTCCCTTTATTGCGTTTCACGCCTCTTAACGAGGATCCTCCTGGTTTGAGAATCATTTGTCTACTGCAATGGTTCTCATAGCCCAGTCATTTAGGGTTGAACCTTGCGAAAAATAGTCTAAAGCTGAAAATTGGCAGATTTATTCTATTCGATGTCCTGAACAACATATCAAAAGTCCCCTAATCTCCCGTGGTCGCTTCCTGGAATTCCAATTGGTTAAAGTCTGGAGTGCTGGAAAAGCAGAAGTTATCACTGGAATGGTTGTTACTTACAAACGGTTAAATCCACAAAGCTAAAATAGGTCTCAAATGAAAGATAGATAATAGGGCTTCAGTTCAAGCTATATGTTGTTTTAATTGAACACCATTCAGGACCGCACGAAACGATTGAACCTCTCAAAAGTTTAAACGAAACGAACTCACTTTTTCTTTGCTTGGTTATGGACGTTTTGCTATCGCAGAGATCGTAAAACTACCCCGATTTAAAAAGTTTCACCAAACTTTCATCTTTCCATCGGTATATTTGTACTGCATGTACAACTAATAGTTACGGAGTTACGTGTGTTTAAGTGACGCGCGATACACTATTGAACGCGATTCACGCGACCATTATGGAGCACCTGTATGTAGGCCATATACTTTACGTAATAGTATTACAATTGTATGAAACTGAAAATTGGTACATTTTCTCTGTTTGATGTGCTGAACAACATACCAAAGTGCCCTAATCTTCCATTGTCGCTTCATGAAATTCCAGGTGGCTAAAGTGCTGGAACGCTGGAGAAACGCAAGGAATCACTGGAATCGCTCTTAAATCCAAACGAATAGGCCTATGGAGTTCAAATAGAGCTCGAATGAAAGATAAAAGAATGGACCTTATTGTGTGGTGTTCATTTTACATCATGTACTGTCGCACAAAGAAATAAAACTTATAAAAAGAACTAAAATAACTCTTTTGTTTCACCCCTTTTTTTACTCTCAAAGCCTTAGTATCGTAGGTATTGCAAAAACTCATTATAAATCCAATGACATGTAGGCCTATAGTTTATATGCAGGATCAGTAGTTGAGTGTATATAAACATTTAAACAGAGGCGGATCTAAATGGTAAAAACTGGAAGGTGGGCAACCAGAATCCAAACTTTGATAGGTGTATCATGAATTTACTATAAACTTCTAAAATATATAAATAATAGCTTCAATTATTTTTGTTACTAAAAAAACTGGGGGCCCAGGCTTCCCGGTCCCGAGCTAGATCCGCCACTGGATTTAAACAAAACACGTCGTGCTTTAACATAATTCGCATGACCACTGAGCTCCCGATTTTATCTAATTAACGATACGTTGCTTCATCTTCTTCGCCACTTTCTCGTTTCTGCATTTTATAGCTAAAGGGTATATTTAAAATCATCATTAGGTAGTTATATTCATTGTTAATTATTGGGTTGCTTTAACGTAATACAACGGGTGCTTAGAAAGCACGGTTGAAGTGATATACAAAGTAAAAATGAACTTTCTAAAGATAAATATTTTCTTACCTTGTTTCATTAGAGGCGAAGTTCGACCTCGTCTGATTCATTTTCATAGTCAACTACTTTACTTGGACATAAGTCATAAGATCGTCCACACATTTTGGAGCATGGGAGTTCAGTCGTTCTCCATTTGCAGTTCCTTCTTTCGGTACAGCCTCCCTTGGAGTTGCAAGATATGATGTGTAGTAGCTCCTCGGGCGCAGACGGTAGTATGGTGGGCTGAAGAATATATTTGCCATTTAAAAGTCTCCATCCTCATTGTGAAACGTCCAGACCATTTTCTAGGCACTGTTGTTTTGGTGGTACACTCGGAGGAAATGTTGACGTGCTGCAGCTGACGGAGGCAGATTTGTTAAATTGATTGAGGTAGTTATTGCGGTCTTAGCTACAAGTCTGTTGCACTTGTAAACCCTCAGTTGATCTAATGATTTAAAATCACGGCCGTTATAAAGCTCAATGAGGAATTTCTCTCCCGTTTCTGATGCGCTGTCACAATCTGCGTCAGTCGTGTTCAATATATCCACCGTTTCCAGTAGTTGTGGGTTGTTTTCGAGTATATTCCAAGCTATTTTTCCCTTTCAAGTAAATAGCAGAATTAGTATCACTTCCACTCATGATATGCACAAAAAGTTTTTTTTTTTCATATCATCAATCTTGTTTTGAATATCTGAAATATTGTATAACCGGGCAGCATGTGATCCAACGCTAGGCATCAGGAAATTGGTGGTTGCTCCATTAGGGATCATAACCACAAGCATTACCAGAATGTCACTATCTGAGGCTCCTACACTCACTTTGCGATTACATCCGAATTTTTCTGAAGCAGTAGCAACTATTAAGGCATCAGTATCTCCCTTGGCTTCCTTCACGTGGATTCCTTCCGCTTCCGAATTTTAAAATGTTTTATTAGTTGTATTTTGTTTGAGCTGTTTGACACAATATCCCTTTGACTACATGCAATCATTTTTGAACCTTCAACTAAAATATTTGAACAGCTACGTTTCCTTGCCCTTCGGATTTGTTCTTGTCTTTTGTGGTAGCAACACGATAACCATCGAAAACTACAGTCCATAATTTGGAGTAGTGAGTTTTCACATAACAAATATAGGATTCAAAAACTTGTTCGTACGTAGCCGAACTTGGCCCTAAACAACTTTTCGAAGCAGTATATCTCCGTCCACTGTAATTTCATATTCATGGGACATTTCTTTGATATCATCATCACTAGGAGTGCTCGACTGGAAGAGATAACAGATTGAAGACTTGTTTGTTTTCTTAATTCTGTGTTTCGGAATAGCGCCGGTGGATAAGGGGCTAACTCCTACTTTAGATACTTGTTTAGGACTTCCTCTGTTTTCATCACACATGCTATCTGCATAAACATTTGATTCGTATCTACCGAACCGGGACATTTTCATGCACCTTAATACATATACTTGTGTACGAAATAGGTTTTACTCGGTCAGATCTCTTCAATTTTAAATTTCCAAAATCCAACCCAACCATTCTGTCTATAAAGGCTTTCCCCAAATTTTCATCGGAATCGCAGGTAACTGAAGCATCAGAAATAACTCCAGTCGCAATAGAGATTAAATTGTTAGTGTCCACGTCAAATGGACTATGGTCATTGAGCCATAGAACAAACTTCTCAAGATTGTTGTAGTCGCATGGTTGCCGAGATTCTCGGAGATCGACATGTTCGGACGACGATGAGGAGATGCCGCTGAAGTTTTCGAAGGCTTCACACATTCGCAAAGTTCCAGGTAGTAAAAGCACCTACTGAGTCAGGGTACTGTCCGTTATACCTCGGCCTCTCGTAAGTCCTCCAGAGATTTTAATTGCTTGCATTAGTTGCTGTTCCACAACCATGTCACTCCATACTACACTCCAGAATTTGTCACTTCTTATTGTGAAATAACCTGAACGGCGAACTTCTCATATTCTTAGGCAGAGATTTCAGACTCCAAATTTTGCATCTCCTGAATGTACAAATGTGTAAATTTAGCATAATTTAGCTGACCTGCAGCATATAGATGAGGCAATACATTTTCTGTGCTGTGAAGGTGCAGTTCCCAATCTCCAGTTCTTTCAAATCTAAAAAGCAGATTAATCAAATTCATCTACCTAACATACTGTATCCAAAGTACTGAAGTGCGGCTGTTAGATGATAGGTCGTTATCTCCACGATAGATAAAAGTGTTGCGAGAGCCCTGGATTTTCAGACGTCATCATAAGAAACGTAATTTTTCATGAATTCTGCGTGCATAGTTTGTACCTCTTGCATATCGGATGGGCAAACGACGGAGGCATTATTACTTGAGGTTGGACAAAGATCAGTGCAGGTGCAGTGCGTCGCTACTAATGGTCTTATGTAAACAATATGGATGCCATTAGAAAGCTAGAAGCAGCTTCAAAAGATTTATATCGGGTTTTTGCAATACCTGCGATACTAAGGCTTTCAGAGTAAAAAAAAAAAAGAAAAGAAAAGAAAAGAAAAGAAAGAAAGAAACCAAAAGGTTATTTAGGTTATTTTAGTTGTTTTTATAAGTTTTACTTCTTTGTACCACAGAATAAAGCCCATTCTTTTATCTTTCATTCGATCTCTATCTGAACTCCATAGGCCTTTTTGTTTGGATTTAAGAGCGATTCCAGTGATTCCTTGCGTTTCTCCAGCGTTCCAGCAGTTCAGCCACCTGGAATTTTATGAAACGACCACGGAAGATTAGGGGACTTATGATATGTTGTTCAGGACATCAAACAGAGCAAATGTACCAATTTCCAGCTTCATACAATTATTTGTAATATTATTACGTAAAGTATCTAGCCTACAGGTATTCACATAACGGTCGCATGAATGGCGTGCAATAGTGTATCTCACGTGACTTAAACGCACGTAGCTCCGTAACTATTAGTCGTACATGCACTACAAAGATACCGATGGAAAGATGAATGTTTGCTGAAACTTTTTAAATCGGGGTAGTTTTACGACATCTGCGATAGCAAAACGTCCATAACCAAGCAAAGAAAAAGTGAGTTCGTTTCATTTCAACTTTTGAGGGGTTCAATCGTTTCGTGCGGCCCTGAATGGTGCTCAATTAAAACAACATATAGCTTGAACTGAAGCCCTATTATTTATCTTTCATATGAGACCTATTTTAGCTTTGTGGATTTAACCGTTTGTAAGTAACAACCATTCCAGTGATAACTTCTGCTTTTCCAGCACTCCAGACTTTAACCAATTAGAATTCCAGGAAATGACCACGGGAGATTAGGGGACTTTTGATATGTTGTTCAAGACATCGAATAGAACAAATCTGCCAATTTTCAGCTTTAGACTATTTTCGCACAGTTTGACCCAAATTTTGTCTAAAACGACTGGGCTATTAACCTGGGCAGCGTAAAGAGGGAGCAAGAGGGTTCATTCTACTGACAGAAATAAGTTACATTCACATTTACAAATTTTAGGAATGTTGTAATTAAGGGACACTAAATCAAATGCCGTACAACACTTTCACACAAAATATATTGAGTGAGAACTGTGGTCCCATCAAGAATGAAGCTGGTTAAAAAAAAAAAAAAAAAAAAAAAAAAAGTACTACTGCACTACAATGGTGTGCAGAAAAATTACTGGAAATAAATGTGAATTGGTGAGAATTGTTTTTTTAATAATATTATTTTTATTCAAGATTTCAGAATTCAATGCTGTATCTGAAATCGCAAAATGATCAGGTCAATGAGCGGAAAGGAGGGATAGTGAAGTATGCAGGGTTTACAAAGGGGGATGTCACGTAAAGAAGGTTGGAAACCACTGGTCTATTGAACCACTGGTCTAAAGAACTTAGATAACAAGACGTGATTTATCTTACAAGCAAGGAAAGTAAGCATTTATTTAAAAAGTTTAAGGTCGGAGGCATGGTACCACTGGAAATTATTGAATGGGAGAATTATTTAAGTTACTATCTAGATTTTATTAGGCTCAAAGCTGAATGAAGATCTAAAGAATAGAAAACTTAGTGTGGAAGTTCATTCCAAGAGAGCAGTAATTCCATTTTCTTCACTATTCTACGACATAAAACACGAAATGTCGTTATTTGGGGTTTCTTTACTTGAATAACAACGCTGACTTTTTGTACTGCTAACAGCTTGTTGGTTTGGCTCTTTTTCTTCTTAGACATGCACATTAGAAAGCACAAAAATCTATACCGTTGGGGTAGAAGAATCGATTGGCTGGATTCAACCCTGTCATCGTTTTCACGCAGACATGAAACCACCCTGGGACGTCCCTCACAAGAAAAGTTAAGGAAAATTTCTAGCAGCAGAAAGCGTGTGTTTGTAATATTTTTCTTGATTCTTTTCACCGACAAACTACTATTTAGCTAAGGCAATCCATTAAGTAGAGGAGCTTTAATTGATTTTCAGAACACACTGACGTAACTAATTATATCCTTATCTAAAGGAATGGAGATGTATGAGAACAAGGGATAAGAGAAAGTCTGTATAATTTCTTTCTGTTGTGTGCTCCCACATAATGATTTGTTGCACAAAGTTAGATTGAAAAGAAGTTTGCTTACTTCATTAATCGTCTTGAGTAATTTTTTTTACCAGATGAGTACCGCATTAAACATTACCAGTTAGTTTATATCTCTTTGTTTCATGAGTGTTTATTAACTTTTAAACGTTTCAGCTTATCTTAATGGTTGAGCAACATCACTTTTGAGTCATTTATCGTTCTATTTTATAGTATAACAAGAAAGTAAAAATATTAAAATATATTTAACCAATCATCGAATTCTACTGTAAACTTTTTCTTGAATGAGCTATGTAGTTCGTTTCATAAGTAAGTTCATATGTGTTTCCAAATTCAATTCTTAAGCAATCATTTCATATGCAGAGCCGTAGCTAAGGGGTGCCAGGCAGGGCGGTTGCCCCGGGCGCTTATACCAAAGGGGCGTCAAACGAGTAAGAAGAGAAAAGTGTTGGAAAATAGCAAACGACATGGCGCCGCGTATAAATATTTGCGCCCTATTAAATCAAAACTGTTGTCGGTTTGCAAAGAAATAAATTTGTAAAAAATGTTCTTGTTCGCTCCGCTCGCAATTCACACGTTTAAATGAGAGTCACAACAAATTTTTTACTTATTACTTAGATTTGTTAATGACAATGTCATATATAAGGTGCCGAGTAACTGACTTATTGTGTACGGAGGACCGGTTTCGAAATCGGAAACTGTCAAAGTCTGAAATACGTGTTCGGCGTTGTGATAGTGATGAGTTTGCTTAGTTATTCACGCTTTCCTACCCAATTAGATTAATCACGATGGTGAGAATGAAGGTATGAAAATAAGAGAGGTGAAGAGACACACGCAAGCTGCTGTTTGCGCAGGAATATTAAAAATGAACGTAAACAAGGGTAATAACAACATTTTTGAACTCGTAGAATAGGGGTTTAAGGGGTCAGAACTTAACCCAACGAACTTCATCTTTTCCAAAGACTGATAACTGCGATAATTTTTCCTTATTCCATTAACATATAAAATGCTTCCAATTTGAAGGAGTTTATTGGGATAATTTCTCCATCAACTACTTGTATCGTCAGGATATTTTTTCTAGTGTACTTTCAACATGTTAATTAATAATAAGTAGCCTTAAATTCAGAACTTTCATTCATTAAGAAATTAAATTATTACTATAATTTCAAACATATGTAGTAGCCAAACTATATTTTGGATTTTAAATACAAACATGAAACATATTCTTCACCTTTATCAAAATTCACTAAGAAGGCTCCTTCTGAATTTCCGTTATACTTCACTATATATATATATACACCGTAAAAGAACGAACACTAACTCTATGGCCTATGGAACCCGGAAGTTCAATGCCGCGTAAATGAATCCTTACCCAACTGAATTAAGTTTCTACTTTCTATCACTATTTCTACGAGATCCCTTAATGTTGTCCTCCCATCTGGGCCTAGGCTTTCCTAATGAACGTTTTCCTATTGAATTTCCAATCAAAACTTTGAAAGCGTTTCTACTTTCTTCAATTTTCGCTACATGACCTGCCTGCCTGAGCTTCCTGCATTTGATGACTCTAACGATGTTTGGTAAAAGATATAAATTATGCAATTCCTCGTAATGAAGTTTTCGTCATTGCCCATTCCCATTCGCTTTGGGTCCGAATATTCGTCTCGTCATCTTGTTCTCAAACGCTTTCAGTCTGCATTCTTCCCTTAAAGTAAAAAATTAAATGAAATCTTTGAGTTTTACGTCCCACGGTTATGCCGGTTAGGCTAAAGGAGACGGTGATGATGAGTAATGAATGAAATGGTGGAATAAAGAAAGTGGGAGGAAACGGGAGAACCCCGAGAAAACCCACGGACACGGTGTTTGTCCACCACAAAGTTCACTTGGCGGGGGCTGGTCCCTTAAAGTAAGTGACCATGTTTCGCAATCATACAGAACAACAGGGATTGCGTGCATTATTGAGAAGGTGCGAAGGCTCGCCTCTCTGAGTGAAGTTTTAACGTTGAAGGCATCTTTCAATCCTAATATGTTATAAAGTGATTTCCTTAACACAGTAAGAAGTTTCTGTATAGAATTATGTATATCTGTTAGTGATAACTTGTTTAATTTAGGTATGTATTCTCAGGAGTTATTCAGAGTAGCTTTTTTTTTTCCTACATGAAGCCTGGAATATAATAGCATATACAATATAAGTCTGATACATTAAACATATATAAATTTACAAATGCCACCGCACAGTATAAAATAATTATAATTGTGTGTAATTTTAGTTGGGTTTTCCATTTCATAGAATTAGTGATTTACGATTTTGTTTCAGGGGGCTTTGCTTGTTTCGGGAGGGGCTTTCCTAACTTTATTCCTTGAAATGTGAAAATCCTGTAATGTGTATAAAACAATAAAAGGTTATGATAAAATTTCGGGAGTTGCGATAAGCCCGGAAGCCACCCCCTTAAATATGCCACTCCATAGAATACAATATTAAATATCTTGCACTGATTCAAACAAAGTTCCTTCTTAGCCTTAACACTTCTAGTGAAGTCATTATCAATTGATGCATTAATAAATGCAGTATTGTACTTACTTTAAAGTGAGAGATGCAAGTAACCAACGCTTATCCAGGAAATTTGACAGCTAACTGTAAGAATGTACTTTCTTTTTCTCTCTCTCTCCATTTTCAAATATGCAGGAAATGAAGACAGCAAGTAAGGAGGAAATTCCCCTCATCCCCCTGCAAATACCAGACAAAAGAAAATATGAACTGCACTTTAAAATATTTGCAGTGGGACTAAATGGGTATATTCCATTAATACATATTGCGTGTTTTTCTCATATAAATATTTGTTTAATAATAATAATAATAATAATAATAATAATAATAATAATAATAATAATAATAATAATAATAATAATAATAATAATAATAATAATAATAGATTACTTTCCGTTTACTTTTGCTTATATAAATATTTATTCTTTCTTGTTAAATTAAATAATAACAGAAACTACTGTGTATAAATGCATATAAATTCAACTCTAAACAGTGTTAGAAATATAGTTAAGAAAGTTCTTTAAAATAAATAGGTTTGGTACCTTTTCTAACTCAATAAGGAAAATAGAATTCTGAGTGTAATTTTTAACATTTTATGTTACATTAAATGTTATTTGTGTTATTAGTTTGTCGGGCCTACCCTACTTGTGGGATTACGCTTCGCCACTGATAAAACGAATTTCCTGCTTTCAATCGACATTTAACTTCTTCGTGGATTTCCTAGATACTTGAAACTATCTACTTTATCGAAAATGTTATTTGATACTTTGACGCATCCATAATTTGTAGAATTACGATCCCAGCGAACTTCCATGCATTTAATTTTTTCTGCATTTACTTCTAAATCTGCAAGCATTTAATAATGCCTCTGCATTTCCTTCTATTGTTCTCCTAACAGATTTACATAATCAGGATACGCCATAACCTGGTGAATACCATTTAGCTCTAGGTTCTGGTTGCTATCTTTGATTTTCTTTATTGCATACTCCAGAATAAAGCTGAATAATCGCATCACCTTGTTTGGCCATTCTCGACGTGGAAGCTCGGAAGTTCGTAGAGAAGACTTTTCCTACTCGGACTTTACTTTGTGATTCATTTAAACATATATTAATTACTCTAACTAGCTTTTTGGATATTCCAAATTCTGCAAAAATGTTGTACAATGTTTCTTTCCTAAAGAAATTTCTAAAATCAATAAATAATTTATGTGCCGGGATATTATATTTCCACTTCTTTTCGAGTATTTGTCGAATGGTAAATATTTGATAGATAGTTGATCAATTTCTTCTAAATCCTCACTGATAGTCTCCAATAATTTCTTCTGCGTATGGGCTCAATCTTGTTAATAGAATATTTGAAAGGATTTTATAGGATGTTGACAGGAGAAAAATGCCTCGATAATTATTACAATCTGCTTTGTCGTATTTCTTGTGAATTGGAACAATGATTCATTCTTCCCACTCTTATGATAATACCTCCTCATTCCAGATAAGGAGGATGAATTTGTGTATCTTGTTCCAAACTTTTCCCCTCCAGCTAAAATTAACTCAGCTCCAATTTCGTCTACACCAGGAGATTTGTGTTCCTTTAATATCTTTATGGCGATGGCTCTGCTGTGTGCATTTCCCTTTCACCACGCACATTAGTTTTTGGCTGCGCGTTAAGCAAATCGTCAAAGAAATCTTTCCATCTATTCAAGATGCCATCTGTGTCACTGAAAATTGTTCCGTCATCTCTCTTTAAATTATACGCGCGAGATTGGTACCCTTTCTTAAATTCGATAATACCCTTATACTTGTCTCTATTCTTTTACTATTATTTTCAAGTTCATTAATTTTAGCCTTCAAAAAATCATGTTTCTTTGTTCTATACATTTTGGAAGTTTCCCATCTGATGTCAACGAAATTTTGTGTAGTTATATCGTTCGAATTTTGCACCCAACTTGAATTTTGTGTCCACCGCAGTTTCGTTTCTTTTTCCTTCTCCGCTAGCTTAATGCATTCCTGGTCGAACCATGGTTTGTTCTTATATATTTTTGGGTGCTCCATTTTTTCTCTTGCTGGAGTTTTACTGCTATCCCAAATTTGAACTCAAGTATCCTCAACACTAGTGCTCTCAAAACCTTCTAAAACCGAGAATCTATACGGCATTTCAATCTGGTATCCCCTCTAGGTATGATATGGCGGGAGTTGGACAAATACCTGTTCTACTACTTCTTCGTAAACACTGCCTTTTATATCGTTATTATTATCTTCTTTTGGAGCATGCACATTTAACACAATAATATCACATTGCCAACCCCTAAGAGTAATAAAAGAAAGTCTATCATTAAGAAACTCAACCCGTTAAATTGCTAGTTTTAAACGAATCAAAATTAAAATGCTATTTGTGTGTTCATATACAGAATAAAACTACAAAAGTTTACAATTATTACTAGATATAATGTATCACCTATTTCAAACATTTTAAAAGCACATAGTTTCTAACGTATTCCGTTTTTTATCGATAGTATGAAACATTGTAAATAGCTGTAAATTTTCATAACTGTTCTCCAAGTGAATTTATGTTCAATCGAAGGTAGTTTTGTAGAAGTTTTAGTCCAAAAAGCCTCTTGAAAACAGTTCTTATTTGTAAAAGAATACATAATGATCGTTTTTGAATGTTGCAATGGTCTGTCCAATCAGTTTGATAAAAATTCAGCATAGCATAACAGAAAAATCTGCTTCTCTTATATAAAAAAAAAGAAGGAAAAAGTTTGGAATGGTGAATGTAGGGGGGACGCCAAATTCTATTTCGCCCCGGGTGCCGAAATCTGTAGCTACAACTCTGTTCATATGCTTTACCAGATTCATTTCATATGTTTTACCAGGGTCATATAAGTTTATAAAATACATAATCTAAATGATTTATTGTTGCCATTCACAATAATGCTAGACGTTGTGGGCAAGACAAGGATGCGTTTGTTTTTTTTTTTTTTTTTTTTTTTTTTTTTGTAAGTTGATGGGAAGATAAAAGCTTTATAACAACTTGCAGAGACTAGAATTCTCAGTGACGTTAGTGAAGGCTTGTTTTAATGGAATGAACAATGACGTACGGATAGGAGAAAATTTGTCAAAATAATGGGCAAAAGCAGATAAACGCTTTATCACCAATACTACAAGGGCTTCTTTTTCAACCACCGTTAAGTCACGAGTGGAGGATCACGTGAAGTGACGAAACGGGGATGAGACAATATGACAGATATTAATTGGACGTCGCCCATCCCCTACACCCATAGACATAGTATGCCATTCAATCATTGTGAAGTAGAGAACTTGTGTGAACTAAGTTACGTGCGGTAATTCGATTTCGCCGGGCGATTACTGGATTTTCTAAAATTGTACGAGTAGGCCGTTCAAAACCCATATTCGTTTACTTTGACGAACAATATGATTCACGCGTTCAACAAGATCGTCTGCCGCCACAGACTTTCATCCTTGGCTACTCTCGACATGCAGGTCTTTAATTCCTTCGTTAAACTCTCTATCACTAGTGCACACAGCAATCACTTACGAAGTTCCCCTCATATTCCTTATTCACTCGACGATGATTTGTGGCTATATTATGCCTGAAGAAATTAAATGACATCACATAGTTCACACTTGGCGGGCGATTCAATTGCACTTGATATGTTTTTACGCTCGCTACCCACAATGATTGAATAACAGTGTCTATCGGTGTGGTACATGGACTACGTCCAATGAAAATCTCTGACCGCTCGTTATCTCCGCTTCATCATCTTATGTCGTCTTCCTTTCGTGGCTGAAAGCAGATTGAAAGAATATACATCTTATTTAATTTCGCATACAATTCACGAATAGCAAATCAAAGATAGGAACAGGTGACTGACGTTCAATTGTATTAACCAATTGCTCACGTGGACGGATGACATAAACTTGATAATTGATGAAGTAAGGACCAATGAAAGAAAATACAAACATTTTATTAGCATCACGTAATGAAATAAGCCTTGAAGTTAACGTTGAGAACATAAAACATACGGTTACAAGTAAGAATCATATTAATCGAGATGACGGGAACTTTAGAAGCAATGAAGGTCAGATAGAGAAAATGAACACATTTTAATACTTTGGTTCAATTGAGGGGAATAAAAATTAAGTAATGGAAGAAATTTACTATTGGTTAATGCTAGGATAACCTACTATTAGATGCTAAAGGTCATAATAGAAGAAATGTAAATAAAATTCTACAGGATCATAGTATTACCTACAGTAACCTTTTGACTAGGGATGCGCACGAGACAAGATTTATGGCTGTCTCGTCTCGAAAATGTGCTGTAAAAGTGATGTCTCGACTCGAAAAATGTATATTTCTCTATTGGAATAGCCATGTCTCGACTCGAATTTTGTCAGGAAAATCCTGTCTCGACTCGTCTCGTGCGAATCTCTACTTTTGACGCGGAGGTTAGTAACTAACACGGTTTGATATACACAAATTGAGATTATTCGAAAACAAAGTATTAAGAAAAGTTTGAGAGAGGAGTGAAAAGAGACGAACAAATGAGAAATGAAGAAATATATAACGGGGAAATCCTTAATATATAAGTATCGTATGTTACACAAATTGTTAAATCAAAAAATGAGCAGAACACGTTATTTGTGTGGAAAATTTGCGCGGAGTGTATAAAGTTCTAGTTAGAATGCTTTAGAGTAAAAGATTTATCGGTAAACCTCGATGGATAAGGTAAAAATATAAAACAGGATTTCTGAGGCAATGAACCCTGTTTCCTTAAGCCATATAGTTAATTAGAGCGAAAGATCGTCTCCTGTGGTTGAGAACTTTTGAAATTTAGAAATTATTATAAAAATGTGTAAAATAGTTATTTCCTATATCCAACTAATAATTGATTTATTCTTGAATTCTAAATTTCAGAAAATGATATTTTTGGAAGATTGAGTGGTTACAAAATTTCTAGCTACAATGTGTTTTGTTGTAGACAATTACTGAGCTTTTTTTTTCTTTTTTAAGATCCAATGTATTTTTATGTGGCTCTTATATTACTCTCAGTAATAAATTATCAAATGTTTAAGTATTTGTCTTCTCCTACGTTTAAACTTATTTGACCTTCGTGATTAGTGGCTTAACTTGTTTCGTTTCAAACCATATTCCTTCCTTTATACTTATTCATATTAGTCGTAATGAGTATTATTCTAACCATAATATTTGTTATTTCTCTTATTTAACTTCTCACTTTTTGTTGAAAACGTACATACACGAAATTAGATACATTTGTGTGACCTTAACCAACTCAGTATTCTGACATTTCTTCTTTAGATGAAGAATTGCTTTTATGTTCCTGTAACCTTGGTTTGATATAGAAGGTAGAGAAGACTAAGCAGAACTTTCTTTCTTTCTTCCTCTCTCTTTCTCCCTCACACACACAATAACTGTATCTCGAAGTCTTCCAATATCATTAGCAGGTAAGTGAGACAGAGAGAGAGAGGAAATTTCTAATAAATCGCTTGATTTAGCCTTTGAAGTCTTAGATGCATTGATTAAAGGAAGTAATATGAGCTCGTTTCTTATATTCATTCGTTCAAAGGATTTCTTTGCACAATACAGTAGTTTAAAATTAAGACTTTTGTGTCCCAAGATTGATGGTAAGAACTACTAATATTAACATAATACATCATCAGTTTGTTCAAGTTTGTTACTTATGAATGACGAAAACAGGTTTATTCTTTGTATCATTGAATTTGAATAATATCAAATTTTGGAATTTTGTGCGAAATTTGTGATCGCATTGTACAAAGTATTACTATAAATCAATTCGACGCGTTATTGAAACGGGAACCGACAAAGGTTGATTTTTCTATTTAAAAAGTTCTCCGTTGTCTTTTTCTTTGAAATTTGAAGTGTGCTTAACGTTGATCATAAGGGGAGAAACAAAAATGGCATAGTTTTTACCTCAAAATATTACAATTTTTTCTAATTTCTTTTCTTCCTATTTCATAAGACCATACTGATCATTGCATACTGACTGTAGAAACACATCTTTTATTTTATTTTTACTTATTTATTTATTGTTGTTGGTTGAATTTATAATATTAAGCTGTGAGGTGTTAGAGAATTTAAATACTATATTCATATTTCTTCTGAATAATTAGACACAAAGACGCGACATTTTATAAATTTATATCATTATCATCATAGGTATTCTGCCATTATTGGCAGGTCACTAGCCGCAACTGAGAAGCTTCCATATTTCACCGTCTTCCGCTAACCTCTTCGTCTTCACGTACTATTTTGCTGTTTTGATATCGTCCATCAATTGTAGACTCCTTCGCCCTCTTTCTCTCTTTCCTGCCACCATACCTTCTAGCACGTTCCTCATGATACAGTTCCTTCTTAGCCAATGTCCCGACCAGTTTATCTTTCTCTTTTCAATAATATCTAAAATTGTTCTTTACTCCCTCACCATTTCTAACACCCTCTCATACGCTTTGCGCTCGACCCTGTTAATTCTCTTCACTCTTCTCCACTCCTACATTTCCAAAGCTTCCAGTCATTTTTCATCACTTTTGCGTAATGCTAATGTTTCTGCCCCATACAGCACAATACTCCACGCGAAGCATTTTCTAAGTCTTTTTCTCAACACTTTATTCAATGTCCCACAAAACAGACTTCTCTCCCTCCTTAAGGCTTCTTTCGCCATTCCTATCCTTGCTTTTATTTCACGTTCACACTTCATATCAGCACTAATAGTACTACCCAGGTATCGAAAACTAGTCATCTTATATATTTTCTCCCGTCCTATTTCTATATTTGAGATCGAGCGCTTCGTTCCGACCACCATGGCTTTTGTCTTTCTAACATTTACTTTCATCTCATATTCTTTAGAACTGTTTCTCAAGTTTTCTGACATCTTATTGATTTTCATTTTAAATCGTATACATCTAATCATTCTACCTCATACTGAAATCCCATCTTGATTATGAAGACTGTTTTTCACTATCTCTTCTAGATATATGTTTATATGGGTCATTTTATTACACTCATATCTTACATCACACACAAAGTTTGGAAATTCCACTCTGACGGGGTGAGGAAAAGGAGATAATCCGATTATAAACATATTACGCAAACCTAATTCACTCTCACGAGTTTTGGAAATTCCTTCTCGAAAATATGAGGAAATTGGGACGAATCCAATATGAGTACTGCAGAAAGGAAGAGTTTTGAACTACTGTATTAAGGATCGGCTTTGAACTTGGAATGTTTAGGCACTCCAGTGGCTTTGTACTGCCGACAAGAAATTTATCGAGCCATGAACCAGACGTTTCTGTTTATTGAAAATATTTTCCAATATTCATCTCCGTTACTGGGCGAACAAAGCCTGCTTCAGCTACGAAATACATAAAGAAACTATAGATGTTGGAAAGAATTTTTGAGATCAAATAGCATAGATTTTTATCTTACACACTTCTGTTAAACATGCACTGTAAAAAATCGTTGTGCTATTTGAACGACATGCCTATGTGTTAACATGATTGTGTTAAGCTATAACACAAACAGATGGTTAGAACAACTCACTCTCCATTTGGAGTTGTGTGTCAAATGCTGGTAGTTGAAATGACACACAGCCTGTGTGTCATGGGCGGCGATTAGGGGGGCAAGGGGGGGGCAGTTGCCCCCCCCACTTTTTAAAAATGAACCATTAATATATATAGTTTCATTTGGAAATATAAAGTTTTTTGTATAGGTTAATGGTTCATAGGATAAAAATGATGCCATAAAATATTTGCTGTTCCGTGAGTACTTATTGGTTGTCTTCCCGTGGTTAAGAAAGCAACAGGTATTGCGTTTTAATTGCCACGAAAAAGGTCCCAAAATTTAACCTATTGGAGCGTCATAATTCAAGCCTACTTTCATTTCTTCTTTCAAGGGCTCGATATGCTAGTCAGCCGCTTTGGAACTAATTGACATAATATTTCGAAAAAAAAAAACTTTAATTGCACAAAAATCGACAGTTCCTAAAATGTATTTTCTTCTTTCTAATATAAGGAATATTTTGATTTGATTTTTCTTAGTTTAACATCCCGTTCAGCAGCGAGGCTAGATATGAGACGTGGACCTATTGATTAAAGTAGAATCCGAACCACATGAGCTCACGCCGGGAATCGAACCCGGTTCTCCCACGTCAAACATGTGTATGCTAACCGCTTAGCCACGAAGGAGCTTAGTAAGAAATATTAATTAAAAAGAGAGTAATAAGAAACAACGTCTATCTTTTCCATTGTTTTGCAGTGCAATATATAAGTTTAGGGTGTACATATACAATTTTGTATATACAATTAAATTTCATGGAGTTCGACATAATTCTAAGTTTTAGGATTATTTTGTATAACTGGAATATGGAGTAATTCTAAGTATTGTTGAGTTTTGATGTATTCCAAGAAAGTTAAAACTGTACCTAATGGCAACGAACATGTTTCGGGAAGCTGCTAAAATATTTCTTTAAATGTCGTAGCATATGCTTGTAGTACTTTGTATTTTCTGTCTTTCTAAGAGTAATAACATGTATAATAGTATGCGTGGAATTAAAAATATAAATTGTTCATTAATTCCCAGTTTCAATATAACTTTTGCAAAACAAGCCTCATTATTCATTACTATGATTATTTGATTAATATTATCCTTTCCATTTATTTGTTTTGCAAATTTGTTATTAAATAGGCCCCTAATCTGATCACACAATTCTCCAGACAGAATTTTAAGATGTTCATAAGCAAGGAATCAAATATCTTCTTACACTTCGATGTTTAAGAGAACAAAGGGCTAGTATCTACTTGCGTTGCTCTTGTCAATTTAATTAATAAAATACGAAACACGATATGCGGTATTTTAACTGAAAAAGACAGTATCCTAATAGTTATACAACCTTTCGTCAAAGTGTTAGAAGCAACCAGGAAAACTAACATTGATATACAAATATTCAGATCATGTCTTCCCCCCCCCCCACTTTTAATGTCCAACCGCCGCCACTGCTGTGTGTTAAGTTAACACAAGTGTAGAATCTTCGGTGTTGGTTTCTGCGTGACTGTCAAATATGTTGGGCATCTAATTATAAAGGCTTATGTACTGAAGCTAAAGACAAACACATAGAAAGAAATACTGAAACAAATCCAGGTATTCGCAAAATTTCAACATGCAAACCGTGCGATGTGTTCTCAATTGTTTTACATAATGTTTCCGAAAAAATATGCCAACAGCGAGAACACCAACACCGTATTACTGTGTCATTTCTACATTGTACTAGAGCTCATCAGTCAACACCGGGGACTGGTTTCAACAATAGCGAAAAACAAGCAGAAACAAGATTAAGAGGCAAACATACAGTATAATAACGATATAGGCAAGAGTTTCCTATCACTCTTGAACAAAATGTTGGTGAAGGTTGTGTTTCGCACCATCAAGAAATACTTCACAATAAATGTTGGGGAGGACGACAAAAAATTTTATGAAGAGTTTCTAAATGAAGTGTTCTGTAGTTTACTATTCTTATTTTAAAATTAGAATCTTCGGTAAGCGTAAGCATACACACCACAAGCTTTTCCAACACATGGTTACATCAACACCGCACATGGAGTTATTTCAACACCGAAATAGGTATCGTAGTAACACAGAAGTAGAGTCGAACTAACACCAAAAACTGTGTTAATTTGGTGGTCTGACCTTGAATTTTAACACAGGGAGTGTTGAATTAACACCAAAACGGTGTTATTTATACGACTTTAACCTTGAATTATGACACAAATTATGTGTTGAAACAAGAAAATGGTGTTGAAATAACAAAGGGACTGTATTATATTGATAATTGACATGGTGTAATATTAACACATAATAATTAACACACTACACACTGTGTTACTTTCTTAGTGTTAGTACAACACCGCCACAAGCTCAACACTTTTCCTCACACTACCGACCCTGACATGGTGTCGAACCAAACCGAATATACTAACACAGATCCGAATTTAACACCGCTCAACACCGGTTGTGTGTTAAAAACATAACACACCCCTTGTGTTAAACGCCAACGCTGTGGGGTCTGTGTTGAATTAATACAACCAGTATTAAGTAATTTTTTACTGTGTGCTTTAAACAATATGACACTTCAAACGCTGGAAAATAATTATTTCATGCGACTTATAATAGTAAAATTGGAGTAACGTTTCCTCTGACTATCAAGCATCAGCAATTTTTGAAAAGAAATCTACGACTTTCACTCAGAGTTTGACTTAAATTTGCAGACGTTTATTGAAACAAAACATAAAAACATACACTAATACGTACTGTCATAGAAAAAAAATTAAAAGGCATATTTCATATTAACTGTATATGTAACACATTCTTTTTCTTTATTCATGACTGTGCAATTGACGAAAAGTAACATGAGTAAATTGAAATACCACTACGATTTAAAAAATGAAAGTTTGATCATTCATAAAATCATCAGCCAATGCTAATACTGAAGGTTTTTGATTTTTATCTTGTATAACACAAAGTAAAATATTAACTTAAAGAGGAAATGTGTTAGCTCATTTCGCATTTGAGACAGAAATATGCAGTTCGTGGAACGAATACGTAGAAGATAGATTTCTGAAGTGAACGAAGAGTGTTACACACGTTACCATGGTGACTTATAAATAACAAAAATTTTCGAAAGAAATGTATGGTTACTGATTTAAAGCGGAATTGACAGCAATTTTCTCTTTGATCATAAACAAAGTAGGGCAATACCTCATTCCTTAGATACAGGTAATCAATATGATTCGTGTTGCACTCGAAAACTAAAATTAATACAATTTGTTTACTTATTTCTAGTTTCGTTCTTTAGATGTTTTACATCTAACATTAAGCATATTTTCAATTATAATAGAATTATAATATTAACTTTTCTTAAACTATTGATGATCATTGACATTTGAGAGTCACAGTTTGTCCTTCAGAAAAACAGTTATCACGTAGAATAGCTTTATTGTAATCCAAAGTTGTGAGTCGAAGCGTCACTTTGGAGAGAACGACAGAAATTATCTTAATCTTTATCATGTGTAATTTAGTTCTAAGGTCATCGAAACTCATATTTTAAAAAAGAAAAATGTTTGAAAGAGAGTGATAATAATAAATCGTTCTTCATTGTAAGCGTATTTTCACACTATCCTATTGTTCGCATGGACGATAAAATTCTCGGACAAGTACTCATATTGCACTATCCGAGCTAGATATTTATAGGTGACAAAGGGGTAGGAGATAGGATAACTGAACCTTGAGAGTTTAATTATTTATTTATTTTACTTAATTTTTGGTGTAATCGATTGTTTGTATCCTTACCCATTTTCCCATTAGTGTGCTTACCCATTTTCGTATTGCGTCTGCCAGAATGTACAATTATTACAAAGATATGAATTGTTATAAACGAAGCCCTGAAATTGAACCATTCATGATTAAGTATGATTTTAAACTTGAGTGATAGTTTAATTAAATTGTCTCAATTAATAATACTTTTAATTACATTGTTGACTGAGTTGCATCTTCTGCTCGCAAGGAGAACCAAAGATATGAAGAGTTAAGCTTTTAAGAGTTGTGGATTCGCGCTAATAGGTTTCAACAGGAAAAGGGTTATAGTTGTACAACTCATCAAATGAGTTGTAAACTAACTAACTCTATGGCTTATGGAACACGGAGGTTCAATGCCGCGTTCACAAAAGCTCTCCACTGACTTCTATCCTTAGCTAACTGCATCCAGTTTCTACTTTGTATTCCAATCTCTGCGAGATCCATCTTAATACTGTCCTCCCATCTGCGCCTAGGTCTTCCTAATGGTCGTTTTCCGATTGGTCTTCCAGTCCAGACTTTCAAAGCGTTTCTATTTTCTTCCATCCTAGCTACATGACCTGCCCACCTAAGCCTCCTAGACTTGATGACCCTAACAATGTTTGTAAACCGTATAAATTATGTAGTTCATCGTTATGAAGTTTCCGCCATTCCCCATTCCCGTTCCTCTTGGGTCCGAATATTCGTCTCAGGATCTTGTTCTCAAATACTTTCAGTATATGTTCCTCTTTCAGAGTAAGGGACCATGTATCGCAACCATATTGAATAACAGGCATGATTATCGTTTTATATATTTTAAGCATCAAATTCCTCGACAGAATTCGCGACGACTCCCCATGAATTCCCTGCTTTTAGTCGACATTTAATTTCTTCCTGAATATGATTTTCGTCTGTTAATATTGATCCTAGATATTTGAAAGTATCCACTTTATCAAAAGAATTATTTAATATTTTAACGCATCTATAAGTTGCTGTGTTACGGACCCGACACACTTCCATGCATTTAGTTTCCTCTGGAATTACTTCTAAACCTATGTCCCTACAAGCGTTTAATAAGATCTCTGCATTTCTTTCTATTGTTGTCCTATCATCCCCTATTAAATTTACATCACCAGCATATGCCATAACCTGGTAAATACCGTTCAACTCTAGGCCCTGGTTGCTATCTTTGATTTTCCTTATAGCGTATTTCCTTATAGGCCATTTTCGATGTGAAAGCTAGTGGACAAAAATTTTCCTACCCGGACTTTACTTTGGGATTCATTTAAACATATCACAATTAATCTAATTAGTTTTTTCGGTATTCCAAGTTCTGTAAGAACGTTGTATAATGTTTCTCTCCTAACCGAGTCGTAAGCCTTTCTAAAATCAATAAATAGTTGATGTACCGAGGTATTGTATTCCCACTTCTTTTCGAGTATTTGGCGAATGGTATACAACGAATAAGTATGGCTGTGCAAAGAGGGAACGTAGCAGCGATGCTAGGAACTCTCCCTCCGGGAAAAGCTTTGGACGAAATTTTCCTTTTGTAATCACTCTCCTCCCACCAAACTCTCGCAATTTAAACCACATTTCTATTGCAATTTCTTCTGAAGGTTATCACTTCGTATTCAGTACTATGATGGTATTCAGAAATTAATTTGAATACCCTGTGGAAACAGTATAATTTCCTCCAGAAAAGACACAATAAGGACTGGGGTTTAGATCTTAAAAAGAAGTTTTAAACTGATACGATTTCCATTGTACAGTGTTTTCAAAGTATGTCTAATATTTAAGGTGTCAATAAAATTCTCGAATGGTAAATATATTTGGTCGATAGTTGATCGATTTCGTCTAAATCTGCACTGATAATCTCAAATAATTTCATCTGCGTATGCGTCAATCTTACTAATAGAATATTTGAAATGATTTTATAGGATGTTGACAGAGGAGAAATGCCTCGATAATTATTACAGTCAGTATCAAATGAGTTGTTGTCAGTTGTACAGTGCAGTAAATGTGCAGTTGTTTTAATTTCACCTGGCTTTACAATGAATCAAAAGTAATTGTCTTCAATATCGTCTCAGAATTATCAGGTGTATATAGAATCAAGGAGATAGTAACCTCCCTCGATTCATAAGCGCAAGAAAATATTCTGCCCTTCTCACAGCTAGTGAATTCGGCTAGGAATGGCGTTCACACTAATAATAATTAAATTTCAATGCAGTTTCTTTCTATAACTATATTAGGTCCGGTCCAGTACTTTTGCTGTTATCACAAATGCCTGGACAGAGATACAGCCCAATTCGCAGCTACCGTTTCAACAAGGAAGCATCAGTTGATAAGCCTGTGGAGCACTAAAACAAGTTTCTGCTGTCAGTTGACGCACGAGGAATATTTCAAAATTAAGATTATCCCTGTTGTTTCGAGTGTGTTGTTCCTGAGTGCCATATATTGACGACAAAATAATTCGATGTCTGTATAATATATTATACGCTACATACTACACAAAAGAAAGAAAAAAAGATCATGCACGAGTTGGAAAATGGTTGAAATTAGCTGATGTGGAAGGAAATAGGTTTGTAAATCTTTTACTTCATTCAAAAAGAAAAATGTTGAAAGAGAGTGATAACTATAAATTACCAATTCCCCATCAACTCTCTCGTCATTCGAACACCTCTTTCCTTCTTCACGTGAGACCTTACATACCACACTGAGTATGAATTGAAATTGAAATGGAAGCATGTTAAAGAATTCGGACCTGCGTGGATTCGAACCTGGTCCGCCTGGGTTGGAATCCAATACACTTACCATTTACCTATACAGATCACTGACTTGGTGTTGCACAAAAATTGCTGGCTACTTGGAAACCTTCATGTAGGAATAATCAGGTACTAAGGTCCGTATGAAGAGACGATCATAAGTTGATTTACTCGTCATTTCCTTCTTCTACTCAGGAACAGGGTAAATAGACATTCCTCAGTGAGAGAAATACCTCGTAACGTTCCTCAAATTGAGGTTAATGTTTTGATGTTGGTCCCGCAGTCTAGAAAGAAGAAGGGACGGCAGATTTTGATTTCCAATTCCTTAAATTGTATCAAGACTTGTAGGAATATTAAATAGGTTTCGAGATATTTTAAAGTAAAATATACTTAGTAAACATACACTGAGAAAAATCCATTATCCGGACAGCGGTATATTGTACAAATACAAGGATTCGTTATGTTTACTAAGGAAATCTGTACGGAGCGTACTTTATCCATATACTACATAGGTACTGCCTTTTACCCGCTTAGATATTACATCATGTCGCTGCAGGATGTCTGACATCTAACAATCTTCCGTATTTTACATACGTATACGTATGTTAAATACTTCAGCTATACGTTATATACGTCCATCTGTGTGTAAGATCCAGACCGCCTATAGACACTCTTTCTTTCGCCATGGCTGACGTCATTGAACTACCGTCTTTTGCTTGCGAAACGAGGTTGTTTACAAACGGAAAAGAAGAGAGAGGAAGGAAACAAATGCTTGGGTAAGTACACTAGTTACTTTATTACTTTAGTTAAATATTCCATTAATTATATATTCTTTTAGTGTAACTTGCTTTAATATAGTACTAAGTAAGTAATGTAGTTTATGAATACAATTCTTACTATTGTAAAACTCGTTAATGATTGAGGACAATGGAATGGGTGAATCTGAATTTTGAGAAATCTTTGAATATTAATGTTTTGAAACATTTTACATTTCAAGGTAGCAAAATGAATGTTATGTGTTTATTCATTCCGTTTTATATGTGACGATTTATTACTTGGAGCAGTTTTACTACAGGGCTGCTTAACATAATTGCTAATAAACCGTTTTCAGCGCGAAAATTCCCTTGTGTAGTGAAGATTTAGGATTTAGATTTCTGGGCTTTCGGCATCAATGGCCTTGTTAGCCCGTCGCATATGAGGGATGACTTCCCTCGGTGATCACACTATCCGGGGAAAGGAAGGGAAGAATGGATTGGGGAAAAATGGGGCCGCGGTGGCTCAGTGGTAGAGCGTTCACCTCTGGTGCTTGGGGTCCCGGGTTCGATCCCAGCTCCCGCCAAGTGAACTTTGTGGTGGACAAACACCGTGTGCGTGGGTTTTCTCGGGGTTCTCCCGTTTCCTCCCACTTTCTTCATTCCACCATTTCATACATTACTCATCATCACCGTCTCCTTTAGCCTAACCGGCATAACCGTGGGACGTAAAACTCAAAGATTTCATTTTCATTTTTGGATTTGGGAAGGAAGAAAACGGCCTGGGACCTATATGTTAGGTACCACTCCGGCATTTGCCTGCTGTGAATGAGGAAAAGCCAAGGAAACCTCATTCAGGATGGCTGGACTTAAAATCTTTTGATACTTTTTCGACCGAGTTCCCCCACCGGGATCGAACCCGGGACCGTTCGCACCGAATGCGAGAGCGTAAGCGAATACGCTACGCGGGGCCACTAGTGTAGTTTAGAAAACTCATTTTTACTAGGATATTTGGAAGATTTTTTTTTTTTTTTTAGTTTAACGCCCCATGATTGTACATCAATGTAAGAGAGAAGGTGACGATGAGATACATGATAATGGTGGAATCAAGAAAATGTAAGGAAACTGGAAAGTCTTAAGAATAACCACAACTACAGTGTTCACCAAAAGCCTATTTGTCGGGAGCAGGAATCGAACCAGGGACCTACCGCGTCAGAGGTAAGCGCTCTCAGAGCTTTCTTTTGTTTAAAGAACTTGTTTACAATGAAATATATATATATATATATATATATATAACGAAGATATTGACATATTTTACAGCCTCACTGAAATTTAAAAAAAAAAGTAGTCAGGGAGAGCTTACTTGTCAGGTTTTTATTTTTTAATTTAATTTATTTTTATTTATTTATTTTTGCTTTGTTATGTTCCCTAGTTAATTAATGTTTGGGTTACTGAAAATTAAAACCTTTTTAGTATTATTGTTATGTCATCACTTTGGAACCAAAACGTTAGATTTTTTTTCTTGTGTTTTCATATAGGAAGTTGGTGAGTTTGTGCCTTAGCACTGGTTTGGTTTCTAGAACGTAATTGAAGGTCATGTTGAGTTGAGTCTTGGTGGGTTTGAGTTCGTGAAGTGTCAGGCACTGCTTGTGCCCCTGTCTTCTGTTTGTGATGTTTCCTGGCTTTGGGCTGTGACGTATTTATGTTGAGGAGTACCAACGCAGGCCGCGTGATATACAGGTAGCTACAACACAGCTTCAACAGTTAACGAGTGCCAGGGCTTTGAATTTCAGCTTTCGTTACGGCGTGACTAATGCAGTATAGTGCTAGATTGAAATTCTATGGGTGGTAAAAACGGTATGGTAAGAAATACAACGTAATTGTTATTAGTTTAATTAGTGTTTCTTCATAGTATTGTTTCACTATTTCTAGAAGGAATTAAGTATTAACGAAGTAATGAATAAGCAAAAGCAAACATTGATTGACGTTTACTATTTCTCATACTCCATTGAGAATGTTTTGATCCTCAGTTGCGCAAACATCCAGTGTGCGTTTATTTTCTTTCTTTTTTGGGGGGTTTAAAATGCCTCACAGATGAGCTCCCTCGTGGCTAAGTGGTTAATGAACACGCCTTTGGCGTGGGACACCCGGGTTCGATTCCCGGCCGGGGGCCGCCGTGGCTCAGTGGTAGAGCGTTCACCTCTGGTGCTTGGGGTCCCGGATTCGATCCTAGCCCCGCTAAGTGAACCTTGTGGTGGACAAACACCGTGTGCGTGGGTTTTCTCGGGGTTCTCCCATTTCCTCCCACTTACTTCATTCCACCATTTAATTCATTGCTCATCATCAGCGTCTCCCTTAGCCTAACCGGCATAACTGTGGGACGTAAAACTCAAAGGTTTCATTTCATTTTTTCTTAATCTCTTGCACCGACCGACCGATCTCGATCAAATTTCCAACGTAGATGCGGTTCTGGCCTGGGAGTGTTTTTAGCTATTTACTTTGACAGAACTTAGGGAAGGGGGAGGAGGGGGACAGAAAAAATAAATGACTTAATTTACTTTGAAGTGTAAAAGTGCGAGCGTTTTCTTCTCTCTCTCTCTCTCTCTCTCTCTCTCTCTCTCTCTCTGTCTCTCTCTCTCTCTCTTCACTCCTCCAGTCTCCTCTCACTTTTAGGGCCGCGGTGGCTCAGTGGTAGAGCGTTCACCTCTGGTGCTTGGGGTCACGGATTCGATCCTAGCCCCGCCAAGTGAACCTTGTGGTGGACAAACACCGTGTGCGTGGGTTTTCTCGGGGTTCTCCCATTTCCTCCCACTTACTTCATTCCACCATTTCATTCATTTCTCATAATCACCGTCTCCTTTAGCCTAACCGGCATAACCGTGGGACGTAAAACTCAAAGATCTCATTTCATTTTTTCCTCTCACTTTGATTTCATGATTTCGCACTCTGATGAAAAGTATTAAATACCGCCAGGAAAAGTACTAATATATAACCTCTCTTTTAGGCGCCCCTCCAACCACGCGCCCGGGACACGTGCTTTGCTTGCTCGCCCATAGCTGCGGCTCTGTGAGCTACATAAGTAACATACAATGCTTACGTAATACTTTGGGTCATAAGTACTATTAAGAAAGGAAGAATTGCATTTTTTTAACTTTGGGAAAGGAGCTACTATGGGATTAAAGATAAGGTAGGAAAGGCAACACATTCCAGTCTATGCTTTCACCCAGCAGACATATTGTTTGGAACCAAAAAAATGTGACTTTTGGAATCTTGTACTTAGGTTCACAGCGGAAGCGACGAAATAACTTGAATCATCCATTGTAGCTCTCCCCGCAACCAGTTTCTAAAATGTTGGCAATAAGTTTGCGAAACGAGAGGTGACGACTCCAATTTTGGGTGAAAAGTCGCTATAAGAAATAATCGAGAAATTCATTGTCTATAAGCATTGTAAAAGTTGTAGATGTAAACTAAACAATATGTTCTACTCACTGGCGCAAATCCCGGGGGGGGGGGGATGACGGATACATGTCCCCTCCAATCTTGGAACTGAGGGGGACTTCTCCCAAATAATCCGATTTGAAATGTGTTTTTTGGGAGAAATTTGATGATTTTTGTCCGATTGCTACAAAGGAACGTGAGATGTCCCCCAGAATAAGCCTCAAATCTGCAGCCTCCTAACGCTAAAGACAACTCTGATCCTCCACAACATTGTTTTTCAACTTCATAAGTATTTTGGACATCGCCAAAAAAAGTATGGTAACGGTCTTACCCTCCCCCCCCCCCAATGTTGAAGACAGATTTGCGCCGCTGGTTCTATTCACATCTTTGTAAACAGGGCGCAACCAATCCTTTAATTCAGGGATCATTTCAGGTTGTTTCGGGTACTTTTGTTCATGTTGTGGTCAAAATAGTTCCGAAATAATTAACACTACAGTACTTACGTTAAGCAATTTTTTGTAAAAGAAAAAGTGCAGAATAATTAAAAGACCCCAGAGGACAAATATAACAAACACCTTCTTCGCCTTTTTTCACGCATCTATAGCTAATCTTGTTGCTATCGGTAATGATGTATTACGTGTGTCTCTCAACGGAAACTCTGCGAACTAAAGGACATCAAGTTTGTAGTTATTCTTCGTTAGAGGGCAAGGGTAACATAACAATGCAGGATTGTGGAGTAGTGAGTACGCTGTATTTCCAAACTCTTCATCACTTGCGCTGATTAAAACAAACAAACAGAAAAAAAGAACGTAAAAACTGTTTTGAACTAATAATGCTTCTCTACAGATGAACATTTTGTTTGCAGCAAAAAGTCGCTAAATGTGTAAGTAGGTAAATCGTTATTTAAAAATCACCCAAAAAAGTCTCCAATCGGAATTTTTTTTTGTCGTTATCGTAGGGCGACCATACGTCCCGTTTTGACCGGGACAGTCCCGTTTTAGGGGCGTGTTGCGGCCGTCCCGTCAGTAGATGGAAAAAAGTAGTATTCGTCCCGTTTTATGTAAATGAAAGAAGTAAATAACAAACCCAGTACCTTTACTCCTTTTAAAAGTATTAATAATAACAAAGCGGCAAAAATTGAACTGAAAATCCCTATATTAAACATACTCTATAGTTCGCAGTACTGCTCGAAAGGCAGCAGAGGTTTTAGCAGTTGGTTGTGTGTTAAACAAACTTCAACGTGTCTTTCCTTTTTCATAAGTACCCGCTCTGTAACGAAGAGAGAGAGGGGGAACTCTGATATCAAGGCACTGATAAGAACAAAGGTAGATCTAAAAGTCTAGTGTTGCAAGAACCTGTCCCGTTTTTAACTGAAAATTTTATGGTCACCCTGCGCTATCGTTGAGGTCGAATTCCCCTTATTTAGCGACTTTACCCAAAATTGGCAACATTGACCCCCACCGAACAACACCCCGTCATCTTGAGCCTAGCCAGCATAATAGTGGGACGTAAAACTTAAAGATTTCATTTCGAACAACACTCCCAGAAACCTACTGTTATACTATTCTCAAACCACCCTTTCGTACAGTTCTCCCTATTCGAAAAAAAAAATGTAAATAGCAGTGTTCATACATAAATATGGAACTCAATTTCCCTGAATTTTGCAGGTTTTCCAGGTATTAATTTTGCAATTTCCAGGTCTAGTGGAAGAAACTAATAGTACGAGAACACATAAATTTTAAGAATACTATATTTATATATTTGAGAATGGCCACCCTTCTCCCCAATGAACGATTAAATATTGAGTCACAAGAAAATAAATAATTAAAATAAATAAAATTTAAGTTGAACAATATTAAGTTGAGAAGCCTACTAAGGGAATTATATAATACTTTTGTTCCATACTTGAATACATTCAAAATATACAAAAAAATATTGGCTTGGGGAAGAAAAAAGGGCCCGCGAGATTTTAACTGATTCTTGTAGTACTCGACGACAGAAATAGATTACTGAAAGAATTTTCAAAATCGGCACAGGCAAACATGAAGAAAATCGCATTTTCAGGTACCGGTTCAAAATGAGAAGAAAAAAGGACCGCGAGATTTTAACTGATTCTTGTAGTACTCGACGAGAGAAATCGATTAGTGAAGGAATGTTCAAAATCGGCGCAGGCAAGCATGAAAAAAAAATCCCACTTTCATGTACCGGTTCAAAATGGGGAAGAAAAAAGGGCCCGCGAGATTTTAACTGATTCTTGTAGTACTCGACGACAGAAATAGATTACTGAAAGAATTTTCAAAATCGGCACAGGCAAACATGAAAAAAATCGCATTTTCAGGTACCGGTTCAAAATGGGAAGAAAAAAGGGCCCGCGAGTTTGAACCGCTACGATGTATGTTCACGAATGTGCCCGTCTTCTCAAATTTAGTTAATTACTGTGACACTGAAACATGTGACACAGAGTCACATTGTGGATGACTCTGCAATCGGCAACCACTGCACATATACTCCTCCCGCCCCACAGTTTGATTATTTCGATCCATTCCTCACGTGCTAACGGCATGGTTCAACATCTGCAAGAAAGAGGTAAATGTAACGTTCAATTGGCAATAGCTTTTCACCAAATTAAGCTGCATGAAATCTGATTGCATATTTGACATACTGAGAAAATTCTAGCCCGTGGCCATATGTATCACATATCCCACCAGTTCATAAAAATTTTGAACACAAAATTACGGTCGTCCGTGTGACGTACTCCCAAAAGGCCTAATGTGTATCACCCACCTCACATTCAATGAAACCACATCCGTGTAGAATTAAGAAAGGAACCTCTTATGATGTATACAGGATGTCTCAAACGTTCCCTGACATAGGGTAACTCTGTTATTATCAGAGTTACGACAAAATGTAAGAGGAAAAACATCTCGAAATATGACGTTTTCAATCTAAAGTGAACACTTTTTTAAAAAATCGGACAAGATGAATGTGCTGTATACTCTTTATGCACCCAATTTTAAATGAAAATGCAACGTTGTCATTTACCTGGACCCACGACATAAGTGAATGAAGTTACTGTTTGAAACGGGGGCTGGCCATCGACATGTTAGCGTAAAAGACAGTAACTTCACTCACTTCTGTTGTGGGTCCAGGTAAATGGCAACGTTGCATTTTCATTTCACATTGGGCGCATAGAGAGTGTACAGCGCAAACGGGTCATCCGATTTTAAAAATTCCTTCACTTTAGATTGAAAACATCATAATTGGATATGCTTTTCCCTCCTACATTCTGTTGTAACTCTGATAATAACAGAGTTACCCTATGTCAGGGGACTTTTGAGACACCCTGTATACCTTATTTAATGTATGTTTGATGTCACTATAACTGTAGTATAATTTAGTTTGTTTAAATTTACAATTTAATACAAGTAGATTCGGATTTACATGCGTAGGATTTTGTATACATCTAACTAATGAATTCTTTTATTTTTATGCTTAACTTAGTGACTTGGCTTTGGACTGCAACTGATTATTGTAACCCATTATTGCTTGAGAAGAAACAAGATATCCGAATCTTCATTTGGAGAAATCAAAGGTCTATTGGAAAGCTGGGGATTACAATCATTAATTTCTACATTTAGAGGTGCGTAGTAAATTATATATTGTGTTTATTGTTAAATTACTATTATTGGGTTTAGAATCAATGAAGCACTTCATGATATTTTATGGGGATCAAGATGGGTGCCGGATAGATAAGTATTTGAGCGTCAGGCTCTTATTTCTTTTCAATTTAATATTTAATCAATGATTATTTTTCTCCCTCATTATTCCACCAAATCGTATTCCAAGATCATATATCCATTTTTGTTCGATATATCCATATTTTTGATCTCTTTCATATTTCTATATTTTCGATTTTTGATATTGTTTATATTTCGATATTGCTGTATTTTTCGATATTTCGAACAAGTTTCGATAGTTTGTCGACATCGATTATCTATATCTAAATTCGGATATCCCAAAGCCCTATCGAGCACCCTCCGAAATGAAGTTTTTGGCTATGGACCTGATTAGGGATGCGCACGAGACAAGACGAGACAATTTTTGTTACGAAATTCGAGACAAGATAGAGCTTTTCCAATAGAAACGGATCCAGTTTTCGAGACGAGACAACTTTCGCGGCACCTTTTCGAGAGGAGACAACCTCAAATCTTTTCTCTTGCGCATCCCTAGACTTGATCATGAGTTATCAAAAAAAAAAAAATGTTAATGAGAAATAACATGTAAATACAATATAGGTAGCTAAAACATTTTTGTTTTCATTCTTCAGTAATGCATTGTTATTAATCTCAGGGGGGGCGGTAGCTCAGTGGTAGAGCGTTCACCTCCGGTGCTTGGGGTCCCTGGTTCGGTCCCAACTCGCGCCGTGTGGACTTTGTGGTGGACAAACACCTTGCTCGTGGGTTTTCTCGGGGTTCTCCCGTTTCCTCCCACTTTGTTCATTCCACCATTTCACTCATTTCTCATTATCACCGTCTCCTTATCCTAACCGGCATAACCGTGGGACGTTAAACTTAAAGATTTCATTTTTTATTAATCTCAGCATTTTATAGTGTATTCTTAAGCTTAAGGTGATGTATAATTAAATTTTGAATTCAGTTAACTTATTTTGTTTCTCAGATTGTTTTTAAAATGTATGTACAATTGTTTGTGTTCATTCTCGAGAGTTTAAAGTGACGTATAGTTATTAAACATAGTATTTAATATTGTACTCTTAACGTGGAAGTGATATACAGTTAACTTTTGAATTCAGTTAACATTTTTCTTTCTGAAATTGCTTTAAAAAGTATGTAAAAACGTTTTTATTTTCTTTCTTGAGTGCTAAAAGTGATGCAAAGTTATTAAGCTTACTACTTTATATTGTATTCTCAACCCTAAACTGATACACAGTGCGTTTTTGAATAAATTGTCAAGTTATTTGAGTGATGAACACTGGTAGAAAATCCTGACTACTACTGGAACATTTTGATTTTAAGGTGACGACTACTGGTGCAAGGATTTTAAAATATTGTTTTTCCTTCAAGGGCTACTCCTTTTTGAATTCTGACTACATGGTCACTATAGGAAGGATCAGTGAGTCTTTCCAACTATGGTACAGCTCCGACAGATTCACGATGCTCAGAGAAGAGACAAAATAGTATGTTTTCAAACTTAAAGTGAGAACCACTGGCGTTTTTACCTTGCTATGCAAAAGTAAGTGAGTACTCCAATGGGGTTCCAATGCGGTACCTAATTTCTGCATTTTAGGTATATGGAAATACATGTCTCTAAAATGTAAAGAACTGATTTTTTTTAGGGGGGGAATAAATTATAGGTATGTGGGGCTTGCATACTTGACGCTACAATTCGGAAATTGAATTAAAATATGACTAACGGCTATCAAGATGTTGTCAAATAAAGGGAGGACCAACACAGTTAAGGGGTTTTCGTGTTAGATGCTAAAATTTCCGAAATCGGTCATGGAAAGTTAATAAACACCAGTAGCAATTTCATCTTAAAGTAATTAGATATCTTCA
Organism: Thermobia domestica; assembly: GCF_964235325.1. Classification (NCBI taxonomy): domain Eukaryota; kingdom Metazoa; phylum Arthropoda; class Insecta; order Zygentoma; family Lepismatidae; genus Thermobia; species Thermobia domestica. The sequence goes on along the minus strand of NC_137454.1, from coordinate 284,862,463 downwards.
TGGGGTGTTAGAACATCATGGAGTCTACCAAAATTAAATTTTAAAAGCTTTTGAAAATATAATCTGACATTTGTAAACAGTATTTGAAATATGTATTTACCCAAAACTTCCAGCTAGTACATCTAACATCTGGAGAAACACTGTGAAATAAAAGCTTGAAATTTCGGAAACAATTATTGGTCGCAACAAAATTAAATAAGATGGTACTTCTATGGGTTAAATCAGTACCTCAGTACAATTTCGATTGAAAGATTAGTTCAGTCCTAGGTTTTCTTCAGGCAATTCCAAGGGTTCATCGAGCTGTGCAAAAGAATGAAAATTCGCTGTCAATATCTAAGATAGTAAATAAGATATAAGGAATTATATATTTTATGACGTGAAAATAGAGATCTTTATGGATTTGTACTTTTGGGTCTTTCCTATAAGAAAAAAATTCAGAAAACTACTGTATATACCTTAATAGACAATTCAGTGAGCGGGGACACAGTAGCTTAGTGGTAGGAATTTCATCTTAAAGCAAACTATTATTTTTTTTTTTTGCAGAAACTATTGGAGTATTCACTTAACCCATAGAAATACGATCATACTTAACTCCCTATTTAATTTTAAAATTAAATAAAAGGAAATATTTCAGTGTAGCGACCCACGATTATGCATTTTAGTCTCAGGGAGATTATGATTAAAGCAAGTGAATGTTGTTGACAGAATTGATGGAATGCAAAGGTGGGAGGAGAGTACCCCGAGAAAACCCACGAATACGATGTCCACTACAAACTGACTTGGCCGTGGATCGAACCAAGAACCCAATACACCAGAGGTAAGCACTCTACCACTAAGCCACTGTGCCCCCGCCCATTTAATTGTCTATTAAGGTATATACGGTTGTTTTCTGAAATTTCTTCTTCTTACAGCAAATACTCAAAAGTACAAATCCATGTGGGTCTCTATTTTTACGACGTCATAAAATACATAATTCCTTATATCTCGCTTGCTATATTAGATATTGACAAAAAATGTTCACTTTATTTCAGAGCCCGATGAACGCTTGGAATTGTCCAAAGAAAATTTAGAGCTGAATTAATCTTTCGATCGAAATTGTACTGACGAGTCTGAGGTTCTCACTTAACCCATATAAGTACCATCTTATTTAACTTTTGTTAGGATCAATAATTGTTTTCTGAAATTTCAAGATCTAATACGCTTTTATTGTATGGTGTCTCTCTAGCTGCTAGATGTACTAGCTGGAACTTTTAGGTAAATACATATTTCTAATACTCTTTACAAATGTCAAAATATATTTTACAAAACTTTTAAAATTTAATCTTGGTAGACCCCATGATGTTCTTAAACTCCATGGAAATACCTAATTATTTTAAGATGAAATTGCTACTGATGCTTATTAACTTTACATGACCGGTTTCGGAAATTTTACCACCTAACACGAAAACCCCATAACTATATGGATCCTCCCTTTATTTGACAATATCTTGATAGTCATATTTTAATTAATTTTCTAAATTGTACTGTCTAATATGCAAGCTCCACGTACCTATGGTGTCGCTTTTTATTTCACCATATTTCGGTAACTGTTAGGCGTACCGACTTGCGGTTTCGGTAAACACACACATCTAACGTTCTTTAAAACGTTATTAAGACATATTTTAGAATATTTAGAAATGAGAGTTCTGGGAATATCATGGTACCCGAAAACCCCCATCAGGGCGTGTGTGTAGTGTATTTAATTGAAACTACTTTTGAGGTTGTTGTAAGCCCTCGTAATTACGTTTCCGAAACTGCACCATCTAGTACGCAAACTCCACAGTTCTGTAGTGTCGCTCTTTATTTTCCCATATCTCGATATCCATAAGGCTTACCGAGTTGAGGTTTTCGGTAAACAGATGTCAGTTCCTTACATTTTAGAGACATATATTTTCATATATCTAAAAAATACAGACATTAGGTACCCCATGGTAGCCCGAACACCATTGAGGTACCCACTTACTTTTGAATGGTAATACATTTTGAGTTGTTGTTCAGCATCAATAAACACTTCATAGTTTTTCTACGTGCAACCCAAAAGTCCATACCTGACCGAACAGATTTTGTCCATTTAATCTCAAAAATGTTAAGATACTTTGTATTGTTAAGTACAACCAAATTAAGCACACTGAATATAACATTTTAAATATTTTCTGATTTTTGTTGCAGGTATTTCGTGCATCAAACCAGGATTCTGCTTGAAAGACAGTCAAAAGAAGCAGTGTAGGTTGTGGCTAAAAGTACGCCCTTTCTGAAGACAGACTCAGTTGTACTTACATTATTTTGTACGAATATATAACCCTAATAAAGATACTGTACTACAAATTATTTCTTTCTTCCATAAATTATAATAAAATATTATTTCTGTTTAAAGAAAATGATTGTTAATGTTGTCATTTTAATTCTTTTTCTCTGTAATAAGAACATTATCCCTAGCAATATTTTTTATCTTTGTGCTATTGCGATTGGATGAAGTAAAATTCTATACGAAGCACTATTATTTCAGACATGCATTAATAACTAATGTATTGTTCTGTATGTAAGACAATGTGTATACTGAACATGTCTAGCGAAGGTGTTGTTTTAATACAGAATCTATAACTCAGCTTTTCAGTAGTCAACTTTATTGGGAATCCGAAGAAAGAAGTTAAAAAAAAAAAAAAATGTTGGACTTACCAGCGTGTGTGTGTTCGAATTCTGGACTAATCCAAATTATCCAGAGAAATCATTATATATTTCTTTGTTGCTATTTCAGATGTATCCTTTATCCAAGTCGTATGAAACGGAGACTTCATACATCGCTATACTTTGTATGAACTATGTTCCGTATTTACTTAATCACTTTGTAACTTTCTCTAGTGTTGACAAGGCCGCAGGTGTCAATCGAATAGTTTAGTGTTTCACTCATGTCACCTTGTGACTAAGGTACGTCCTGTCGGTATATATATGGTACTGGGTTCAATTAGCGATAAAATACATTTTTAGCGTTAAACAAATGCAAAAATCTACACGAAATGAGATACCGTGATCTCTGACTTACGGATAACACCAAGCAACTAATGGTACTGAGTGTGATTGAGTTTACTAATTACTATTTGGCTAAAATCAGTGTTCCTTTATCTATAGTTCTTTTCGTGCTTTGAATTGCAAAGTTTGAAATAACCGTTTTAAATTATTGTGTATATATATCTTCCGAGTAATTCTGAGAATCATTGCTCTTTCTTTAAGCAATGTATGAGACTGTTAAATTGCTCTTTCCTTAAAATGTTGCACTAAGAAGGATGCATCCAGGAAAGTCCAAATTTGCAGAATGTCTATAGCAGGGAAGAATAAATATGTTTAGTCGATGGCTGCACAACGCCTCCGCTGTCACCACGTTGTCACACAGCGAATATAGCGAACGTTTAAGAGTATTCTGCACTTACTATTAGGTATCGGCCTGGGAACTTTGGCGCATCTACCCAGTCTCCTTCTTGGTGTTTCATTTTTAATGGCGAGTACTGAGTAGGAATAATATTGTAAGCGAATGCGTTTCCGGCTGACACCACACTTTTAATTATTGCGACATTAAAAAAAAAAAAAAAATACCTGTTAATTAAAATGTACAGAGAAGTTATTTCTGGAAAATTCTATTCAGGCCTCTTGTGGTAACAACTGCACTTTAGTAGAAGATACTATTAAGGAAAAGAATGAGGTAAAATAATCTTTATATCGTACAAGCAATGGATGATAACAGCTTAATAAATGATTGTACGTAAATCTTGTTTGAGTTTGAATATAGGATTGTATAAGGCTGTGCATTTTGCATTATTATTGAGGTGCTGCAACTAACTAACTGCAAACCATATGATAAATTCTTACAGTAATATATCACATATTGATTTACTCTGTATGGAAACGAAAATAGTTTAATATATGGTTAACCTCCTTTGTGCCAGGGGCGGATCCAGAGGGGGGCGATCGGGGCGATCGCCCCCCTCCACAAGAGGAAACTTTCTTATTTTATATATAAATAAACCCATCCATAACAAGTTTGGAGCTCTTAAAAGTAGCAGTATTACCGCCGACCGCCCCTTCCCCCCCAGAAGTCCGTCCTGGATCCGCCCCTGCTTTGTGCCCATAATTTTAAAATTAACGCTTGTGTCACTTTTCAACACTTGACTTTGCAGTAGCTTTCCAACGAATTAGCAGGAAGCCCAATCTTATAGGACACCCTGCAGGTAAATACATTTCTTTGGACAGTTTAACTGCTCCAAACTAAGATTTGAAAAGTGTAGTATTGTTAATTTTATTATTATTGGCACAAAGGAGATCAACCATATTTTAAGCTATTTTTGTTTTCATACAGAGTAAAACAATATTTGACAACATTACAGTAAGAATGTATCATGCATTTTGCAGTATGTTGCAGCACTTTAATAATGGTGCACTATACGTACACTCTAGATCCTGCATATGTCCGATCCATACATTACAAGAAGGCAATACGTATTCGATACAGGTAAAATCTGTATATTTCATATGGACAACCTATTAGCTATATACATCCAATCTATACATTACATATGGCCAACCTGTACGCGACATACGTATAATCTATATGCTGCATGCAGACAGTCTGTAAGCTACATATGTGCACTCTGTATGGTGCATACGGATATTCTGTATGCTGTATCTGGACAAGCTGTGTGCGACATAAGGAAAATCTGTGTAATACATACGTACAATACTTATACTGTATCTAGTCGTACGTATGGGGCACAAGTACAATATAGATGCTGTCTCGGGGTTGAACGCAAGAAACATACGTACAGAACGTATATTGCATACTTCTTGAAATCATGCTCCGTCCTGATAGTCAGTGTATGTCGTCATTATTAACCCACATGCTACATACGACCCTGACGTCACAAAGCTAGATATTACCTCCGTATATACTTGTTACTGCAGATAACGTCACACGAATGACGTCATTGCACTTGTGCAGACAGTACGTATAATACATACTTTTTCAGCTATACGTTTGCTGCAGGATGTTATATACGGTTGTACGTTAAGTCCAGAAACTACAGGAATTACGAATGTAACCTACGTTTTTAAGTATGCCACCTACATTTTTTTTTCTCAGTGTATGTTCTGCGGCACTAATTATTTATTTTGCTCAATTTACATGAAGAATTTGTAGAACAGTGGTATCGAACGAAACTTCCGACTGGCAGAACCGAGTTCGAGTACAATAGTGCTAACTAATTTCCTTCATCAAATTTTATTATTTAGATAATTGTTATTGTAAATTCTATTATTGCTCTATATTATTATTATTATTATTATTATTATTATTATTATTATTATTATTATTATTATTATTATTATTATTATTATTACTGTTGTTATTAACGATCATTCCAAACCCAACATTTCATGGATTCAAACTGTTTTACGTTCGGTATTAGGGGTAGTTCACATATTACGTAACGCGGCGAAGGAGTTAGGGTATTCGGCCTTGCGTTACGAAGTGTGACAAGGGGCGGAGGGGTTTATGTCTTCGTTACGTAACACATGTTTTTTTGCTGTAATTTTATTCTTTATTCTCAGATTTATATGCAACTTTAAACAAATAATTTTATTCAGTTATTTTCTTTTTTATAAATAAACTAGCAAATACCCGTCCTTCTCACGGGGAGAATGTGTTTCAGTTTGGACATAAAGGGCATCAAAACTGTCCTCAATCAAGTTAGGGACCCCCAAAACTATGAATTCTATACTAATAAGTGTAATTTTCAATTATTTTTACATGTCACCATTCCCCTTAGGAGTGAATTTGGTCTTAAACGACATCGGAAGTGTCACTGTTCATCTCTGCGACTCCGCAAACAATGGATTCGACATTATTATCGGTCATTTTTGATCATTTTTATATAACTTGCAGTTCCCTTCAAAGTGAAATTATAAAAGCCATCCCAGACACGAACCTCATTTCTGTTGAAAATTTGATCAAGATCGGTCGAGTGGTTCAAAAATTAAGTGAAGAATGTAGTCACTTTCATTTATTTATTTATATATATATAAATATATATATATATATATATATATATATATATATATATATATATATATATATATATATATATAGAGAGAGAGAGAGAGAGAGAGAGTGAGTGAGAGAGAGGGAGATTTCTATTGTTTTGGAAAATTGCGAACTATAGCCTATGTAAACTGAATCATCGAAGACACACTAGACACCAGCATGACTGTTGAGGAACCCTGTGTGTATTACAATACAATAATACTCCGTTTTGTTGCTATCGCAGCATTGCATTTACGGTACACGCTTTTCTGAAGATAGTTGTTAGTGATCGTAAAGACCGTTTGAAAATGCCCTCGCGTTCCCACTCGTATCACTATTTCTGAGAATATTATTTAAAACTTTTGATGTGAATCATCACCCACTCTTTTCTTCTAAGGAGTTTCGCATGTGAAAAAAAAGAAGCTCTTTTTTCGTGAAATAATATTTTCCGCGACGGAAAGATTCATGAATTGCAAACCAAAATAAGATATTAAAAACCTAATTCGTCAGATATTATTCTCGTACTTTTTTTTTTTTTTTTTTTTTAAGTTTTGGATTTGAATGTTTCTGAAGGAATCGAGTTTTTCGCATTCTTGCACTGATTTAGGACAAGAAGAATTTGAAAAGGGATAAACTGAAGTCCAAAATCCAAAGATGATGCTCGAAAGCTTGTTCATAAACGAGATGTCCCTTCTCCTTCACGTGTGCAGCCACTTCGAATCTATGGTCGACGAGGAAGAGAAATTTGCATCGTTGTCACTGGCGAATTTGGCAAATACACGAAACATGCAGGATTCAAGGGCGCCGATTCCGGGGGGGTCAGGCCCCCCCCCAAAGCTCATGTGAGCCCCCTCATTGTATTTGTGAATATACAATATTTGGCATAATTTGAATGCAATTTGTCTTAAAATCCTCATATGTGTCTTCTGCATCTGAATGCCCCCCCCCCCAAATTAACAGAGAAATCGGTGCCCTTGGCAGGATCCCGGAAGGAGAGGTCGATGTTAGTTCTTTGGATTCTGTTTCACCTGCACCTTCCGGCAGTACTTCTTCCTTGCCTATCATCAATGATTTGAAAGAATTCTCCTTGCTATCTTCTTGAGGAAACGACAGTAGTTTTGAAGAATTAGGAGTGGTTAATTAAACAACCTTATGGGACTAAATGTTATTACGATTCTACCATTTTCTAATACTTTGATTTGTTGGCGAAAAATACATTACAAATATATTCAGACTACAAGCATTTTGTAATAAAAAGTTCTACCATTGAAAATAGTTTTTTTATTGTAATAACCCATTATTCGCTGTAAACTCAGTCGTGTCTGACTAAACCACTTTGCACTAAAAACTAAACAGTGGTGAATCACAAGGGGATGGGAGGAACAGTCCCCGTACAAAAATATAACTACAGCTACAAAATAAAATATAATACAATAGGAAAGGAAAGGAAATGCAATAATCTCCTCGATAAATTTATATTTGCTCCAATAGCTATCGAGACCAGTGGAGCATGGGGTTCTAGAAGCCTTGATTTTATCAGAGAGGTAGGCAGACGCATATCTATCGTTTCTGGAGATGTTCGTTCAGCATCCTTCTATTCCAAAGTATATCCATTGCGGTCCAACGTGGCAACGTTTCGTCAGTTCTTGGTACGTTGCCGCCTGGAAGGGAACTGGAGGAGGTGTTTCTTCTTTAGTACAACAGAAACAAGCGAACAATAGAATGATAAAAATAATAGATCAACGTTCAGAGAAATTTTACATATATATTATATTGTTATCCATTGTTTCTAAATACTACATACTATACGCTATATCTCCGAATCTTATCCCAATATATTACGTATTTTGAAATAATTATTAGTCAATTGCAAACTGTTATGTTATGTTATTTTTGCTGCTTTTGTTGTAGAAACTGTTATTGTTTGTAGTGTGATAGTATTTCATTCTTGGTTACAATAAAGTTGAAAAATTATTTTTGTTTTATTTTCTGAGAATATGGAAAAATTTTAGTTATATATTTTCTTAGTGCTCAGGTATACCTATAAAGAAACATTTTAAATAAATTAAGGTTTTAATTAATACAGTAAGTAACAAAAATGTTATTGAAACTATATATGCCTGTATTTTCCCTCTATTATCGTCTTGTGCTATGTTGGTGCAGTTACCGCAAAACATTACGCCAATAAGAATAATGAAAGTAATTTTGCAATATGAATTCTGAAATCTATTAACAGGGGCGAACTGCCCATAGTGGAGTTGCGGAGCTTTCCACAGTTGCCGGTCCGTTACAATTTAAAGGGGTCGCTAGATCTAAAAGACTTTCCGACAGTACAGTATGACCAAATTAAAGGATGTAGGCTATATCTGTAAAACATTTTTAAAATTTAGGATTGTTGAACAGTCAAAATAATTAATTTCTTAATTTCCAATTCAAAAATTCATTCCTTTCCTGAGGTAATAGGCCTTCACTTTCGAAATATAACAGTGTTCTGTGTTAAAGTTCATATAAAAACAAACTGAAAACGACTCTATCACAGGATAGGTTGGAATCCTTTATGCTTATGTCAGTGGAGAAGGAAATGTTTCAATATATTGATATAGGCAACATCAGATAGTGTAGCACAGAAAAGTGATGTCCTAAAAAGGTACTCATAACTCGAAAATGTAATCTGAAAGATATGTACGTATGTCAAAGTCTGTACTGTCAATGTATCAATATCTGGCTGTAGCTATGTGCTCATATTTCTAATTCACTTCACAACTTCATAAAACTTGCTAAAATATATAACAGCCAACCAACTCACGAAAGTTTGTTTTGTATGAAGTTGAAAATAAAAAGGTAAATAGGCAAAAAAAATCTCGCTTAAAACAGTAGAATACCTATACTATTATGACAATTGTGTGCTAAAGGAATATTAAGAATACTAATCACAAAGTAGACTCATCTGGAATTGAATATAGTTTCATTTACAAGAGCGTATATTCCTTAATTCATAAAGAACCTATTTAAAAAAAGATCTAAAATTATTAATGGATAACAAAAATTTTGGGGGTACTTTTTTAAAAGGGGCCGGTTGGTGAAATTTTCAGTTCCACAGTGCAATTTTTATCCCAGCCGTCCCTGTCTATTAATAAGCAATTTGATGCAGCTCCTTACATTTTGTCGTCCAAAGTACTGTGAAAACTATATACTTCTCAGTTCAAGGGAAATGACGTATTCAGAAAAGTGAATTTACATGCGCCCCCTCAATGTAAATGCACTCCCTTTTGTGTTATTTCATTGACAGAAGTTTACAAGAATATTATTTCCCTTAATATACATTACCAAATCTTCTCTCAGTTTATTGTTACAACAATATATCTAATGTTCCCAAGTACCACAGATGGTAACATTTTGCACTTCCACCGACTCCTCCATACTTTTGGAGAAGAAGGAAGGGGTACAAATTATAAGAATTGTTCGAGACATTTTAGAGTGAGCTTGACGTGCAGCCTCCATCACAGCACCAAAGTGAACGAATATAAAAGTTTCTAGAATGGACGGACATAGCCTATATAATCCTATTGAAAAATAAAAGGGAGTGAATTCAAATTGAGTTATATAGAGCTCTTACGCAAGTTGTGACTTATACAGTGGTTTCATATAAGCGATTGAACGGGAGTAAGAATACTGTAAACTATGTGGAAAAATATTCTCCAATATTCCTTCAATTTGCTTTAGCAGCTGTTGTTCCACTAGGGATACTTAGCTAGAAACATTTTGCGCACTTAGATGGACAGATTGCGCATAATTGTGCATGTGTGTTGATCATTTAAATAATCGAAGTCGAGATTTCAACGGATTTACAGTTTCATGACTTCTACACACGAAAGAGTGATTTTGAATATCTTTTCGTCCATCTCAATCTAACTTGTTGACTCGCCTAGAAATAATATCGTTCAACGAATTCGCACCAAATTTAAAACTTAAGACTCAAGGAGAGTTTCTCGAAATTTCTTCCTACTCCAAAATTAAGAGTGGTTTACTGAAGGGTGAATTTTTTTTAAAAAAATGTTATTTTTTCGGAAAGAGCTTTCAGGATTTTCTTCAATTTCATGTATCAATATTGCATTACCAATTCTGTACTGTGGCATAAGTCATTTTTGTGTGAAAAATGTCCAAGTAGAAGTTTGTTCCTGGAGATGAGCTTTTTCGGACGATTTACCCAAAAACAATTGAGGGGGTAAGCGCAACAGTGGTTTAACCCACATTTTTAAAAATGGAGAAAAATCAAGTTACTCTTAAACACGTTTTTTTTTTTTTTTTTTTTTGTATAATATGTATATGTACAATGTATGACACATTCAACCACTTGTGGTTGCTTTTGGTATATTGTACAAAAAGCACATGTGTTTATCTTGATTTTTCTCCATTTTTAGAAAATGTGGGTTAGACCACTGTTGCGCTCAGCTCCTCAATTCAAGTGAAATTATTCATATTTCATAAATATTTCACTAATAACTCTGTAATGCTAAATAAATTACCTTTTACGAAAATGTCCATAATGAGTAGCTTTTCTCTTTGGGGTAGTGCTTTTTTTTTAAAAATTTTCTGAGATACGGCTATTGCAATTTGATAAGCAAAATTTGATAAACTATTTCACGAAGGGTTGTATCTCAAATTCTCACTTTCTCATACATAAAGAAAGAAACATAATTCCATAGGGGAGAAGAAAGTTAAATATGCAATAATTGATGAATAATTCTAGATAATTATTATCTGAAATAGGCAACGAGTTATTAGATATTCACCTGCTTTCCTTTCTACGTAATTATTATTTCTTTCGTTATGTCTGAAAAAATGAGATTTTGAGATACGACCCTTCGTCAAATAGTTGACGCCTTAATCACCTGGCATTAATCATTTCTTTTTTCCGAAAAATCCGCAAGGCGTAGTTTACTTTCGAGAATGAGTTTTCTTCGCACGAAATTTCCCGACCATGCCTTACATATGCTGCGTATTTTACAAGAAAATGTTTCGCTAATACATGCAGTGCAGCATGATATATCGTAAGAAATAATATCGAAAAAGTTTAGTACTCTGGTCCACCTTTTATTTATTTTTCTTGAAGTCATATATAAAAATTAAACTTATTTTCACTTCATTTCTTAACTTCAATTGTGGAAACTGAACAGCTACAATCCATTTATTCCACGTTCAATATATTTTCTTTTCAAAGAAACAAAATGATGCATGACTAAAAGTTGAATTGAGTCAAGAATGATGATATGTATTCATGTACCCTACACATCCAATCATTATCAAGTGCATGCTCTGAAATGCATGGCTTTCTTGACTTATTCGAAGTAAACTACACACAAGAGAACAAATTTAGTGTTGATGGTAGACAGTGGTTATTGGCAAACAATCTATTGTTGGGGAATTGAAATTAACTGCTTTAGGCTTCATGAGAAACTGTACCCTGACAACATTAAGTTTTATTCCATCCTATCTTCTTGTTTCCTTCCATTTTTTGGCACAACCAGTTCGCTTTGTCCTGGATATAATTGTCAAACCGGCCAGTTCGAGTTGACATTTCCAGACTTTGCATTTATGCAGTTAACACCTTCCTCGCGTACTTTTATTTCCTTCCATTTTAAAATGTCTTCGTTTTAAAAATTCTTATTGAACCTCAAATTCTCACTGAAACGAAGCTAGAAGAACAAAAATTTTTTGGTTACGACAAGGGTCGAGCCGGCCTCCAAGTTGCTAGCAGATGACTTATGACTATGCTACTGAACCTTCTTTGAAGATGGATAACGTGTTTTTTTAGAAGATAAAAATTACTACTGTTTGTGAAAATGGCAATAGATAAATTGTAAAGCGATACTAATTCAATATAATTTTAATAAAATCACATTGTTGAAGCGTCGATTCATTCTCAGTTTCCACTCCAGCCCCCTCCACACAAACTTGAACAGGAAGTTTAGGGAGTTCCCTAACTATGAGTTTGAAAACTAAAATGAAAGCGCTAATAAATTTTGGATTGCTTATATTCATCCACTGTTCGTTTGAACGTTAAGCCGTCCTTTTGTGCATCATACGTAAGTTCTCTAGGTACTGCTTTTTTGCTATTCTCAGAATCATATGCTTTGATTTCAGTATGTTGTTCTTCGCAGATGCAGCATGTGTCTGTCTTTCTGTGATCTACCAAACCTACGGTTAAAATTGTGTGAAGTGTTTATGATGAAAATGGCAAGTAACGGTAGTATCAGGACAATTAGATTTAAACAATACGTACAAAAAGCGTAGCTGAAAAGTATCTGGCCACACCGGAAGAACAATGTGCTTCTTTTAGACAGAATTCACTGATGCAAAGATGAATTTTGAAAAGTTTCTCCCCAATTTCTTCAAAGAACAGGAGTGCCTGCTTGGTTTTGTACAATCTAACCTGCTCCAAGCACTTATGAATATATACAAAGATGAGACAAACCAATTGACAGACGAGCCAGCGGTAAAAGTGAGGGGGAACGTGGGCGGACGCCGTTACCCCACTTCCAGGAAATATCTATGGCGTCCTTCCACTTTCTAAAAAATTACAATAGGCAAAGATAGGTACGGGGTACTGTGTGACGTCATACGTCCTCCTACCTCTTCAGATCCACTTTTACTCCTGAGCAATATAATATGCATCAAAATTAATTGGAACGCAAAGTTTCCGAGAGAATCGTTAGAAAACTAATTTTTGTGGCGGTAAAAGTATACATTGGAAGCTTTTATTCTGCTGGTATACATTTTCATTTGTGGGCTGTATATGTCCTGTATGAAAAAATACAATGTTAACTAGAAGACTGTATCTATGGTTATGTGTTCTTCTAATGGTGACACTCACATGATTCTAGCAATGGCACATATATTCTTAAGCGTTACACACATATTACTTGTAATTATCGAAGAAACAGGCAGGAAGAGAGAGAGTGAGGTGAACATTACTAAAATGGATATATATATATATATATATATATATATATATATATATATATATATATATATATATATATATATATATATATTACCAATTCTATATGCGTACCCAATTCTCGTGAGGCAGACTAGGGTTTGAATCCTACTCGAACAAACTATGTTGTTTTTTGACGTTTGATTTTGCCATTCGGGAAAATATAGGAGAACACTAGAAAACTTACGCATGCGAGATATCGTGAAATCCGCATAATATCAAACAATTAAAGTAAATTGCTAAATTAAAGTAATAGCTTTGCTACGTTGTTATGCAATTAAAGGTATAATGTATAGTTAAATTTTGAACAAGGTAGCTATACAATAAAATACATTCTCAAAGTAAGAACTACACATGAGAGTGTTCAAGTGACAAAGGGAAGAATATCCAGAAACACCAAGCAGTGAAGCAATTGACTATTTTGGATTCATACAGAAGAGAAAACCGTATGAGAACTGGATTCATACGGGCAAGTGACTGAAAAGCAAAAGACTCAGTGTAAACGAAGGTAACAACTTTCCTTTACGTTGATATACTTCGTGTTGCATTTTTTCCGTAACAACATGGTTATCATACGCGGGATTGATTCAAAAGATTCTGGTTCGATCCCAGGAGAAGCCCATGTTGTTCAGGCCCCAAATTAAACTATAGATCCACATTTCATATAGCCTCGGTGCTGAAACGAAAGCAAAACTCCAAAATAATCAACGTGTATGATTTATATCCATCTATGTCACTCCATGAGGTTTTATTCTCTTTTTAAGGAAATGTTCAGTTATAGAAAATCTATTACAGCTATTCCGTATTTTCATTAAAAACAATCTGAAAACTCTACCAGTGAATTCCTTCCTTTGTTGACTTTTCACTTGAATTGTAAAAAAAAAAAAGAAAGAAAGAAAAAAAAGAAAAAAAAAGGAAAGGCGACCCCTATACGGGGCAACCCTAATGGGCCCACAAGAAGTTTGAAGATAAAGGCACTTTTACATGTTTCCTGAACTACACCACCTTGGAGTGATGTAATCAAAACCTCGCACGGGCCATATCTAGATTGTTCTAGATACAAACTTCACAAAGACGGGGTGAAGTAAACCTTAGAGTCGTTCACCATTGGGGATCGAGCACGGACCAGTTTGCCGACGAATACGCTAATGCCTCATTAGTGCAATCCATAGCTTTCTGGGTCGCTGAAATGAATAAGTGATGTTTAAGTCCAAGTCGGCAGAGAATAAGGGGAGAGATTAAAGAAAAAATGTCAACAAAAAAAAAAATACTGACGTTTTTGTCGACTTCGTAATTTCCGGGACTGGAAAATGTCTGGCCGGCTTTCGTTATTACCCTTTGGAAGGTCGTTATTACCCTTTCAAGCTGAGCTTCTTAATAATATCAATTTGATTCAAGGCGAATTTATGGGAGGAGGTTTTTTTCAATGTTTATGTCAAGAGTAATATTAAGAAGCTCAGCTTGAAAGGGTAATAAAGGGTATCATTCGTCCCATGTTTGCATTGAAAATTTTAAAGTTGGGCTCTTGCACACATGAAGGACGACCCTGGGGGCACAGTGGCAACACCATTCGATGTGCCCCATGGCATCTCCTATTTGAGTTTTTGTTCGGTTCATTTATGTTCAACCGTTTTCGAGATATTTCCGTGGTAAGATTAAAATGGGCCACCCTATATATATATATATATATATATATATATATATATATATATATATATATATATATATATATAGGGGAAGTGCTCACAGTACCGGACAGTAGTAGTAGAGTCCGTATCCGATACATGACAGACGTGTACTGGTTATCATCACCATTGTGTAAGTTCAAGGTGTAGGTGAGCAAGTTGTGACTTGTATCAGGCCAGTGTGGAGCGAGATATTGGCGTGCGTAGCTGAATTGCAGTGTACGTTGGTGCTGTGTGTTAAGTTTTGTCTACTGTGTCGACTATACGGATAAGTACGTGTACATTTTGTTACATATATGGCTTCTGTTATTGTATAATGTACCCGAGTATGATAATAAGTATTGAATTACGGAAAGTGTTACTACATGATCCGACATTATATGCTTACATGTTAATTTCCCAGTACCGGACAGTATGTATGTTCCTAGTATCGGACAATGACACAATGTCGTCCTTACGGGAATTTTATAATAGTAGCGTTTCTCGTTCTTGTTTTTTTTTTTTAGACAAGATGGGAAACAAGAAAAAGGGGAAGTGGGTGGAAGAGGATATGAAGAAGGCAACGCAAGCAGTCATCGAAGGGAAAATGAGTCTGAGGGTAGCAGCACGTAACTTTCTGGTACCTAAGAGCACTTTAGGGGATAGAGTGAAAGACTTGAAAATTGGAAACACAATAGAAATGACTCCTCAAATGGGCCGTTTTGATACAACATTTTCAGAAGAAATGGAGACGCAGCTTGTTAATCATCTAAAGGACTTGGACAACCAATTGCTGCCAATGAACAAAAAGGAGTTTTTGAAATTTGTTTTCGATTTAGCAGAGCACCTCAAAACTAATCATCAGTTTAATAAAGACAAAAAATGTGCTGGACAGAAGTTCTACTACAGTTTCATGAAACGTCATCCTGAACTATTGTTGCGTATTCCTCAGTCGATGAGCATGCAGAGAGCTGTGGGGTTTAGTAAAAAGCACGTTGATTTATTTTTTTGACTAATATGAAGAGTTACTTGCAAAGTACAACTTTAAACCTTCAAACATATTTAACTGTGATGAGACTGGAGTGTCGGTGGTTCACGATAATGCAACTAAAGTTCCGTCGCAGAAAGGAAAGAAACAGGTCAGAAAAATTACTTCAGGAGAAAGAGACAGAAACATCACAGTATTACTCACGATTAATGCAACTGGTGATCAGTTTCTTCCCCCGTTGTTTGTCTTTCCGCGGAAAAGGATATCTGAGGAACTGAAGAAAGATGCGCCAGCGAATATTGTTTTCATTGCTGAAGAAAGTGGATGGATGACATCTGTGGGTTTCCGAAAATATCTTGAAATGTTTGTTGCTCGCGTGAAGCCATCAAAGAAAGACTCTGCCCTACTAATTGTTGACGGACACACTTCACACAAAAACCTTTTGGTTGTTTTGTATGCTAAAGAGAACAACGTTCATATGATTAAGTCTACCCCCTCACACGACGCACAGATTACAGCCGTTAGACCGAGCTGTAATGAAACCGTTTAAAGCAGCCTACCACGAGGCTTGTTCTGTATGGATGAGAAAATATGCTCCCTTGAACATTTCAGTGAAAGACGTGGCTGGTTTAGTAAACACAGCGTTTACTGCCATTTTCAGAATGGATTTAGCAAGGTCAGCTTTTAGCTGCACCGGACTTTATCCTTTGAATAGGAATGTATTTACTGACTTGGATTTTCTTCCATCAGCACATTTCTCTGTCGATTCAGATGCCAATCTCCGAAAGTCGCCTTCTGCTATTCCAGAGACAACTTCAGAAACAACTTTTCCTACTTCACAGTGTGTGAAACACAGTTCTTCATTCGATCCTATAATGCCGTCAACTTCAAGAGAATTTCAGACAATAGCTCAAGAGATCTACTCAGTCACAAGCGAAACAAATAGCAAGTTAACAATGAAGAAAAAAAACAGAAGTGAAACCAGCCAAATTCTAACATCAACGCCATACAGGAAAATATTAGAAGAGAAACGTAACAGGAAACAAAGCACAAGTGATAGAAGAAACGAAACTGAAGAGCATGCAGTTTCAAATAAACGGAGACAACTCAACGAAAAAGTAGCTAATGAAAGCGAACAAACAGGTGCAAAGAAAAGTAAGAAGACAATAAGAAAAAAACTGAATTTCGATACCGGTGGCACAGATAAGTGCAGCAGTGGATCAAATGCCATCATTACTGAATGCATCATTTGTTCTGAGACAGTGAACGAAGAGTGGGTGCAGTGTATGTTGTGTCACAAATGGGCTCATGTTGCATGCACGTCAAGAGAATCTTGACTATTACATATGTGATCGGTGCAATTTTTTTTAGTGCTTGTTTATGTTAAGGCAGGACTAATATTCACATTTTCACACTCCTTGTTAAGTACTGGGATATTGGCTTGATGTTTCTTTGCTTGTATTATTATTGTTTCTGCAACGATAACACGAGATGTGTTTTATTTACTTAAATATTTATAGACGTGTCTTCAGACGTTTTCGTACGTTCATATATCGTTCTATTCATTGCAAATAAAGGGAACAAATGTATTTTGTGTTGTGTCCGGTACTGGGTAACGTTTTTCTGTGTGTATGAATTTGAACCTGATTTTCATTTTCATTTTAAAAATATATGCTCTCCATTGTTGTAGTTTATTTTATGTCAGCTCTAATAATACATGTCCAACTTTAATATGATTGCATTACTTTCTTGATGTACCTCTTACTTATCTCGTGGATTCGAAAAAACCTTAGGTGTCCGGTACTGTGCGCACTTCCCCTATCTTTCAGTTTCGAAATACTGTATCATTACGTATTTTAAAGAATGTTACTTTTCTCTACACTTAATAACATTTCAAACTGTCTTATTACACATAAAAGAATTTTAAAAAACACATCTGCATGTTTTTTCCCGATTGCGAGTTTTGGCTTGGGGACTCGAATCTGGCATATTTGGTTTATTGTTTCTGAAGATATCCGAAGTTGGACTTGGAAAATTCATTCTTTTTGGAACAGGGTATATAACACATCACAATGAACAATAAGAATGTTAAATACCAGATCGAGTACTGGAAAACAGTGTTCGTTGTATCAAAACTATTCAACAGATAAACAGAAGAAATGTTGAAGTAAAAAGTTCTCACACTGAAAGGTATTTTTGTCTTTTAAAAGTTCTGTCACTGCAAAAATGTCTTAATACATATTGAAATTTCTTTTCAAAGTTAGTGCTTTATTGTTGTATTACCTTGCGTGAGAATTCGTTGTACGTTGACGACATATTTCTTTTTTGAAGCTCCTTGAAGAAAGAAAAGAAGAAAAAAAGCAGAAAAAACGAATGAGATGACGAACCACCTGTTGTTTATTCAGCTGACGCCTCTCTTCATATCGATCATTTCTTCTTTTCTATAGGACCGTTAAGCAAAATTGCAGCAATTTCCTGTGGAGTTACTCAATGTGGTACTTCAGACATCTTCTTCAGAATAAATAGAACCAACTTTGTTTAAGTAATTAACTGTGTGTCTACTAACTATATTGAGAAAATCTATTTTACAATGTAAAATTATGCAAATTATTCTATGTAGAAAACAATTTCTTTTATGCATTTCCTTTAATATTTTCGTTTTGACAGTACACTGCATGTTCTTAGAAGTTTTACTTTCTTTTTCCTTTGATTACGATTACCATCTATTTAGCTTTTAAATACTTGTCGTTCCATTGTCTCTTCTGTTCGAAAATCTTTTCTTTAAAAAAATAATAAACTTTTATATATTAAGAGCTTTAATATCTGCGAGGCTCCCAGCAGTGAGGGAACCGAATGGATGTAGCCGTTCAGACGGAAAAAGACTTGATGGTATGACATTAGTACCATGGAAGAAAGAAAAGGCATTGATTTGGAATTTCACATGTTCAGATACTTATGCCCCTCCAACCTTCAATATTCCTCAGTACAAGCTGGACTCAGCTGCTCGATGAGCAAAGGAAAAAAGGAATAAATATAGTAATCTACTCGATAACTATTGCTTTGTTGCAATAGCAATTGAGTCTAGCGGTTCTTGGGAAGAAAGCGGCCTCAAATTTATAAATGAAATCGGCCACCGTCTATCAATTAAATCAGGAGATACTCGAGCAAATTTTTTCCTGATTCAACGCATTAGCATAGCCATTCAACGTGGGAACGTGTCGGCTATTATAGGAACGTTACCCACTTGTGATTGCAGAGCAGGGGGGTTTTTAGTAAAAACAAATCATTGGTGCAACAATTTATGTAACAACCGAGCAAGGAGTAGGGAGAGACAGCTCACAGTCCATAAGTTTATATGAAAAATTACGGCAGAATGCTGTACCGTACATCAAGATAGTGGCATAACATGACCTGTTGGAGCCATTGAAAGCAGAAGATTTAGTATTACCTGCCAAACAGTATGGGAACAAACGTGTGTATGCGAGCTGTGGTTTTTTGGAAAATATCTCCGATCATGCTGAACGGGTAGCAATTCGGGGAGTAATGTATGTTAGGAAGCTTTCTGAGGCCAGCAAAGCGAAACAAGAGGTACGTAAAACAGGCGAATAAGAAAGTAAAGAGACAGAGAAGAGTTTAAGCGTTCTTGATAGTAAAATTGTAAATCATGAAAAATTACAATAATTACAATCAAATAATTATATTATTACAAAAATCTATATACTATACTACCATTGTAAGCTAATTAAATAAATAAAAAGCTTAATATATATTTCGCTCAGCCGCGTAACGAAATATATACATAGGGGTAAACGTGGATCTGGAAAGGTAGGGGGACGGTAGGTAGCATTATGACGTCACGCCGTTCCCTGCCTATCTTTGCCGATTGCTATTACGAATTGGGAGACACCGTACATAATTTTTAGAGGCGGGGGGACGACGTCCCCGCGTTCCCCCTTACTTTTACCCCCTGTATATATATATACTGTATATAATCCAGCAAATTATCATAATGGTAATGACGTAGAACTTTTGGCCATTTTAAATCGCTGTCTTCTCTATTAGTTGCACATTTACCAAAATCGACTTATCATGAAATAGATGCTTTGTGTTGGTAGTATTTATAGTAATGTTGTAAAGAATTGCTTAATCTGGTAGTGTACAAGGTGGGCGCTAGACATAAAGTAACTCACTATTTTTAATATTTTTCCCTCCTAAATTATTGTAAGTATAAATTCCATTTTTGCACACATGTAATATATTATATGCCAAATGCCATTAGGCCCTATCTTTCTAAAGTTTTACAACTCAATGTGTGGTCCAGTATTTTCTAGGCACTGTCTCAGACGAACAGGCACATTTGCTACGATCTTGCTCAAGACCTCAGCAGGGACACCACTTATGATCACATGCAGGGTCGGATCTAGGATTTTCTGAAGGGAGGTGCACCAATAACTACCAAAATAATCAATTACACTGAAACTCTTCAAACTGATATGCAACGATATCCTGACAACGCTGATACATAGAACGGGGGAGGGGGAGTATTTTAAAGAGGGTCGCAAGGGATATGCAGGAAAAAATGTTCTTCTCTCCTTCTGGCTTCTGTTTCTTTCCCTATTTGACAACACTGAAATAAAGTACTTGGTCAGGAATACCAAATTTGTTTGGTCAGGGCATTTATTCACTTTATTTGGTTAGTTTAACCAAACTTTGGTCATTTATACTAGACTTGTTTGGTCATGAGCACTATATTTTTTGGTTAGAACGTTTAGTTGATTAATTTTGTTATGCGAACCAAATCTTAAGTGATTTGGTTTTCCTGACCAAAATGTTTAGTTACAAGGTAACGTGTATCCATTTGATTTATGGGTAAACATGGCGAGTATAAAAGTGTGGATCGCGGTTTGAGCATATGAGTGAAAGTATATAGTGTTTCTACCAGAAAAAAATATCACGTTTAACTAACAATCTCAAGTTTACACCGCTTGAAATTCAAAGGATGTGTGTGAAACAGACTTTTGTTTGCACTATCCAACTTTCAACACCAAAGTCCCAATGATGTGAAGTGATAAATAATTGTCACTTGGCAGCAACATAATGGATCTCGTGAGCAACTCATTAAGAAGTTGGAACTTACTGCTGCTAGTCAACGTGTTTCGAGGCAACCTCACTTTTTTCCGTTCGTATTACTCTACTGTTAGTTATTGGCTGTAAATTTGGCAAAACAGATGCGCCTTGAGTAAACTTTACAATACACTCTCCAGCTGCGCATCGAGATGCAGGACCACTTTAAAAGGGTGTAGTAGAGTAGGGTAGGATACAGAAGAGTAAGGTAGGGATAAGTAGGGTAGAGGTAGGAACGGGTTAGCTTAAGTTTAGAGAAGTTTTGACCCATTTTCATAGAATTAGTAGAGTGTAATTTCTATTTTTATTTTCAGTTTAGTACAGGGTGGCGCACGAAATGATCCACCATTTTTTCTATCGTTTAAGGGTACAAGAAATCGCAATGTACACTTTTACAGCAATAGCAATACAGTTTGGAGAAACAGTTGAAGAAGAAATTGACACCTAGCTCATCCTGCCGCCGCTAGAGGGCTAGTTTTCAAGATGGCTGACAAGAGCTGACTGACCACAGAGCAGCGCTCAACAATCGCGCTTTTGTTCCATGAATCAAAAGGTGTTATTGTTGCTCAAAGACGGTTTCGAGAGAGGTTTAATACCCGATGGGCTCCCTCCAACAAAAAACATCCACAGACTGTATGAAAACTTTCAGAGGGAAGGAACAATATTGGAGTCGAAGCGTCCTCGACAGAAGCCTGTGTGTTCGCCTCAGAATATTGAATCTGTTAGAGTTGCAATGCAGAGGAGTTCCGGGAAGTCGACAAGAAAGGCAGCAGTGCAACTTGGCATATTAAGACGTTCGGTTCAACGAATTCTGAAGACTGACTTCCATTTTTATCTATACAAGATGACCTTTGTGCAACGACTCACAAATGATCACAAGCAGCAGAAATTAGTGTTCGCGCAATGGGCAGAGGGTAAGCAACAAATCCTTCACAACGTTTGGTTTTCTGATTGGGCCATCCTTCTTCGAAAAAACAGTAAACAGTGAGCGGTACTTGACTATGCTCCGGAATAACTTTGTCCCGCAGTTGCTTGCTACTGCTTTGCCCATCAACACGCAGTGGTTCATGCAAGATGGAGCCAAACCGCACACTGCAAATATTGTATTGGATTTCTTACACGAAATATTTCACATGCGCGTTATTTCTGATCGGTTTCCAGACCGGTTTCATGCTGGACAATCTTGGAAACTTCATAGTCCTGATCTTAACCCATGTGATTACTTTCTGTGGGGGTATTTGTAGGAAAATTTTTTTCCGAAACATCCCATCAATTTGGTAGAGCTCAGGCGACTTCTTGTTCAGGCTCGCAGTGAAATTGATGAAAACATGTTTCGTCGAGTAGGGAATAACCTCAGTGTTCGATTAAATGCAGCTCAGATCAACATGTTTTGAATTAGAACATTTCTCCACAATACACTGTTTCTCGTGACGTGCATTTCTTTCTGTTCTGATTATGAATAAAGTTTTTATTTAAAAAGAAAATGGTAGATCATTACGTGCGCAACCCTATGCCTGTACCAACAGTATTTGGTAGTTGCTACCAAATGTTTTGGCCAAATTCACTAAATGGAGGTTTAGTATTTACAATCAAATTATTTCGTTCCAAGAACCAAACCTGGATAATTTTAACCAAAGTTTTGGCATTCCCAACCAAATCCTACTTATTTGATCATTATTTGGTCAACATTACCAAATGCATATTTGGTAATGGTAATCAAATACTAGGTTTCTGCAACCAAACAAATCGTAACCAAATGATTTTGTGCTGGTGACCAAACGTTTGGTTTGCGCTATATTGACCTAACGATTTGGTAACCAGCACCTATTTTTTGGTCAATCTGACCAAACCTTTTTTCAGTGAAATGTTATATTATTTTCCTTGGTGAATCCTTTTCCTTCAACATTAAGAAAAGATTTAAACTATTGCTTTTGCAAAGCTCTGGTTTCTCTTAAGCCCCAAACGGAAAAATAATGGCAGAAAGTTTCGGAAAGTGTTGCTATTTTCACTCCTAGCTTCTCATTTTAGATAGTGTATATTTACAGCGAAGGGGGGTGTACGTACACCGGTGCCCCCCTGAATCCGGTCCTGACCACATGGATCTTATTCTCAAGTTCACCAAGAGTTTACGGTTTGCTGCGATACATTTCTTCCTTCGCCCACTCCCCATAAAAACAAATCACTTAGGGTGAGGTACGGACTTTGCGTTGGCCATTCTGTGAGACCCCGGCGACCTATTCAGCGTCCTGCGAAGTGTTCATTAAGCCACTGTTTTACAGGTAAGGCATAATTAGGGGGAGCTCCATCTTACATAAATAACAGTTCATGTGACTCGTCCCATTCAAAAATTATAGGCCATATAAAATTTTCTGACATTTCCAGTTATTTTTCAGCGTTCATAGTATCTCTCAACAAACAGAGTTTAATGCGGGAAGAAGTTAATTCACATCACACTGTCACTTTCGGCTTGCCCTGCATTTTTCAACGGTATCTTTGAGATCACCTTCTGCCCAATAATTGCTATTATGACGATTAACGAACCCCTCCCCCACACGAAACACAGCTCCATCACTCCACAGAATTTTTTGAAACAGGTGTAGACGATCTTCATGCCATGCGAGCATCATTTCACAAAATTCAATATGCCTATCGCGATCATCTGGATACAACTTCTGGATATAATCAAGATTTCATGGTCTGTAATGTAACTCTTTGTGGAGCATGGCACGCACAAAGTAGAGTGTAATTCCACTCTCTCTTGCAGTCTGCCTTGTTGATTTTGAAGGGTTCGCTCGAACATCCCACGTTTCCTCTGATACCGAAGTCGAGGGCCTACCTGATCTCTTAATGGCCACTACATTTCCGGTAGCCATTAATTTTCTGTGGCAATTTTTAATTGTTTTGCATCCAGAACAGCTTGCCTCCTATGTTGAGTCCTCCACCATTGTTGGACCTGAATTACAGAGTGCCATATCTCTAATCTTGCTGCAATTTTGGCAGCAAGATTAGAGAATCTAATCTTGCTGCCAAGATTAGAGATAAAAATCTAAGAAACCTTTCGTGAATTTCCGCTTCTACTGTAACGTATCTCACGACTACAGAAAGCTGAGCCAAACTAGCGACGTCTGTAGTTTCGTCCACAGATATAGAAACTTTATTTCTTGGATTTCTTTTTTAATATGTGTCATCATAACATTACTGATTGATTCAATTAAATCATTTTGTATAATATTTGACAATCCAGTGAATACTGTTCCATTTTCTACGAATGTTCTCAGCTTCTCATCATACTGACACAACAACTTCACAAGCTCGACATAATTTCCTCTGTTACTAGAATCAGATGATTCATCATGTCCCCTGAAAGCCGGTTCTTGTTTACCTAAGAAACATACTATGTCAATAAGGCGTTTCATTATTTCTCTGTTTCTTCTTACAAGTTCGTTGTGCTGAGAGTCCCTCACTTTCTTCTGAGAATCCAACATGTACTCTATTCTTGCTTTTCCAAATGTTTTCTCATTTATTATGGCCTGAAGATGATTTAGAGTTAAACTATGCTTTTTTATGGCCTTGTGAACGTTTCCCATATCACTGTAACCACAACTTGACCACACACTTTTCTGTTTTGAAAAAAGAAGACAACACCAACAACAAAAGTTGAATATTAAATTTTCTTACACATGTTAATGTCAGGCGTCAGTCTGCCTGCCGTAATAATGTTTTTCTTTTCTTCAAAGTTCCGCGAAGCAAAACTCTTCACCAATATATCACAAATCACGCACTTCTGTTCTCCGTCTACACCACTGCATTTAGGAGAGAGATCCATGTTCATTCTCCCTGCCGAACGACTAGCGAACGCAACTTATTGGATTGCTTACCTTTGAGTACAACTCGCAAGCAAGTCTCCCTTATAAAACGTACAGCAATAATAATTGAATAGATGCACTGGAACTAACACTTATATACAAAAATGTACTATACACTAAGTATTATGCACTTAATATTATACATACACCTATAAGAATTAACCACTAAAAGCCGCAATTTTTGTTTAAAACGCGGTTTACGATTAAACTGAATATGCAACCAGGTTCCGCAACTAAGAAGATTGCTTTTCTTCACGAAAGGAACCGAGCTAACACGATCGCATCCGATCCACCGGATGGTTTCTGCTAACCTTGCCGTAAATGACCGTGCAGTGCAGCTAGAAGATGAGAAATAAAAGCAAGCTAGAGCGTTTCATATGGTAACGTACAACAATAGAAAACTTTCGATAAATGAGATAATTTTTATAGCAAATAAAGTAGTAATGGTTGCTTTAGATTTTAATTTATAATTTAAAATGAAGCAGTGCTTACCTTGCGTATATTAAGAACACGCCACTGATTACTATAATGTAGAAAGCGGGCACATTCTGTTTGCTCTATTGTAAATTCAGGCTCTAATGAACATCATAATTGAATGAGAAATGACGGATGTGCCATGTTTTCTAAATGCTATTTCTGTTGTGCACTCATGTCCAAAATTATTGTCGCATGTCTATAAATGTGTTGTTGTAGGAATATAATTTGATAACGAATCCGCCCGGTATTTCTTACAATGTTAGTATGTGTATAATCGGAAAATACATGTATGTGGCAAATTTCATGTCAAAAGAGCAGTAAATAAGAACAATAAAACAAAAATATTTTTTGTCCATTTAGCAACATTTTGTTTTACTCATTCTAATTTTCGTATTTATAATTATTTTCCTATGAAATTTACCACAAATATACATTTCCTGATTATACACATAGTATTAGTATCAAAAGTACCCTGCAAAATCATTATGAAATTATATTCTTACAAGAGGACAGTTATAGATATGTGACAATCATTTTGGACATGAGTGTACATCGCAGTAGCCTTCGGGAAGGAGCCCGTAAGGTATTGATGGCCTTCTGGACGTAGTAAGATCTACTGTTATCTTTCTGATGTCTGTGGGAATAGTCAGTGACGTGTATCTGATGTAGGACCGACCTTCGTGGTTCTTTTCGTTATTTTGTAGATACAAACATAAGGATTAAAAATTTATATTAAAAAAACGAAGTTGAGGGTGGGAACACGACTAGTCCGAGACTGCTAGGGACTGTAATTTAAGCACTTCTTTTTATAGATATACACAGTTACAGGAAAGCACTGTGGTTGCACTATGATTCTCTTTATTGATCCAGCAGAAAATTAACTTTTTATATAACATGTTCTTTAACAAGGTTTAGTATTGATTTATTTTGTAGACCTATATTCTCAAACAACCTGCAGGAAAGACAATATCATTTTATTTAGTACAGTTAGAGAGTTCTTCAGCGTTTTTATAGTTCAATGAATTAACAGTCTTCGTAAAATCCACATACATTTGAAAGGCCTATTTCAAATTTAACTTGAAGAAAAGTTTTCTATAGTTTTGAATGAAAGATCATCGCAAAGGTATTTTCGAATACCTGGTACGCAGTAATATTGAAGAGAATCATTGTTTGCTCTTGAATCTTTCTAAGCACTTCACAAGCCTTAATTGATAGCACTTGTCTGGTGTGATTAATGAATTTACATCACACCTCCCTTCTTGTGAGAAACTAGGGAAAGAAGTTTATAGAAGGGAACTGAGCTGCTCCGGGAAACATAATGATATGTCACATTTTCTAACTATTGAGTAAATTGGGAAAGAAGGATCAACATTCCCATGCAATTCAACGGAACGACGTATACCAAACATGCTTCCCCTGCCATCTGCAGGTACATTTCCCAAATCAAACTATCTTCATACTCTTGTATAGTTCATTCTCAACCCATTTCACCTAATAACTCAATTTCACCGGAAGTGGCGCTTACCATTATGTTCGCCCGAGCCGGTAACTAGGTCGTGAACATAAGATAAGATGGATAGTTAATGATAGCACGTTCCTACTTCATTAGTATATTAACTTGAAAATTACATACAAAATGTGAGTCATCAAAAGGCAAGACATTGAAACATGAAGTTGTTCGCAAATGATAATTTTTTCACCAAGGCATATGTTTACTTTGTACTAAACTGTAGTATCAATTGTATTTCAGCTAAGCATTGATCTGGAAAAGCATTAGACTACTTTCGAAGAACATATTTATGACGAAAGTGCTGATGTTTTTAAACTCTTGTTGTCTGAAAGCATGAATTTCTCATGAATTTCTAACGCGTTCACAGGTACAGTGAAACCTGGATAAGTGGGGTCGCAGAGAATCGCCATCTTAATCCCGATTTTGGTTTTCCTAGAGTTTCCTACTTGTAGAGTTTCCGACTTCGTACACTGAAAAAGCTCATGTTTTGCTTATAGAGGTAATGTTTAACGGCAATATTCCCAGTAATAGAAGTTTGTCAGTTATCCAGGTTTGAGTGTTAACTGAATGATAACTTCAGTACAGAGTTGAGATTGACGCACTACAAAACGCGAATATACTCCGGAGCTTACTTGTAGCTATTTGATTTGCGTAGACGTCTTCAACGTAGGAGACCCAGGTTCTATTCCGAAGGGAGCTCATGTGGTCCGGATCCCACGTTAAGCTGTAGATTCACGTCTGATATACCCTCACTCTTGAAAGGAACGTTAGTCTCCAATCAAATCATCACTTTTCAAAAATTTTGAACTTCCTTTTATTTTTGATGTTGTTAAAAAAAATAAACTTAAATGTGGCATAAAAATTTCATGAAAAATAACTTAAGATGAAAAGACGATAATCACTGAAAGAAAACTAAAGAGAACTATAATCTAAAGGTTAGTCTAAAATTATATCTTCACTGACTAAGATGTTTGAAACAAACCAACAATACAAACACGATAAAATATGCGTTATGTCAAAAATAATAATAATAATAATAATAATAATAATAATAATAATAATAATAATAATAATAATAATAATAATAATAATAATAATAATAATAATAATAATGTAAAGAAGCGAAAAACACTTAAATTTTACATTGAATTTAGCACGATCAGAATCTCTTAACATTTGCTGTGTAACAGTGTGTAAACTTAGTTTCACAATTTCTTATTTTATTTAATCAATCAGGTCTTAGTAAAATTTAGTTTCGGAAAAAAGCAATTAATGAACAAAGAATTCATTCACTTTTACGCCCTTTTGCTGTGCTGCGCTAACTTATGATCTTATACTATAAAATGAATCCAAGCAGTAGTTATAGTCAATATTAAATGTAACTAAGCGGGAACCTTGGTGATTTCCTTTCTTAGTACGAAATAGCTATGATGATTTCTTAGACGTAAGGTTAAAAAGTAAGCAGGTGTTTTCGCTCTCAAGAAGGTATGTCTGCAATTGTTTCTTGAACGTTGAAAACTTTGATAGCTTTTGTTTTATTTTTGTGTCTTTTGATGCTGATGTTCTGAGCCTAAAAATTAATGATTCTAACTTTTGGAAAAGGATGAAGCTTTAATTGACTTTTACGTCACGCAAATGAAAGCAAAGAAAACTTTGAAATTTGATTAATTGTATGGTTTGGACTACTTCCCTCATCCGATGCTTCTGCACATGGCTGCATAATCTCGACAAAATATAACAAAACATAACTCATCACATTTAGAAACTTCTTCTAACGTATACTGAACAATTTAAGAATCGTATGATATTTATCTCTTAATTTATAGAACATGATATTTTTGTAAGGTGCTTAGACTTATTTTTACTCATGTGTTCCATTATTTTCTATTTCGACTGTAAAGAGAATCTTCCTAGGGAATGACAATTGTAACAATTGTGCAACGCTGCAACAAAAAGTGCTCAGTATAACGAGCTGAAATTTAGTACGCAGATCAAGAGTATAATCTACTAGGTCTGAAAGGGCGCTGTTGAATTTAGCTTAAGGGGATGGTTATAGTACGGAAGGTATAATGTCGTTGGCTTCCCGCGAAAAGTTGTAGTGACGTGTATGGGGAGTGGGCAGTTTGGTTACTCGTGGCTCGCTGAGCACAGTAAAAGATTGACGGTGATTGGCTATTCTCTTACCACACGCCCAGTGACGAGCAGGTCCAAGCGCGGGAAGCCAACAACGTTATATCTTCTGAACTATAAATTTTTTTAAAAAAGAAAAAAGGCAACTCATACATAGGTGGCATCACTTGCAGTGTGATAAAGCAAAATGTTCCAATTTTTTCACTGATAAGGACAGGACATGAACGTGTCATCTGGATTTCCGAATCAAATCTAGTCCATTCGATAAACATAACAAAGATGTGTTCATGCACAAAAAAATTAATTGCCATGGACAACGAAGTAAGTCCCTGGGACCATGAACCCTATTAGTATAAACAAAATCGTAGACTCGCAGTGAAATAACTATTGCATCAACACTGTTCACTGAAAAGTCATGGTTTATAGTACATTCTCTTCAGCATGAAACGAGCTTTCTAGGACTGCTATATATTGCCGCCCATAACATACCTGAACAGGGAAAATTGGGAGAATTTCGGGAAAATTCCCTCCAGAAATTCTTCCCATCAATTTTGGTACCCTCTGGGGTGGCCCCGGGTAAAAGCAAACAGTCCAAATGAATCTCGAAAAAATATTATAGGGAATAGGAAATGAGTGTACCAAGTATCATTTTGGTATACGGCATAGATATGAGGGGAAGTGTTGTATACCAGTCCCACTCTGAAGAATCGGATGTCTCCCATACTCGGATGTGCACTTTACCTTCCCTGTAAAATGTCCTTTAATTCGCACATTGACTCCTACCGGTTCTGGTATCGCTTCAGAGGACGCACAACTTCACAATAGGGCTATTTTGGAAGGCTTTTTTCCGACTTATCCACAACTTCCTCCTCCTCATGTCACGAAACAATATGCGTGATAACTATTGAAACGCGTACTTCATTCTACAGAGAATGTGGTACAAATCTTGATATCATGATAAATAGTATTGCGTTTAATTTTTTATATTATGTTCTCTTTATAGGTCAGGTCATAGGTTCGATTTCGTATGTACAGAGCGTATTGGTATAACCTTTCCTCTCATACCTATATAGTCTATCGAAACGAAATTGGTACAGCCCCTATAGCATTTTTCGAGATACATTTGGATTTGTGTTTTTACCAGGGGCCACTCTAGAGGAGAGGCCAAAATTGGTGGAAAGAATTTTTGGAGGGAATGTTCCCGACATTCCCCCAATTTTCCCTGTTCAGGTACGTTATAAGTGCCAATACATAGCTTGTTTCATGCTGGAAAGCTTGTTTCATGCTAAAGAGAATGAACTATAAACCATGACTTTCGAATGAACAGTGTTGATGCAATAGCTATTTCACTGCGAGTCTACGTTTTTATTTATACTAACAGGGTTAATGGGCCGCAGGAACTTGCTCCGTTGTCCATGGCACCTATTTTTTTGGTGCATGAACATATCTTTGTTATGTTTATCAAATGGACTAGTTTGATTCAGAAGTCAGGATTACACATTCATGTCCGTTCCTTGTAAGTTAAAGGATACATAGATATAATGATTGTTTCCTATATTAAACTATATATTGGAGAAGACATGTAGTTTATTATTGTGATGAGTTCTTTCCGGACGACTTTTCAACAGTGTTGCCAGACCAGTCAGTTGGAAAAGCAGGAGATTCGAAGATAAAAAACAGGAGAAAGCAGTAGATACACAAAGTAGTGGCGTTTGAATGTAAATCCGGAAGGGGGGGGGCAATAAAATTTGCCGTTATTAAGGGCACAGTAGTCAAAACAAGCAGTCCAGAATTCATTTCCGGTGAACTACATTGAGCAAATGAAAGGGAAAGGTTCCGATTTACATTAATATTATTTGATACACACGTGTGTGAAGTAAAACGTAGTGAAAGAGCAAAGTGGAGTGGGAAAATGTCTTTTCATGCACGTAGCGATAACGTAGCTATATGGTACAGTCACACGTGATCGTGGCGTAAGACGATTTCTTGCTGACGATCGTGGAGAAATGATCTAAGCCACTCTTCCAACCCAAGTCCAAATCTAAACAACACTTACTTGTAAATCTTACAGAAAGTCATAAAAACGCTACCATAATGCGTATAGAAGATGACGTACAGTTGTATTCTTTGGATTCATATTATATACAGTAAAGCTCTATATCTATATGCTCTACAGAGCTTTGTGTATTATAACAGAGAAATTTCATCTTTTTATGTGAGGAAACATTGAAAATTCAATATTAATAATAATATATTTCTTCAACTTCTCGAAGTAAGGAAAAAGCAGGAGATTGTTCACTTTTCATTTTATTTCGCAGTAGATCAGTAGAACGGAGAAAAAGCAGAAGATCTCCTGCAAAATCAGTAGATCTGGCAACACTGCTTTTCAAAAAATGACAACCAATTTTGTTCATATTTCACGAATAAATATTCCAGTAATAACCTGACAATATGGTGCAACACATTTGTCCTGAAAATATCTACAAGGGTTAGTTTATTGTTGTCTACAGTTCATCTACATTGTTGCGTATAGGCCTATCTTTACTCTTTCATTGATATGTTTCTAAAACAATATACAGGACAAAAGCATTATACTGGATTTTTAAATACAAACTAATTATTTGCTGAGCAAAACTATATATTTTCATTAAAATTCAACACGTGTGTTACAGTTTCACCAACTAACTCTTTGGCTTCCTCAGACACTATGTCAAACTTTATTTTAATGAAAATATATAGTTTTGCTCAGCAAATAATTAGTTTGCATTTAATTATAATAAAGCAAAGCTTCTACTTATGGAAAATATCACAATGGATTTTTGTATTATTTTCACTGCATTAGGCTGGTGAGAAATGATGTCCATAATTTATCTTTGCTACTCTTTTGAGAAAATATTAATCATCAAAGAACAACATCTAACAAGAATTTTAAGGAAAAAATGGATCAAAAGATTGCGATCTTGGCTGATAATTAGTTTTTGGATCAGGGGCCACAAAAGTTTTGAACGGCCCTAAATCGAGTTTTCGTATTTTCTACGGAATAAGCACATCATACTAAGTTAAGTGATAGTTTGGGTTTGACTACACTATATGTAGTTCTCCAGATATAAGGCCTACAAGAAAAAAATTGATTGAAATAGATTGGATTATTTGATTCAGAAAGTTGGTTAGATGTGAAATATTTTACGTAAAATACATATGAACTTTGTTCATGCACTATAACACCACTTAAGCAACATTGTACAAGTGCAATGTTATGGATATATGTTTTTTGAAATGTTTCACTAAGGTTGTTACTTTGGGAACAATACAAAGGTTTGTTTTCATTTTCTATTTAACATTAAATTAAATTTGTAAACCACAGCTCTAATAAAAAGGAAAAGGAGGGGAAAAGGAAAAGGAATATGGTATCACAATGTTATGTGCCATTATGACTTAGAATATGTTGTTTTCTTTGCAGCCAGTCAAGTTGGGAGTAGCTGGTAATGTTGGCGCCGTGGCTCCGGGCGGTGATTCTGGCTGCTCTATGGAGTGTGGCGGCGGCCAACGTTCCAATGTTTGACTACTCAACCAGAATGAGAATTCTTCTTGTTCCTGCAGACACCAAAGAGGGCACTGTCATATACCGTCTTCGAGGCACCGACTCCGATTTTAACTACCCTCTTTCCTTCGATGTTCTAGGTAAGTATTGCCATGAAATCATCATTACCTACCAATTTTCATGAATAAAAGTAAGTTCAAATCTTTACGAAAGTCTGAAGTTCTTGCCTTATACGATCCTTAAGAATGCTCTTCAATATTTACATTAGAATCATCCTGTATATTACACATATGAAAAATGCGTGATCATAGATTTGAGAGTAGAAAATTTTGGAAATAGTCCGATTTCCAAAATTTTCTACTCTCAAATCTATGATCACATATTTTGGAAATAGTCCGATTGCATACAAATTCATTCATATATTTGTCACCTTAACTTCACAGTTATGCATATGAAAGAAGTGATCTCGAGAAACATAGATTGACTCTAAATCTAAATTAGGAATTCTCTATAGTCTTCTTCGTGAAATTAATTCATATAGCACGGAGTTTGTTACATGGCAACCTAGAGAGTGCCCCTTTCCCCCTAGAAAAACCTTTCAGGTGGATTCTGTCAGAGCTGGACAGAACTTAATTATTCCACGTGTGGACGAAATTAATACATTATTTCAATAGAAATGTTCAATAGTAATCTATTTGGAAGTCACCCATTCTGAAGTTAAGAATGTATCACTGGGCTGATCATACTCTCATGCGTTCCTGTCAGCATGGCATGAACTAGCATATACAGAAGTATATACAATGACTCTTTTCAAATGACAAGTTATATAGCCTTGAGCGGGCTTTCTGCTTTCAGCCGTTGAGCCAGGGGCTGAAATAGAAAGACTCAGTTTCATTTCGAGGGAATAAATTTCATGTACCTCCCCGTATAGTTTAAGTTTAGGGCTACAAATTTCAGTATAATGCTCCTCCGAATCGGTAGTTTTTAGATACGGTACTATTTCATACTCCTAATTCTTAGATTCCGATGCCCTAAAATCAAGCATCTGAAAAGTGTCAATATAATTTAGTGACAGTATGCGGCAGTACATAAATGCTGTTTCCCTCATATCAGGCTCTTAATGAAACAATGGAAAGCTAACCCACCATACGATGTAGCCAGGAATTAGTGTGGAGGAAGGAAGGGCTCTTTTCTTGTTAGGTTTGGGATTAGTTTAAATTTACAATTTAAATGACTATGAAGCTCATATTTTTAAGAAATGTGTATTTGTTGCGGATTATATCTAAAATATAAAACGATTTGGGGGAGCATCCATAACTAACGGACTCACAATTTAAATAGGTTATTGTTAATGCTGAATTAAAGGTAATGAAGAAAAAATAGCAACATGACAGATTTTGTGTACTTGAAGATACACGCAAGAAAGTTTTGGGTTATAAATATATTTAAAACCATCTTGTTTAACATTATCGAATCACATTGTATGTTGATTAAATCTTTTACAAATGAACTTTTAATTACAATAGTAACAATTACAAGACACATTTTTTGTGTTCAAATATATATTTTTATTATACTAGAACTGGAACTTGAAAAGTTACCCGAGTCATCGTCTGAAAAATCTTATTCCGAAATATTACTGTCCTCGATCAAATTTGTCGTCTCTTGGAGGGTCAATTTCCCCGGTCATTTAATGCAAAAACTCGATTAATGAATGTCGCAATTCAATTTTAAACCAGAAGTTTAAATGTTACGTGAGCAGATGAGTTACGTCTGATAGTACATAACAAAATCAAGACCTACCAGATCACTGCCAACTAATGAGTAAGTACACCGTTATGCACAATTGACTTTGGTAAGAAAGTTACACTGAGGATATAGTTCTATATATCTGCCGCCTTCTGAAAGAAACAAAAATTCAATTCATTTGTTTTGTTGCGTGCTTGTCAGGTACAATCCGTATGCTGTACACACAGAGCCCGAAGACATTGATATGGCATAACAATGTATGTCAAACCTGTCCGTAATAGGGCACACACACATGTCGTAATGATGCTAAATACACTGCCAACAATGTGAATAATATTGTCATTAAACACACTGCAAGAAGACGCTAGAAATATTAATTTTAGTGGAAATAATGCTAGTTTAGTCACTAGACAACATTTAAAAGGTGCTAAATTTCTATTCTAACAATGATAGATGAACCAATTGTTTTTGATAAAAATATCCTTAAAAATTTCTAGATCAAGCGACAAAGTGCTACATTGGTAACATTGATAACAAGAGACAAACGACAACCGCCTCACGTTTCCGCGCATGAGTATAAATTTTTGACGTACAATTATATCATCTCAAACAATGATATAATTGCCCCAATGATCAAAACATAACATACTAATCCGTCAAAACTAATGAAAACAAGACAGTAGATCATTTTGACATACTATAGTTGCTCACATTTTTTTATGTTCATGTCGGACATATCCGTAATGTCAAAAAATCGACATATTTCTTATGTCCACCATTAGAAGGCAATTCATTTGCACACATTAAAGTATGTCCAAATTTGAAGACACGCATTTTTGTGTCGTTTTGAGTCGTTTCGGGCTCTGTGTGTAGGGTTAGCCTGACTTGAACTATTAGGAGCGTGACTGACAGACTAAGGAGCTTTGTCTTTTTTAAAGGACGATATGTATTTTTCTTTCACTTTCCCACATTTGTTCCATGTTCAACTTATTTTCCGGACGTCTTGCCTTTTTCTCAAAAGCTTAACACTCCATGAGCACGTAGGTCAGTTTGGACTTTCGAAGAAGCTAGCAGTTGGTAGTCTCAGTGTAATTACATCGGAGAATAGTGTAGTGATCTTGCTAACAAGAAAATACTCTGTTGGAGAAAAAAAGAACTCTTTCTTCGTTGATTGTTTTTAGCATGTCAAAATAAGTAGTAATACAAATTTTCGTAATTCGACCGCCTTTGGTTTGGCAGGAAAATATGTTTAAAATTCCTGTGTAGATAAAATCGTAGACTTCTACTCAGGGCCGTAACTTGTGGGGGAGAAGGCGGCAACTGTCCCCCCCAAGGAAGCTCCCCGCCGTTCGAGGGAGGGCCATTTTAAGACAAAATTTTCTTATTCCATATACAATACGAACATGAAATTATAAATGAAGCATCAAACACATTCACTACATTACATAAACAAAACAGTACACAAAAGGTAAATAAAACAAAAATGAGTCGTGGGCAAAAATGTCTCCTATTAGGGGCCCTAGGAATAATATTTATTCGTATGGCTTTGAGATTTATCAATATTGTCCCTTTAACTAATTTGTCATGTATGGAACGGCCCAGGGACCTAACTAACGGCCCCGCAGACCTTGCCGTACGGGAGGGCCCACAGGCTCCGGGGTCCCATAAAGAGTAAGAGAAAAATAGAAAGAGGGGACAAGAATTAGAAAAACAACCTTTTCTAGGAGGCCCAAATACGCGTATTAATGCTTGCCCCCGCAGAAAATATCTAAGTCACTCACTGCGGGGTTCTACTAACACGAAATTAAAGTAGTAGATGATATATATATTTTATTTGAATTGCAGGCAAGTAGTCCTTTCTTTGGTATATGTCAGTTTGAACACTCAAAGACAGTGAAATAATAAATACATTTTCAACATTTCCCTACAAAACAATGTTAATTTCTTGGTTTTATTCGCTTACTAGCAGCGTTCACCCCGGAACGCAATAAACTTTGTTACTTAGATAATTTTTACTTTTTCGCTTTCAAATTGCAGTAAATGTTAACATTATAGCGCCTGTCATTTATGTTAACCCGTCGAGTGACACGGTCATGCGGGTTGCATATAAATACGTTTATTTTTATACCTATGATGAACTAACAAAGGATTTGTACGTTATGGACACTTGAATGGTCAATTATCTCAAGACACTGGTAATTAAAAATTAAAGTGATATGATAAAAACCATCTAGGGTCCAAATCCTAATAACCCCCCAAAAATAAAAGAAATTGGTTCAGCCGTATTAGCGTGATGAGGGAACAAAGGATTTGTACGTTCTCTTTTATAATATAGATAACTTTGCAACATTGCGTCAGAGATGAAGCAGTGCAAATAGCCAAAAGCCATTATAGTGCACAGGTAGTGTGTGAACAATGTGTTCATTAGTATCTCAGATGGGACGCTGTGGCTCAGTGGTAGAGCGTGGGGTCCCTGGTTCGATCTCAGCTCGCGCCATGTGGACTTTCTGGTGGACAAACACCGTGCTCGTGGGTTTTCTCGGGGTTCTCCCGTTTCCTCCCACTTTCTTCATTCCACCATTTCAGTCATTTCTCATTATCACCGTCTCCTTTAGCCTAACCGGCATAATCGTGGGACGTTAAAATTAAATATTTCATCTCATTTTTAGTATCTCAAAGAAAAGGCAGTATGTCCACTTGTAACGAAAAAAAGAAAGAAATAGAAAATTCAGTTGATCAAAAGTGAAGATAATATTTATTCATTATACACGTTCTAATTGGGCTATTGGTACAGTCTGCATTATTTGATATGTAATGAATTAATCGTTATTTTAGTATATGTTATGCTTGGTCACAAACGACGAAAAGAAGATAATAGAGAGATATTTTGAACGTTTCTTGAAAAAAAACGTTTTCATAATCTATTACTTTATTATTTGGAGCCCTACCTCTGAGAGATATAAACAAAAAGGATAGGGCATACCCTATTATGCCGCTAAGGTTTTCTGTAAGTTTCGTGTTGATCGCTCTAATAATATGTGAGAAAAAATAAGGCATGTTTTCGCTATATTACCTTATATATATATATATATATATATATATATATATATATATATATATATATATATATATATATATATATATATATATATATATATATATATATATATATATATATATATATATATATAGGGGTTATATATATAAATTGCCCGGATAGTGTAAGGGAGAGGCAGTGGCTACACAGCAAAAAATGATGATGTTAATACAACTAAATTTTAACATGTTCCAGTAGTTTCAGCATCAGTACCACTTTAGCGTGTTATCAACATCAAGGGTCTGGTATTGTAGTTAACATAGAGCCATACTACTGGTTGAGAGCTGTGTTCAGCAGTATAAAAACAATACAGTGGCGGTGTTACAGAACTAGTAAATGAGCGAAGGAGAGTGGAGATAGAAGCAGCGCCACGGGTTTTTTAAATATATATACCCTACCCTGTGCAGTTAGTAATGTCCCAGCTAGAATGGTGAACGAAAACCATTGAGGTACTAACTCTAACTGATTACTGCCATTTTTCAGTAATCATATAAACTTTAAATTATTAAGAGTAATAGCTTATCAAATATATCACAGTCGCAATCAAGGCTAGAGGGGCACGCGCCCCCTGCCAGTGACTAACTCTGCCCATATGACTGCCCACCCAGATATGTATTGCAATAGCGAAGAAGTTAGCATCAAAATTGTGTATTTCTGGGGGAAAAGGTGATACTTTCAGGATTTTGTTTACAACTGGTAAAATTAATCTAGTGGTAAATCCCAAAGTTTGCGTCAACCATATTGAAAAATGCCCACCATCTTTAGAAATAGTGATTGTTTTTAAATTTTAAAATTATTTCATCATACACCATCAATGGTAATGCTTGTAAATATATTACAAATACATTAGAAAGCTGAAAATAAGCACTAATGATATTTTTACAGCAATTACAAGCAATGGATTACATTAAGTAAGATATGCGAAGCAAGTTTTTAATACGGACAAAAGCGTCCAGTTGATAGCTGCTTCTGTAGCTTAGACAGGAGTAAAGAGCATTCTAGTGCAATATGCCTTAGATGTTTTATATTTTTCTGTGTGTAGATATCTGTGACCCTGAAATAATTTTTCTTCAATTATGTGATTACAGTTGTTACAAGGGAAGTTCCCACAAGTTGTCGCTCAAATCCGATTGCCACATATTACATGTGATAGAGCATCATGTGTAATGAAAATTAGCAAAATTTAAGGTGCCATAGACCAGAAGAATACGACCTACGGAACTTCAAGATTTGAATATCCAAAAAAATTATATAATGGAATTATGTACGTTTAAATTAAGTATCTTCAAACCTGTTAAAGCAATTAAAACAAAAAGTGCACAATATAATGGGAACAAAATGCAGAATTGAAAACCAGAGACTGTGTTGTCATAGGTGAAGCAATGTTGCCACCTCAGCATAAAAGTATTGTTTGAAATAGCACCATATACAAATATGTACAGATTTAAAATGTACTATTATCTCTAAATATAACAGAGAAGTGTAGTGGTACAGTGTTGCACACGGTCGGAGGTACGTGTGCTGAAATGTACCATGGAGAACTCCGATATGTGGCTAAAAAGGGTAATAGAGGAATGCATTAGAAATAAGTGAGAGAGCTGCATTAGACTTTCGTAGCCTCGGTGAATAAGCAGACAACTCGCGAAAACAAACTGTTACACGTGAGGAAAGAAACCCGTGTTTTCCAATTTTGTAAATTACTTTTTTAAATTATCTTATCGAGATTTGGTAGAATACTTTCTTGGTTTATGTCTTTCGTGTTAAGTGACATATTCTTTTACTTCCTCTCCTACACATCATATGATTATTTTACTGTACACTGTAATATTAACATATTCACATTGGAAATATAATTATTTTATTACTACCTCATTTCGTTCTTAATCAGCCTGGATAGCCATGTGGTCTAGAAGGCTAGGCCACCGACTTATTAGGGATCGCGGGTTCCAATCCCGCCTCAGATATAGCTGTTTTTGTAGTTCTCACCTTGCATTTCATCGTCACCTTTCGTCTTTCATAGTGGTCCGAATGCCACTTTAAGCTATAGGTCCTGCCTTATATAGCTTCGGTACTGAAACAGGACGTAAAAATGACATCATTCAAGTTTATTTTTGAAATGCATCAATCCTTTGTGACACTGCTGACATTTTGCTATGTTACACTAGAGGTGTTATTGTGCATTTGAATTGAATTCATAATATGAGACCCAGATTCCTCTGTTAACCTTTGTTGCAACATGTCAGACTTCTTCATTGTACATTTTCAGCACTTGTACCTGCAACAGTATGC
Source organism: Thermobia domestica (assembly GCF_964235325.1). Lineage (NCBI taxonomy): Eukaryota > Metazoa > Arthropoda > Insecta > Zygentoma > Lepismatidae > Thermobia > Thermobia domestica. The sequence continues at coordinate 284,822,922 of NC_137454.1, read as the reverse complement.
AACACTGTACCATTACACTTCACTGTTATGTTTAATGATAATAGTACATCATAATCTGTGCACATTTGTATACGGTGCTATTTCAAGCAAAATACTTTTATGCTGAGTTGGCAACACTACCTCATCTATGGCAACACTGTTTCTAGGTTTCGATACAACATTTTGTTCTTATTATATTGTGCACTTTTTGTTTTGATTTCTTGAACGGTTTCCAAGGTGTTTACTTAAAACGTATGTATTTCCATGATGTAATTTTTTTGGATATTCAAATTTTGAAGCCTCGTAGCTCCTAGCCTTCTGGTCCATAGCACCTTAAATTTTGATGATTTCCATTTGTCATAATGCTCTATCAGATTTGCTGTGTGGCAATCAGATTTAACACTAGAACGCCCAAAGGGATCAATTTGATCCTTTTGCGAAATTCATTTTTTCATATCTAGCATATTTTAAAGAATTGAAAGGTGGCTTTACCTGACTTTTCCTAAATTGTTGATGTGGCATAGAGAAAAAAATGATATTGTGGTTGTTCAATTTAATAATCTCATATCGATCGATTTACTTTAAACGCCCAGCGGATCAAATTGATCCTGCAGTTGAAAATGTTAATATACTTTCTCGTGTCGATTATTATTTTGCTTTTCCCTGAGTTGCTTTCAGTTAAAATGATTTAATTTGTCAAACCAAACGTTACGAAATCTTCCTTTCCGGTACAAGGATATCTGGTGGGTACTATTGAGTTAGAATGTGCCGTCAAACCGTCATTTGTCATTACGTGGTAGTGACGTGGCAGCTTGTTTGGCGCAATGCAGCAGTTGACACTTTGTTCTAAGGTGTGACAAATAAAATCTATGAATAAGTAATATTATAGTGAGCAAGCATTTCCGAAAATGGCACAAAGTAAACTATTAAATCCTCATGAAATTCTTGAAGAGCTTCAAAGAATATCCGAAGACAAATCTGATGCGGTGAAATGTCATCGAGCTCAGAAGACAATTTGTAATGGGATACATAATGTAGTGAGCAATCTTCTGAAGACGTTGCTCTTGCAGATGAAAATGAAACTACCGAAGGTGAGTACATTTCATCTCAGTCTGTTTTATTCAACATGTGTTTATATATTATAATAATATAAGAAATTCTATAAGAATATCCAATAATTTCAGACAACTATTGAAGAAATGTGATGAAATATTCGTTGTGATTGAAATATTTGGTCCCTTGTGAAGTAACATTTTATGGACCAATCACATACTTTGATTGAATATTTCATTTCACAAAAATCATGTAATAAATTCACATTATATATTTGTAAAATACGAAAGCAGTCGCACTGAATTTTTCTCTCTGCCTTTTTTGCAGGCATTCCAGTACATAACGAGGTAAGATCACAACAAGATGGACACATGTGTGGATGTTGTGGTAAAGGCATCAGTGCGGCGGCGAAACAGTATACAGCTCCAAACAGTACTGTATGGGAGGAAATACCTGCTAATGTTAGAAACGCGGGTCGGAAATGTCTTCATAACATTCTATGGGAAATTCCAGGGCCAACACCTCATACCAGAAGAAATGTAAGTAGTGAATCTGTGTCAAGTGCATGGCGCTTGTTCATAGAAAAACGCATACTTACCCACATAAAAAACTGTACCGAAACAGAAGCGCGTCGTGTGCTGAAGAACAATACCTGGTTACTAAGTTTATCGGAACTCGAAGCTTTCATAGCGATTCTGTATGCTAGTGGCAGTAAAAATATTGAGGTTCATGCAATGTGGTCGAAGTCTTGGGGATTACCATTTTGTCCCGAGACTATGAGCAGTAATCGATTTTGCGAAATAATGAGGTTCCTAAGATTTGGTATTAACGCTGACAGATTGATTCGCCGGATAAGTGGGCCAGATAAGTACGGGCAAAAATTCTGGCTGGCTGTAGATATAGATGAGAAATATATTTTGAACGACTTCCTTTGCGTTGGTAAGGAGGAAGAACGCCCTGCAAATCAAAGAGTTCCGGAGTATGTTGTCATGCGACTTATGGAACCATTTTCTGGGAAAGGTCGAAACGTTACTACAAACAACCATTTTACGTCACTAAAGCTGAAAATCTGAAACCAAAATCATCTACCATTGTTGGGACAGAGAATAAAAGTAGAAGACAAATACCGACAGAAATTAAATCAGAGAAAGCACCTTTGAACTCCACAAAGGTTCTCAAAAGCAAGGACGTAACAATGACCGTTTATCAAGGTAAGAAAAGTAAGAATGTTTTGACATTGAGCTGTCTTCATGATACCGCGGTCATAATCCTGAAACCATTGCTTATTATAATGGAACGAAACACGGGATTGACATTGTAGACAAAATGGCCAAGCAATATACACTGAAAGCGTCATCAAGAAGATGGAGATTTCATACATTTTATAATATATTTGATCTTGCAGTAATTAATGCAGTTGTAACACAAAGCAGTCACTGGAATGAAGATATCACGGGAGGAGTTTATTCAAGGCTAGCAGAAGAACTCCGGACAGAATACCTGCACCTTCGGTCTGAGGATTCAAGTGAAGCCACAACAACAGAAGACGACATAGATTTAAATTCAGAAATCCGCGTAAACAACGTAATTCCCAAAGACTGTCAGTAAACTGCAAGAGACACGAAACGTCTGCAAACTGTAGCACTTGCAAAAAGGCAGTTTGTGAAAAATGTGTTCGTAAAGTAACATAGATGTAGAAAATGTGTGTAATCACGGTGATACCGGGGCAGTATTAAGTACCATATTCGTGAACATAGATGTGGAAAGTTGTAAGCACACAGAACTTAACTACAGAACTATAAACAGAAGTAGTTACAGTGCTTCCGAAATAAATTTTGTATTAAGATGTAAGCAATGACTACTATGTACTTATGTGGTAAACACACCAAAATATATATGTTCAGATTATACACACACACACACAACACAAACATATATATATATATATATATATATATATATATATAACTTGCTAATAAAACTGTTGGAACATGCTTTTGTTTTTCTACACAGTGAAGAAAAAGAAAAAAACTCGAGTAGTGTTTGTTAGAAGGTAAGTATGTACAAAAAGAAGCTAGGGATCAAATTGGTCCATACGGGCGATATAGGTGAAACGAATTTCCGGGCGTTCTAGTGTTAAGTGACAATTTAAGGGACCTTCCGTTGTTAAATATGGATTATTTGTTCATTGGTGTGTCTTTGCTTATTAATTACAACAACTTCCATTTGTTCAAGATTTTGAGTACTTTTGTTTTTAGTTTGACATGTCTCTTATTTACAAATTTTAGAAACGAATTAAAAAAATGCTGCAGGTATCGATAAGTAAATTGGAATACTCATGCAGAGAAAATTTAGAATTAGTAGTTGAATCTGCGCTCCCTACACAGCACATCATTCACATACGAACATGAATCTCCTTGTTATTCCTCACATCTGTACATGTCGCTTTACAGACACAAGTGAAAGACGTCTTGATTAAAAAAAAAAAAAAAAAAATGCCAAGAGATACCGTAAAAGGGACATTTTTTCTATTATTTTTTTATATCTCGCACCGTTTGCAAGATTTGAGCCTACTCCATGTATGATCAGTGTTTTCTTCTTGCATGCAATATGTAATAAGCAAATACATTATACACACAATTAGTTATAATGTCTGTGATATATGGTGTTCATGGGCTAAACACTCCAAACAATAAAGATTGAAGTTATGTTAGACTAGAGAAATGGTTATCCTTTGTTTTTCATTCTAATTTGTCCATGAAACAAACGCCTGAGGGATATGCAACCCCCATATACAATTATGTGGTGTTTTAATATATAATGCTTACGATATAATGCTTTATCTTTTTTTTTTTAAATTACAACACTTGCAGTGTACCCGTAAAAATGTAATAAAGAAACAATGGCCATGTTTTTTAAATATTGAATAAAAACTGGAGAATCTACGCAAAATCTGCAATCGATCAGTGAAAACGCGATTTTTCTAGAGCCTGTAGTTTCCGAGATCTCATTGTCGAAAGGAGTGGCCACAAACATTTAAACGTTCACAAACGTATAGTTTAAAAGAACTCCAAAGATGGTAGCACAATTCAATTGCATTGAATTTGGAGAAGGCTTATTGAAATACAAAGGCTTTAAACAATAGTTTTAAAACATAAACTTTATATAAAAAGATGTATTTCAATAATTTATTTAAAATGCACACACTTTAAAATATTGTCTGTGTTAAACGTGAGATCACAAATAAGTCAGTTTTGAAATCCAAAGTTAGAGGTTGGAGTTCAGATGTTTTTATTTATAATAAAGGTATGACTAATAAATAAATAAATAAAGAACAATAAAATGATGATAAAATTCTTTTCCAAAACTGATGCACAAATATCACTGTTAATAATCAAACTTCCCTTAGACCATCCCATTCTTTTCAAAATTATATTTTGTCTAGAAAATCACTTGCCAAAGAGAGAGCGTAACCCTCTGAGAGGCTGGAGAAGTATATAATTTTCCGGAATCACATTATATGTAGAATAAGTCAATTTTCTTTTCTCCTTTCCTAAAAAAAATTTTTATCATCTTTACCTTTGAGCAGAACCCAGCCTCCCTTATAACTGTTAATCTGTTAGCGAGGATCAGGTGTAGCATACGCACTTGTGAGCGTCACAAACGTACGTTATTTAGAGGATAGGCGAAAGTTGACACTTTCGGATGGTCGCTTGTATTTTTGGAATATTATCATCATCGTCATTGTTATCATCACTTCATTTCTCACTCTTGTCATATCACACGAATAGGTTATGCTGGTCCTTGGACCAATGAACAGGAACCTACCTCAGTTCGTGGGGCCAGCGGCTCCTGGCTCTTCTATAGACCGTGAAAATGTGTCTCGTTCCGGTCGTACCAGGCACCTTTCATGGGGCAGTCATTCCAGTTTGCGAGCAACTAGACCCAGGGATCGTACTGATTCTGGTAACTCTACTCATTCAAGTAAAATACCTCGCGACAGATCTCGGTCTCCTGTAACTACTAACATGGACTCGGCAATGGACACTTCTAGCTCAGACTCAAATTTCTCCACAGCTAAAGAACCAATCTTTTCTTTTTTGCTCACCGATTTTGACACCAAATATGCTCATCCTAAAATGGTATTCCTACAAATAAACAAGCATCTACCTAGAGCCAGTATAGAGAATATTGTTAAGACTAGAAATGGCTTTATGATCCGCTCAAAAGACCCGAACTTCGGTATCACACTTAGCAACAAAGCGTCATATGATATCTTTCGCAAAACGGCTAAATTAACCAAACAAGCTGATCGGAAGACAAAACAACCGCCTCCTTCACGAAAACCACCCATGTTTACCGTTGTTATCCGTGGAGTAATACCTGAAATCAGCGATGAAGAAGTTCTTGAAGAACTCAAACAAGAAGGCATTGAGGTCAACAAATCCATTCGCATTAAAAATAACAATGGTCTTACTTACATGGTACGCGTTTTGTCCCAAGATCAGACAACACTTGACTATTTGTTAGCTCAGGGAGCTCCTATCTATAACAAATTCCATAGACTCGAGCCGTTCAAGACACCGGGGCCTTTGTCAATTCGGTGTGAGAAATGCCAAACTTCTAACGCACACTTTACTCGCCAGTGCGCAAGTCCATCTAAATGTGGCTATTGGGGTGAATCTCACGACACAAAAGCATGCAAAAATCAGCAGCAACAACCACACTGCCCTACTTGCAACGAAAATCATCCAACATACAGCTACCGCTATAAGGGAAAACCTCAGGCACAACCGGAACGTCCACAACAGACAGTGCCAGTACGAAGTTTTGACAAAGCCACACTACCATCACAATCTATTGTTCAACCTCTCACTGTCGAAGATCTTCTTCGTTATATCACCATTGTACTACAAAATGTTTTCCCTTTCCAACGGAAGCACATTTTTCGTGTAGCCATATCAACAACCAAATCTATGTTCAATCTTAACTTTACTGCTACATATTCAGGATCTTTTGTTCACTTCCACATCGCACCTCTAGAGACAGAAGTCTAAAACCAATATGGCAGTATACATTATGGATCTTACTTTACTATTCGTTAACATCAGATCATTTCAACAACACAAAGTACTTATGGAACCTCTTCTGTTAGAAGAAAAAATTGATATCGAAGCTCTCAACGAAACAACTTTAAAACCAGCGTCTTCTGCAAGACTTTCTGGTTACCAATTTCAACGCTGCGACTACCATGATGTACGAGCACGTGCTCAAGAAGAGGTGTTGATTGGTTTTTCTTCCAAACGTCCTTATAGACAATACAATCCTACTGTATTTGCAAAACTTCCTGAATATCTCTTATTCTCTATATACTACCCTTCTCTTACTATTAATGTAGCTACCATATACATACGGCCTGGTCACCCAATACCATTCACCTTTTTCGATTATAGAGCCCATAATTTTAAAAACATAATCATCATGGCTGATATAAATATTCATAACAGAAATGCAAGGGAGAACCAGCAGTTTATAGACTTTGTTTCAACTTCACATTCATAATCTTCCTGGTCTTACTCGACCAGCCAGCCATACAACCCCGGATGTAGTGATTACGTCTCTCGCGCTTATAAATGACTGCGAGTTGAAGGTTCTTGATAGGATTGGAAGCGATCACTGTCCAATCAAACTAACCATCCAGAAGACTCAACAATCTTTACAAAAGCTAGAACCACAACTTATCCACCGTTATGATAAAGCTAATTGGCCTCAATTTCGGCAGACCGTAAATAACCGTGTTTCCACTTTTCAACTACCAACTTCAGAAACCGAAATGTACAATGTTGTAAACCACATTACAGATGCTTTACATACCGGTGCTCAACAAGCTATTCCTGGGGAGAAAATTTATCCATCTAAGCCAAAATTGCCTCCACAATATCTTTCTCTAATACAGAAATCACGCCAATAATTTCGAGAATATAAACGAAAGGGCAACCAAGAATATCTCCGTCAATACAGACAATGGCAAAGAACTGTTACAAATTATCTCATAGCATACAAACTTCGCAACTGGATCAGCGCATGTAATAAACTAACCGATGAAGCCTCACTAAGCCTCATAGACTCACAGGCTTGGAAAACCTTTCATAGACTCACAGGCAAAAGCACTAAACTATCGTACCCTCTGTTGGACAATGATGTCCCTCTTTTTACCGATCAAAATAAGGCTAACGCATTCGCAACACAAATGGTCTTTACGCCTCCAATGTCATATATTTCTCATAACCGCACAGATTTGTCTTGTATCCCAGCTCTTCAACCATCATTCTCACACATCATAGATAACGACCATCCTCTTACAGCACCAATCTCTACTCAAGAACTTCAACGCGCACTTCGTAAGAAACGAAACACTGCACCAGGCATCGATCATATTTCCTACCGACTCTTAAAAGAAGCTCCACTCCCTTTACTTACACTACTTGTTGCTCTCTACAACTTCATTCTGCGCACCGGCTTTAAGCCAATGGATTGGAAGGTATTTAAAATTTGCATGTTTCTTAAGCCTCATAAACTAGCGCAAGCTGTGTCTTCTTATAGCCCAATACAACTGACAACAGTCTTCAGTAAACTGTTTGAGAAAATTCTTGTCCATCGGCTCCATTTACATATTCAAGAGCATCACTTACTGGCCATATACCAAGCAGGTTTTCGACCAGCTTTTTCCATTAACGACCAGTTACTTCGGCTGTCTACACTAATAACAAACCAATATTACAAGGCCTTTCCATCTTGCCTTGTATTAATGAACCTTGAAAAGGCTTTCAATAAAGTATGGCATTATGGGCTTATTCAAAAATTACAGAAACTAAACCTCTCTATCTGCTACTTACGTTTCACATATTCATTTTTAACTAATCGAATAGGATATGTATACATAGGATCTGCCATCTCACATTCCATTTTTCCGTATTGTGGCGTTCCACAGGGCTGTGCCCTCAGTCCATTCTTATATATAGTGTATGGCTCTGATATACCTAAACTTATGCAAAACGTGTACTTATTTCAATATGCCGATGACACGGCCTTTCTAGCTCTTGGCAAAACTATGCATCAGATTAGCATGAGATTACGATCCACTCTCAGTGAATTTTTGCAATGGTGCAAAACTTGAAAACTTACTGTCAATAGCGATAAAACACAAGCTTTAGTCTTTTTACCTCCGAAACGCCGCTCCAAGTTTCACTGCAATCCGCGAAACCTCAAAGTCACGCTTAATGAACATTCTCTGTAAACAACTGCTACGGCAACATATCTCGGAGTTGTATTAAACACAAAACTCAATTGGAAGGCTAATCTTGAAAAAATATCACAAACAGCTAATATCCGGCTCAACCTTCTACATCGGCTAACTGGAACTACTTGGGGATTAAACGCCCCAATTGCTACTAAATACATATAAAATGTTCCTTAGGCCTATCTTAACTTTTGGTCACATTGCTTGGTGCAATGCTTCAACAAAGTTCTACGACAGTTTATCGATATTGGAACGCCATGCCATCCGACTTGTATATCGCATAAAGTTACCATATCCGAACTTCCTGACATATGAACATATCAATTTCCCTCACCTTATTCAACATATTGCCGACCTTCGTTTGAAATACATACTATCTCGCCTATCAGCCTCCCATCCATTACTTCTCGATACTTTACAAGCTGATGTGAAAACTGACGCACCGTATAAATATTTGCATTCAGCATTAAACATTCTTTTCACTTTATATCTAAAACAGCACATCCAACAGCTGAAGAACACATCTTTAATATATATCATATACCCGATCATCTTCCTTATTTGTTTCCATTGTAGCACAATGTCTGACTTCAATATTAACTTTGGGCTGCCCCTTGTTGCCATCAGTCTCGAGTCGTCCCGAGACCGAAAAACTAACCTGCATTCGTATACCTAACAATGTGTTTGTGACTGTGGCGTGTATGCACTGCATTTCATTTTACATCATCATCTTTATTTCAAAAAAGCACAACACATTGTTTCTATACCAAAGTGTCCTTCTGTTTACACCTGCACCATTTAGATGTATGTTGCTGTCTTTATGCATATTTGGGGGGCGCGGTGGCTCAGTGGTAGAGCGTTCACCTCCGGTGCTTGGGGTCCCTGGTTCGATCCCAGCTTGCGCCTTGTGTACTTTGTGGTGGACAAACACCGTGCTCGTGGGTTTTCTCGGGGTTCTCCCGTTTCCTCCCACTTTCTTCATTCCATTCATCTCTCACCATCACCGTCTCCTTTAGCCTAACCGGCATAACCGTGAGACGTAAAACTTAAAGATTTCATTTCATTTTTTATTCATATTTCTATTTATTCAGTCATCTAATATTTGTTTATTGTAATTTTTCAGCACTGTTTATTTATAGAACTACTCTTAGACCATCTTACGTGATTTAATCCGTCAATGTCGTAAATACTGTGCCAAAGAGAGGGTGTAACCCTCTAATGGCTAGGGTTAGGAGACATACTCCAAAAGCATTAATTCTTTTGGAACTACAAATTGATGAATAAAGTACAACCTACCAATCCCTAACCCTATTACCCTAAAAAAAAAATGTTTTTATCGTCTTACGGGTACTACATGGGATCTCAAGTCACACACAATCCTCAACACCTACAAAGTTTTTCTCTGACCTATTCTGACATATGGTTTCACTGCCTGGATAGCCGCCCGACCTCAGCACTATCATAAACATTTTATCTTAGAACGCCACGCTTTCCGTACAGCTTATCGCATTAAGCTTCCTAGCCATACGCATGAACTTTACCGCCATATTACTTTTCCAACTCTGAAATTTCACCTTGAAAAACTGCGGCTAACATATATCTCCAAACGCTTTCAAACTCGCCACCCATTACTCCAAGATACAATGCATTACTTAGCAGTTCATCCCAAGCCTCACATCTACTATTTTCCACCACTGTCTTTACTGTTTACATTATATCACTTCACGCTACAACCACCAGACTCAACTTTAAAATTCATATCAGAATATGTTGTTTACGATCATCTTCCTCTCATCCATCCCTCATTTCCCGCACAGTGATTACCTTTGTTTATTAACTTGGGCTTCCGTGTTCTTATCAGTGCATAGAGTAGCCCCTACGCTGAAGAATAAGCTCATTTGTCTTAATAACATCACCAAAAGTGTTGTATTGTGTATCGCACTTCATTTCATCTTTCATGCTTATGAAATATTTTGAAATGTTTATATTATTATTTCTGTTCTTATATTTCACGTACATTTTTCAATGCACGTTTTCATGTATTTGTAATCATTATATTTTCTTGTATATTTAACTTTGTCTTTTCACCTCACCAAATGTTAAGGATCAAAGTTCCCTAAGTCACCACGTTTCTTTCTTTTGTTTTTGACAATTTGAAGTTAATAAATATTTAATGAAACACTTAGCCCAACAACAGTAACCTTAGCCTATCCTATCATTGCACTTCATTCCTAATAGAGAGCATAACCCTCTTAAAGTTGGCTAGCATGTAAAATAAGTGTTTTTATAGCTTTTGTAGCATTTTAATAGATAGATAGAATAGATGTCAAAGCTCCTCCTACTTTCTAAAGACAGGTAACGGGAAACAATGTATATATTATCAGTAAAACACAAGGGAAAGCAACCGCTTATACATATTTATGCCATATGTCATTATGGCTCGTAATAATCGTTTATTTGCAAACAAAATGTTTTGTATTAGCTACAACTGTACTCTAAACTATACTCGAAACAACACCAAAGATGTGTTACTAAAGTCATTTCATACTCCAAGTAATCATGTCAGTTAATGGTTTAACAATCTAAACTTAAATTCGAACCAACAACTCTGAGAAAATTTTAAAAATGTATTTATTATTACACTATACAAACAATACTTATACCAAAAGATTACCATCATTGGTATTTTGCTAGTATTGGCTAGTAGAAGCTTCCATGCTCCACAGTCTTCCGCTAACCTCTTCGTTCTCACGTACAATTTTCCTGTTTGATATCGTCCATTAATTGTGGTCTCCTTTGCCTCTCCCTCTCTTTCTTGCCACCATACCCTTTAGCACGTCCCTCATAATGCAGTTCCTTCTTAGGCAGTGTCCCAAACAGTTTATCTTCCTCTTTTCAATAATATCTAAAATTGTTCTTTTCTCCCCCACTATTTCTAAGACCATTATTTGCTTTCTGCTCGATCTAGCTAATTCTTTCCATTCTCTCCCATAGCCACATTTCGAAAGCTCTGAGTCGTTTTTCATCATTTTTACGTAATGTCCACGTTTCTGACCAATCCAACACAATACTCCACGCGAAGCATTTTGTAAGTCTTTTTCTCAACTCTTTATTCGAGGTCCCACAAAATAGTCTTTCCTTTCTCCTAAAGGCTTCTTTCGCCATTTATATCCTTGCTTTTATTTCACGGTCACACTTCATATCATCACTAATAATACTATCCAGTTACGTGTTCTATTTTCTCTCCTCCTTTTCTATTATTGACACCGATCGAATTGTTTCAATCGCCATGGCTTTTGACTTTCTAACATTTATTTTCATCCCATATTCTTTACAGACCTTCCTCAATTTTTTTAACATCTTATTGATTTTGACTTCAGATTCCGCAACAAGCGCCATATCATCTGCAAACCATATACACCTAATCACTGTAACTCCTACTGAAATGCCGCCTTGGTTATGTAGGCTCTTTTTCACTATATCCTCTAGATAGATATTAAATAATGTAGGCGAGAGACAGCATCCGTGTCGAACTCCCTTTCCAATTGCACTCTCCTCTATTAAAACACTTACTTATTGTTTCGTATATAAGTATCTTATGAGTTTTTGATTTATCCATTCCAACCCAACCTTCTTTAGAACTTCCAAGAACGATTCCTAATTCACACGGTGATTAGCCTTTTCTAGACCAATAAATACCACATACACTTCTTTCACTTTTTCTGTAAATCTTTCACCGATCTACCTTCATAATCCAATTGCATCTTTTGTGTCCGTACCTCTCCTGAACACGAACTGTTCCTTAACTGTTACATTTGTTCCTCCATACAACTTTTTGTTCAGAATCCGAAGCAAAACTTTTGGTGCATGAGATATGATACTAATAGTTCTGTAATCCTCACATATCTTTGGGTTCGATTTCTTAACCATCGGTATCATGATCGTCGTCAGCAAGTCTTTTGATCACTCACCCGTTTCATATATTTCATTGCACAATCATAACAATTCTTTCTTGCCCTTGACTCCTATATTCTTAATAAATTTGATTGATATATTAGCTACCTCGGTTGCCTTTTCATTCCTAATCTCGGATATAGCTTTTTCGACCTCATTTCGAAGAATCTGAAACTCTTTAGCATGCTCGCCTACTTCATTTTCTACTTCAAAATCTGTGTCATTTGATCTATCCCTACTCTCATATAAATCTTCAACACATTCCTTCATCTTCCCAAGACTTCTTTTCTCTTGCTGACTGCCAAAGGAAATATCACTTAATTGGAATTTAACCTTTCCACGCAGGTCAGGGATTTGAACGAAATCATAGACTACCACGTTGAGGGCCCTGATGACCCTTTTATTACCACAGAGTCACGATTAATACATCGTTGGAAAGCCAGCGAAGTAACATTTGTTCAACCCTATACATAGAAGAAGAAGAAGAAGCAAAAATCCCTTAAAATATGAAAAAATAGAATTTGGGATACACTGTCAACCTTTGCATTCATCCTACGTTGCCCAGAGGCAAAAAATTTGTAGCAATAGAACAAAAATGGTAACTATTGCTGCAATACAAAGCGAAATAAAAATTTAGAACGAAATTCCTCTAAAAAATGCCCTGTATATTATTTTCGAAGAGCTGTTGCAGACCTTCTTGTTGGAAGCCCTGGTGACCCCATAATATCACAGAATCATGATTGATACATCGTTGCAAAGCTTACGGAACACAGATTCCATACTTGTAGACCATCTCAGGAAAATGATATCTTGTCTTATATGGAATCATTTCGAAAAGAATTTACGTAAAAAAAAAAAAAAAAAAAAAAAAAAACTGAAACTCAAAATATTGACCAACTTTGCCCCCTCCTCCCCCATATAAGCAACAAGTATGGATACATGGTATTACCAAGTAGTAGACTACTTTATTGCTTCACATACCAATTTTTATGAGTGTACCCCCAAAAATACGAACTTTACTCCCCTTCACCGTAGCAACTCCACATATATAAAAATGTATATTGGCGGAAAGCTTCATCCTTCAGAAAGACATTGATTCCAAAACTATCTTCCTACCTTAATTTGGGGCTGAGCTATTAAGGTTTAAAGCCTTAACACAGCAGTTGCGTCAATGAGCGTTTAAATGTTAAATGAAGTATATATTATCGACTACTTTAATTTGGAGTTAAATTACATGTGTCTTACTAGTTAGTAAAAGTCTGCAGTTTTAACAGAAGATGAAAATCTCATAAAGGGCAGAAGTTTAAAATACAATTTCCTACCAAACGAAATGACGGATAAGTTGCGAGAATGTGCATGAGCACGAACTTTGATATGCTAAATAAATCCAAAAATTAAAAGATCATGTACTTTTTCTGCCCCAACAGATATTTTGCTTCCAATAGTTTTTTTTTTTAAATATATGTGTGTAAATGATGCTAAGTACTACGCGGAGTCTGTCAGACTCCGCGTTTGCCATAACTTCCCGTTCTACCGCCTCTCCAAATTGTCGCTTCCTCTATCTTCTTGGTTATATTGAGTGTATATGCGAAAATGAACGTGTCGGTAGTTTTTCCCCAATATATTGTTCGGAGACTGACACTCTGCGTAGTAGTAATGTGACAAAAACATGCGTAGTACTTAAGGATTAACTATAATTCATAAATTTACATATAACAAAAAGAGAACTTTCTCTCATTGTTTCAATCTACAAGAGTGATAGTCCTTAAACATAGTTTCAGTTCCATACAGGCAAATCACAAGTTACCAATCACATGTGTGCATTCTATTCTTAATTGTGATAATTAAATTTAAGCTATCTAGTGTTGAGACATGGAATATATTTTGCTTAATATTGTAATAAGACTACTTTGTAGTTTCTAACATCATTCGCGTTCATCCCTACGAGGAAACATGTTTCAATTATCACAGATATTGAATAACCATTTAATAATGTTTGTGGTGGTATAAATACAATCCACTACAGATATCATTATAAAAAACAATTTGTTTCACCCATTCTAATCAAATTCGGTGTACCTCAAGACTCAGTTCTCTCGCTGTATCCCGTTATAAACAACTCATGTGTTGCTATCGAACTCTGTGCACCTCAATTCTGTTGCTCTTATTCTTATATACACTATGTATATTTGTTATTTCTAACTTTCTACAGAGAATCCATGTATTCTAATACGTCCAGATACTATTGTAATGCTATAGGATACAAATATAAATAAAGCCAATCGACTTTAGACAAAAATCAAACTCATAAAACAAAACAAAAATCAAACTCTTAATGTATGCACGCAAACAAAAGTGTATTCACACTTTCAATTTTTCACATCCTTCAATGTTAGACAATCAACATTGCACTGAAGTTTGGTTGGTTGAGAGCTACGTAAGGCGTTCTACAAGTGCTCTAGATTGTTCAAATGATGTCAGTGTAGTAAACTAACGAAACCCAGGTCTTGGTAACGTAAAAATCGAGAAAAAGACACCGTTTAGAATTTACAGAGTTATTGGTAACATGGAAAGGATGTTTTACATTATTTGTTTCAACATTACCATGACTTTTGTTAGTTTTCAATTTTAATATCCCTACTGAATCCTAATGAAAGAATATATCACATCGGGCGGGGTGATTTGACCCGAATCTTCGTTTTGCTAAAAATAAAAAAAATATCCACAAAACTATCTTAGTATTCACTGATTTTTTGAAATTAAGTTATTATTATTATTATTATTATTATTATTATTATTATTATTATTATTATTATTATTATTATTATTATTATTATTATTGTGTATCATAATACACAGTCGTTTATACCTTCCATTTCAGACTACTAAGTTAAACTGAAGAAAAATTGAGTGCGATATTTCTGCTAAATTTCTATCAGAAAAAGCCAATACTAGAAGTCTAAACTATAAAACAATGAAAACTTACAAAAGTTCAAAAACAAAATTGGATGTCTCTTATAGACGTAGTACACCTTGCATGTTTCAAATTTCAAACGTGAATGAAACACATTGAGTTACAGGATGTTGAAATAAGTTATAAAATGGAAAGGAATTTTGTGTCAAACTAATATAAATAAACCAAAAATGGGTCCGTTTTTTTTACTCATCTCTAAATATTTATCTGCATCCACTCTCGATTTCGCTTACTGTGAATATAACGTTCTAATTCGCACAGATAGAATGAAAACGCAAGAGCTGAAACGGGTCATGGCGTCAGGCTGGTGATGTGGTTTAGGTTATGGACCACCACTGGTAGCGGATTCGAACCCGTACTGACCCGATGATTCGATTAAGACTCAGTAAACTGGAGGACAAAGAAGAGATTTTACTTGTTGCCTTGCGTTTAAACAATATTTCGTCCAGAAATGACCAGGACTGGAGATGTTATCCCCAGAACAAAAAACACATGGCTCCGAAATTCTCAGTCAATTAAATTTTCCAGACCGGGTTGACCAGAACGCTCCTGTTTGTATTACGGGTAGTCACCACGTGATCGAAAGTGGTTCTGTTTTAAGTCTGGAACACGAACAAAAGGAATGTATGTATTTGTGTGTGAGAGAGAGGAAGAGAAAGAGAGAGAGAGAGAGAAAGTCAAGAAATAGGAGACAAAGATAAAGATAAAAGTAGGAATATAAATACGAAACAATTATCAAATACAGTATGATAGAACGCACACATTGTTTACTCGGATTCTCGCCAGTGATGCCATGTAAGCTTTCCAACTGCAGACGAATCTCTGTTTGCAGCCATTATTTTATGCAAAAAAGATACTATTTGCTGAGGAATTGAACCGAGATTTTCTATTTACAAATCCAGCACGATACCGATACTCCAAAGGTTATTCTATTCAAAACTTGTTTAATTAATGTTATAGTATTTCTTTCTAAAATCAAAAGCGTGAAAAGTGCATACTAGATAAGTTAAGTGATAATTAAGTCTTTCGAACTGTCCTCGTAATCCTCATATATGTTATTTACCCTTCCACAACCAACATTCGTAAATTATCTCTATCATTATAGAGGTGTTTGATTCCACATTCTTAAAGATTGTCCATTTAGTATAAGTCACTTTTTGATTCTTCACTATTGCTTTCCTAAAACCAAAGCTTCGGCTTGAATAGAATTTGAACCTATGTTAACTAGTTATATTACTCAGAAGTCAAGCCCGATACCCCTACACTATCTTGCCACCTAAAATCATGAGCCCAATATTACAATTTTCAGGGCTGATCGTTGAAACGAACCGTTTTTTTTTCCTGTAAGGTTATTTACTCCGAAGTGCGCTCCTAAAATCCTTTATTTTATGATCTGTAGACAAATTACCGCCCACTAATAAAATTAATAACATATAATGCACGAATAAGTACAGAAATAATAACATTTCTGCACTTATTACGCCGTTCAAATGCAAGGTACGCTTATAAGTGTAATAATAATATATCTATTGAATGTTTTACTTTCACGGCAAATAGTTGATATTCCAATGAGCATTTTTTTCAGCATGCTTTTTTTATAATTGGGACGCCACAGCGTTAATCTCGCAAACGATTCTTTATATATTAGGTTCTTATCCCATTTTTTCTTCTGTTTGCAGGAAAGCCAGGCACATGATGTTTATCCACCAAGTCAATATGACATGCACAGGGATCGATCTTACTTAGACATAAACGTCGGGAGCAATGTTACACATATTTTTGTCAAATTAGCTTGTATGCAATGTGGCGCACAATATTTAGTTACGTTTCGTTGCGCGTGAACAGGGGTTCGAGGGTGCTGAGGTCTATTGAACACAGTGGTCTATGACACGCTTTAGTCAAAATCATAGAACCTCAGCATTTGTTTTAGTCTTTCTTAGTAATTATTATTGATAATATTTAATACTGGTAAAACGTAGGTTTTGCCTTTGCGTATTGTGTTTATTCCTTTCTGTAGTTTAAACACATATCCAAAAATGCCACCATTATTTCTCTTTTTTTAAAAAATGTAACCGTCATTTGCAATTCGTAAAGAATAAAACTTAAACGTTCTGCGGTAGCTGAAAAAAGTAAAAAAACAAAAAGAAAAATGTGGCAGATGTGAGGTTCGAACCTATACGCACAGACATAAAAAATACAACATCTACATGTCTTAAATCGCTCGGTCACGACGACCACGCTTGGGAAAATTAAATGTATTCAAGCTCTGTACCGCTCCCTCATAGCAAGTTTTGTTTTTTTCCTTATTTCATAGACATTGAAGATGTGGAGATAATTTGGATAGTAGGCGACGTCAGTGAGTAGTCCCATTCAGTAAATATACAAAAAGACACAATTTCGCAGGACATAGACATAAAAGACGAATCCAATTCTAAGACAATTTTTGAAGTATAAATTCGCACGATGTACGCCCATTGTTCTCATTCAAACGGTACAGAACTTGAATACATTTAATTTTTCCAGTGTGATCATGGCGGCCGAATGATTTCAGGCATATAGATGTCGTACTTTTTATGTCCTTGAATGTGGGTTCAAACCTCACACCTACCACATATTTTTTACATTTTGTAGTTACTGCAGAACGTTTAAGTTTCATTCTTTATGAATTGCAAATTATGTTTATATTAAAAAGAGGAATTATGGTGGCATGGCATTTATTTGGATATAGGTTTAAACTTCAGAAAGGGATAAAACAATACGCAAAGAGAAAATCTATTTATTACCAGTATTAAACATTATCAATAATAATTATTACGAAAGACTAAAACTAACAGATGAGTGTTTACGATTTTGGCTAAACCATGTTGTAGATCACTATGTTCAATAGACCTCAGCGCACTCGAATCCATGTCCACGCTCATCAAGACGTAACTAAATATTCTGTGCGACATTGCACACAAGCTTATTGACAAAAATATGTGTAACATTGCTCCCAACGTTTATGTCTAGGTAGCATCGATCCCTGTGCATGTCATATAGACTTGATGGTGGATAAACACTATGTGTTTGACTTCTCTGGAAAGAGAAGAGAAAATGGGACAAGAACCTAATCTCCAAAGAATCGTTTGCGAGATTAACGCCATGTGCGATGTATTGTTAATTAGTCATTAGCAACTTGAAATCTGGAGTATAGTTTCAACAGCATATTTCAGTATATTCATTTTGTTATACAAAAGTAGAAGATAGGATGTATCTTCTAAGTTCTTAATGGAACTATCTAGAAACTTTATTCATTCACTACATTAAACGCACACACAAGTAATTTAAGTCAATATTATCCTCGGATTTCCCTATCTAGATTGGCACTGCTTCGCTCTTTTACAAGAAAATTGAAATAATGTAAAACTATATCTTATGAACCGCTTTCCCCATCAAACCCCATATCTTCTAATATCCTCTGGAAAGAAATGAATTCCTCGGATCTCCTTCTTTATCTCAAAACACTCTGCCTCAAATATTAATAAATTTCACATACATCCACTGCTTTAGTAACACTTCAGGAATACACACCATATGTCATCAATCGTACTCATATTAACAAATGTCTAAAGTCGCTGTACATGAAAATTCTAGCTTTTGTTCCGTATTCGCTTTCAGTATTCGTATATATACACACTCTGTCACATTTCGTAACATTTTCAATTAGTTTTTTTTTTTTTTTTTTTTTTTTTTGCAAATTGAGAAAATGAAAATTTATATTTCATTTCAAAGACGAGAACATATTTTGTTCGTTCTTAAAAGAACTATTTCCGGCTTTTAAAAAGATACCGACTTTTGGGTTTTCAAACAGAAAATTGATTTCCGGTGTTTAAAATCAAACATCCTTTTCAAAAATCGAAATTGAATTCCGGTTCTGAAATACTAAAATATTTTGAAGCTCAAATAGCTCAAGCAGAACTCAAGCGCTTGTGATTTTGATCATATCCATTACAGAGATATTTTGTCTATGTTCCTAAAGAATGTAAAGATCGAGTTCCACTTGTGACTCTTTTCCCTGTTCACAGCTTATCCAAAATCTTTTAGTATAATGCTATTTAATTTCAGGTTAGGGTACCAAATCGATAACAACGCTAATTCCTATGGTCCATTTACGGAACATAAGGGTATGTCCTCAAGGGTAAGGAGCCCTGTACAATGTAACAAAAAGTGTACAGGAGAAACATGTATACATGTTGAGTATACCATAGTATTTGGTGTTCAGAAGAAGTCTCAGTACGCGTTCAGACACGTGACTTACTGTATCAATAGCCGACAAATTTCGTTCATGTAGAAAACCAACTTTTGTTGGGTGAACCACTTCGGACTACATTCTGAACCACAGCATTACTATAGAATCGACAACGCTTTAGTGTCTTCTCCAATCAACCGAATACGTGGAAATCGCAAAATGACAGGTCCGAGCTATCCGGCAGCATCTCTCATTTAAAATGTCGGAATAAATCCGGAAACATGAGGACGGGCGTTTCGTGTAACACAATAACATCTGATGTTAGCATTCCCGGTCGTTTGTGTTTTGTGGCCTCCCAAAGACAGGTCAACGTATCGCAGTAGCGTGTAGCTTTCACGGATTCTCCTGGTGCCTTGAAATCTAGCAGTAATGGTCCTCTGCAGTCAGAAAACATAGGTACAATTACTTTGCCAGATGACACCTGGGACCTTAACTTCCTCGAGCGTGATGAAGACGTGTACTTCCACAGCATACTATCAGATTTGGAACTCGGTTAAAAGTGGTGTCATCATATTTGATCCGCTTCCATATTCCCCCCAACGAGTCATCCCCCTCTGTGTGGTAACGCATCAAATGTAGGGAGACGCGTCCATTTGTGCTGTTCCATATCTTATATTCAGTTCCATGGCTATCGGTCGAATACTCAAACATCTATAGATGCGAACATACTCCTCTACTGCGTACGGTTGTGATCTGTGGCAGCAATTCGGTCGACAGGGATTCAAGAGATCGCTTTTGTTGTTCGTTCCTGAAACGAAACGATGGTGCGAAACATTTGCGTCCAACCCACGACTGTCGGTTGCAGCATCTCCATAGACGTCCTTCGTTTTACAGTATATCTCAGCCAGTTGACATCCCTCTACACTCAGAATCTGGATGACTGCTGGCTGATCCAACATGGACGGATTTAGGATAGTGAATATCATGGTTTAAACTTTATTTCTGCAAAGACAGAGAATGTTTCACAATGATTAATACACTAATGCTACAAGTAAGCATGCTACTACGTACTACTTCAATTATACAGTCTTTTGTCATCAATTGTTCCAGGGATGCTGAACGGGTATGAACATTCTTTATATGTTCTCTCAAAACTATTAAGAACATAGATGTGTCATATAGATCACTACATTGTACAACAGTGTGTAGTAGGAAAAGGTCTATTCCACAGTGCAATTGTGGCGTGTGTTTAATCATGGCAGCGTCGGAAGACAAAATACGGTATATCATTTGTAGGAATTTCACAAAAGATATGCAGCCAGTACAGCAGCACGAAACAGCAATGCTGTGTATGGTCAGAGTGCTGTAGATATGCGAGTAGCAGAGGTGGTTTCAGAAGTTTCACTTCTCCAGCATCACTGATAAGCCATGAGAAGGGAGACTTATGAAGCTCCACAACGATTCCTGTGAGCAGCAGTGGAGAAAAATCCATTACACACTGTTGAATAACTTTGAAACTAACTCCATGTCATCCATTCGATCATT
This sequence comes from Thermobia domestica, assembly GCF_964235325.1. NCBI lineage: Eukaryota > Metazoa > Arthropoda > Insecta > Zygentoma > Lepismatidae > Thermobia > Thermobia domestica. Next base: position 284,801,889 of record NC_137454.1, on the reverse strand, counting down.
CATCGTCATCTGCAGGACCCAGGACACGTGTCGAAGCTCGTCAAATGTTTATCCCATGAGTTAACACCTCAACAGAAATAGCAGTAGACATTTTCAATTCCCTGCTCTCCCGTCATTGACATGAGCAATTACTGGACATAATGGTGACAAAGGGAGAAACGTGGAACCTATACCATAACATTACACTCCAACTTTAATGAGTGCTTAATGGGAGAACCACACAAACTCTACCGAAGCAGGACCTTCACTACTTATGTTGATTGTTTGGTAGGATATCCATGTGATTATCTATTTTGAGCTCTTGTCACGTAATTAGACAATCAATACAAATATCTACTGTCAGCAGCTTGAACACCTACGGATTTCACCAACAGACTGCTGTCTTTTTTTGCAGCCTGCAAACCGCCTTTCCTGAGAAACACTGCAAGACGAGGATGACGTGCGACGAAAAGTGTTCCAGTTCCCCAACTCCAAAATCGGTGAATTCTTTCAACGGACGATTCAACAACTGGTTAGCAAGTGGAAGATTGTTGTGGAGTCCGATAAGAGTTTATTTTCCTGCCTTATAGTAGTGTTCCAGATAAATTATCGTCCTCTTCCTCACGGAGCAAAACCATGGGACGACCCGGTAATCCAAGACATAGTTTAAAATATTCAATCCTGAATTCTAAAGTGTCAAACTTATTTTCTAGATTCCAAGTTCGTTTCTTATTTACGTTCACTTCTTGTGAACAAATAGTTTGTAGGGATTCTATGACTGTTTCATTGCACCCTCAATTTGTCTACATTGTATTTATTGTTCCATTTTTGTCTTAAAACGATTTGCAAGATGTGGTAGTTTGCTTTTGGTCATGATTTTCTAAAACTATTATGTTGTATCTTTTTAGGTAGAGTTGGGGAGTCACTGATTAGAATTGAAAGTTTACCATGTACTAAGAAGAATACGTATTGTGATGCAAACGTATATTTGAAGAAAAGACTGGAATTGGGCCGAGTATATGATTTCCGTCTTCGCGTGCGTGATACTCAAGGGGATGCTACTATTGTGAATTCAACCATAAAAGCCACGAATGGAACATCATCAATGGACAGCATCTTTCCTCACTATCCTACTTTAGTTGTTGTACCTGAGGTAAGAACTGCATTTCCTCTCTCTCTCTCTCTCTCTTCATAGTCCTTTCAAGTATTATTTGCAATACTTATCTTGAAGAAAAATGAAAAGCCAGTTAGTGCTGTATTTCAACTTACCTAAGAGTTTCAATTTGTAGAGGAATGAAGGGGTTAAAAAGTAAGTTGGGAATTATAAAATAAAGTATTTATGTTCTGTTTAGTGAAATGAAATTTTATTTAACGTTCCAAGTCATGTTCTTTAGAATAAAAGAAACGAATTATTAATGAAAGTGAATGATTGTGAAAATACGAGGTTCTACGCGAAATATCCGATAATGTTTTACCGAGCAAACCAGTAGCAGTACGACATTCCACCACTAGATGTCTCAAGGTACATATATTAGCTACTGCACCACAAAGTTGAGTCATCTTTGTCGCATTCAGTTGTGAGTTGTAGTTGTGCATGTCAGGACATGTTTCAGTGCTTCTCGATTTGTCAAATGCCTGATGTTGAGGAATAACGGATTTGCATAAAGTTTTGTGTCAATTTGAAGAAAACTACAGCCGAAGCCCACCGCATTCTGAAAGAGGCATTTGGTGAGTGCACTGAGTCAAGCAAGAACATTTGAATGGTTCCAGCGTTTCAAAGAAGGCCGCGAATCTGTGGAAGATGACAAACATTCTGGTCGACCGTCAACATGCACAACACCAAAAATGATCATGAAAGTGCGTGATGTGATTTGCGAAAATAGAAGGCAAACAATTCACACATAGACTTCGACTGTCGTATGGTACATGTCAACGAATTCTATCCGATGAACTGAGCATGAGACGAACTGCAGCGAAATTAGTCCCTCGCCTTCTCAGCATCGACCGAAAAACCTCAGGATTCAGATCTGCACTGAGCTGTAACAAAGAGTTCAAGAGTGTCCAAACTTCTTGTCGAGAGTCATTACAGGTGATGAATTTTGGGTCTATGGTTATGACCCAGAAACGAAGCAGCAATCATCACAATGGAAGACGCACTCCTTTCCAAAGTCGAGAAAAGCTCGACTAGTTCGCAGAAACATGATGTCGATGCTGATCATTATTTTCGACATTCGAGGAATTGTGCATGAGAAGTTTATTCCATCTTGTTAGAATGTCAGTGGGAAATTTTACTGCGAGGTTGTGAAAAGAATGAGGGAAAATGTTCGGCCCAAACGGCTATAGCTGTGTCAAACGAAAGACTGGTTGCTGCACCATGACAACGCACCCACGCACACTTCGTTATTTGTATAGGAACTCCTAACCAAAAACATGGCAACGGTCCTCCACCCTCCCTACTTCCCTGACCTAGCCCCGTGCGACTTCTAAATGTTCCCAATGATGAAACTTGCATTGAAAGGGAGACGTTTTGACTCCATTGAAGACATGCAAGTGGAATCGCAACGGATCCTGAGCACCCTTCACCTGCGAACTTCCAGGAGTGCTTCCAAAAGTGGGAATAACGCTGAGATCGTTGCATACATGCCGGAGGGGACTACTTTGAAGGTGAGGGATGTCATTAGGACAGTTTTCTGACTTTTACAATGACATTCTCTGATATTTTGGGTAGCATCTCGTAAGTTGTTAGTACTCTACCATATGTATTCTACTTTGTGTTGTATTCTTAATGCGATCGTCCATGATGATAGCTAATAACATTATAAATGGAGATTTTCAGTTGTAGATTGGAAAGTACTACAGTGAGAAAAATTCATGTTTGAAATGCCAGGAACTTTTACATTCATGCCATCATCATTTAATTTCAATGAAGCACTTAATATATTATGTTCAACTTTAGTCTCATTTCAAAGGCTCGTGTTAAACTCAAAAGCAAAGGAAATTGTCACATATACACAAAAATAAAAATGAAAATTACTGTGGTACAGAGTTAGGGATCACTTCACTTCGCAGGTATTCCATAATTCCCCTTCACAGGTATTGCAGAACTTGAAGATTCCAATGAGAAATGAAACACTGTATCACAGTACTTTCAATGACTTGATAACAAAGGAAGATGAACATTTATAGTCAATAAGTTATCTTAAGATGTTCGAGGTTCAAAGTGTTCAATGGGATATCTGGGTTCAAGAAGATCGTTCTAGTTATGTGTATCCCTATTATTTCTAATA